>NW_017731683.1:1480119-1490269 GCF_001890085.2 Hipposideros armiger | reverse complement strand
GAGAGAGAGAGAGAGAGAGAGAGAGAGAGAGAGAGAGAGAGAGAGAGAGAGAGAAACCAGGGCAGCTCTAAACCAGGGGATGAGCATTTATTTGGGAAGAGCATCCATGTTTGTATCCTGCTGTCCTGTTTTCTGACTCCCTGCAGTGGAGTATTTGTACCGCCCTTTAACTGCGATCACCAAATGTACTCTTCAGTCCTGGCCCTACAATAGCGTGGACGAGGGACTTCCGGGACACAGAGCAGTGCATGAGGTACCATGTGTCCCTTACCTTAGGAGGATGGCTTCTTTGCATCTCTTTTTCAGTCTTAAGGAAGCAGTGGCCTCTCAGGTCACTTACGAAGAGCAAGCTCTTGTGCTACGATGTTAAGAAGCACGAGTGGCCATCGGGAACCGAACAGCCCACACATGTTTCTAAGACATCCTAACCCTGGGGGCCTGTGGGGGGACCAGGAAGATCACCAATGCGGGAGGCGGAAGATAATAAATCTAGACAGCATTCTGGAGTTATCTTGCCATTGTTTACTGAGGAGGTTTTTCTGGCAAGGAAGCCTGGAATAAAAGGCAATAGCTATAGACGGTCTGTGATAAAATTAGTGACAAGAGAAGTGAAAATGCGGCTAGCTCCATTACAGAGGAACTTAATTTGCTTTTATAGTAAACTGGTTTTCCTCATCTGAAGTGCAAAAATAAATATTGCCACGCAATAGAAAGAAAACACCAACAACGGTAACAATGGCAACCCAAATGATGTCTCTATAGATGTAGAGCCACCAGGTTTTTTGTTCTGAAAGATGGGAGAGGAATGTGTATGCGTGTGAGTACAAAGAGAGAGACAGGCAGGCAGAGAGAACCAGAGATAGAGACAGAAAAGGGAAAAAAAATCTAAGTGAGAACGTAGAAAAAATTCTACCAGAAAACGCCTCAGGAACCTTAGTATCACAGAGGGCTGGGGCCTCACTCCATAGAGGATACAACTCTCCATCCCAGATTTTCTGAGTTTTGATTTAATGGAATTTCTTTGTTTTCAGTCAAGGTGATACATTCAATGGGTAACTTAATGCCATTTATTTTGTATGCTCTGTAAGACTTTTCATCTAAACAAAACTCGCAAATAAGAAAAAGTCCAATGTGAGGCTATCTGTCAGCATTTTCAGTTTCTCAAAGCACGGCAGCCACAGGGATGCCAGGGCACTAACTGAAATAGCCACTGGGTGCCATGGTTTTTGATATGACCAAATCCAGACCCATGGAGGTCCAGAGATGTTTCCACCAGAATGAGGATGCTGAACACAGGACAAAACAAACAAGCCTCTTTGGACAGAGACTTGCCTCCCTGGCTACGATCCTTACTGTCAGAACAGGTAGGTGCCTTTTCCACTAGTAACTTTCTACCTTCTCAAAGTCTCCACTCTTCCTGCCTAGATGATGCAGTTGACATTTCAGGGGTGAACCAAACCCTAGAGACTAAATCAATATTCAGAAACCTTATTCACGACCAGGGCTCAGTTCCTCCCCAAGGGACCAGTCACAGAGGAGGTAGCCATTCCTAGAGCTGACTCTAAATGATTCTGGGGCAATACAAATGCTCCTTTTTTACCTGCAGCCTCGGGGTGAGGGGGGGTGATGACTTCAAGTCGAGAGCTGGGCTGTTGCCAGGCAGTCATAATTCACCAAGTAGAGGCTGGACGGTCACAAGCCCCAAAGACTTTTTCTCAGTAAGGCCACACAAAGTCTTGCATTTGGAGTCAATATATAACTTCCCACCTTTTCCTCCTAAACCCCCAGGGGGCACCAGGACTGGGAAAAGACGTGCCAATCAGCGAGAAGGACAGCTAGGGGTTGAGGTAAAGTTGAAAGACTACAGTTTGGAATTCTCTTTGGCTCCCGAGTGCCCCACATCAGTCTAAGGGTTTGCTGTAGAAGTAAGGGATGTCATTTTGTTTCAGCACCAAATCAACATGGTTTGTGTGACTTTTTAGAAGACAACTGGTCAGAGAAATAACAGTAGATGGAAATGGACACCAGTGGTGTGGTTAGAAAGGTCAAGCAGAAAATTTCAAAAAGGGCGGCCTGGGCATTTATTCGTTACAAAACAAACGGATCTCTGGGCCTCTCTCATTAGGCGACTCGAGCGAAGTCTAGTTCTTTCAGGAGGTAATTAGGTTTTAACCTTTTTTTCTTTGTAAGGGTCAAAGAAATCTTGTGAGACTATTGGAGAAGGTCAAGACCTGCACTGTCCAATTGTTAGCTCATCCAAATTGAGATGTGCTGTGAGTGTAAATTACACAATGGCTTTAGACGACTAAGTGCAAAAAAGAATGTGAAGTATTTCACCAATACTTTTTACATGAACTATATGTTGAAACAATAATATTGGATTGAATAAATATATTATTAAATTATTTTTACCTGTTTCTTTTCGCTTTTTTTAATGTGGCCAGTAGAAAGCTTAAAATTATATGTGTGACTTGCATTATATTTCTATTGGACAGTGCTGGTCTAGACACTCATGATAGAAAAATGCACATCTGCAAATACACATCAACTTTGCATATACTTCTAGAGGGTTCCCAAATCCTCTGACACCCTCTGTGAACCACCAGGTCCCCAGGTCTTTGGTGGGAGGTGCTGAGGAACGCCATTGGAGAAGGGCTGTTTCCATGTCTTGTGAACCTTTTCATGCTGGTTAAACTTTCTTTTTAACTACCAAAGTCACAAAGTCCTCTAGGAACAAACCTTTGGTAAGTGGAGAAACTCCTAGGCTCAGGGGGTTTGCAGCAGAACCTCTGTGGGGTCGGTCCACAGGCTTCAGATGGGCCATCTGGACCCCTCATCATCTACGCAGCATCCTATAGGATGCTGCAGCCACGTGCAACCAATTCCTGATTTACCTGGTCACTGGCAGGAAGAGAGAACACTCACCAAACAGAGGACCATGCAATCTAAAGGGCATTTTCTCTCTGGGTATGGAACACAATTTGTATTTCTTTTGCTGTTGCATTATCCTCCTACTTTGGCTTGACTTCAGTTAATACCAGAGTTTGTTCTGGGCAAAGCTGACTGAAGGAGTATGTAGGTGATGCAGGCCTATGCTGACTAAGAAACAGAAGCATCTTGAGAGTCAGAATTCCACACTGAGAACCAGGATTTGAAGGTGTCCAGAGACTGCAAACTCTCTAACCAACAGCGGTTTTAAAACAAGGCAAAACCAAATGACTCCTTCTTGGACTTAAAACTTCACTCACTGAGATATTCATTCTCAGCAACATAGGCATGCCAAATCTCAAAAGCTGTTATTATATGTCACACGTCCAGCCAACTCTGCCGCCCCACGGTGGAAAGTTGGCTACGTGTCATCGCTCTCTGCAAACACTGGATCCCCCTGGCAAAATGCTCACTGGTGGCCTGCCGGCCAGAAGGGGCCTTGAGCATCATCTTGTTAAGCTCCTCCCCTTTACAGACGGAGACCTTGAGGCCCAGCTAACACGTGGCTCACCTAGGCCTCCTGACTCCTGGTTCAGCGCCGTCTTCATCCCTCCCGGGATTTCATTACAGGAAGCGCTAGACTCCTACAGAGATGTGACATTTGTGAAGGTGGCCCTCATTTTCCTTGCCTTGTTGCCTACTTAGAAAGTATCAAATAGGAAATGGTTAAAGGTGGTTTATAAACAGCAGCCAGGGGTCCCCCCTGCCACGCGCTCCACGCTTCAGCAGGCAGCATAGTTGTACGGCAGAACCAAACTCTGTTTTCGGATGAGTATTCATTTAAAGAGGTGGGAAAGCCTCATCAGATGTGTAGAGGACTCAGGGAGTAAAGCTTCCTTTTTAAGTCAGGCCACGTGGCATCACGGCCTTACAGAGGATGTGCTGATCTTTGACTGCCCAGAGAAACTTTGCTACCTCAGTCCTGTCTGCATCGGGAGGCTCAAAATGCATCACAAACTTGCCCACTGAAAAAAATAGCACATGTCTGTCATAGTTACAAAAAAATAATATAAACATAAACGGTCTCAAAACGCCGGCAGGTTGTAGTACTCACTTGCTACCTCTCTTCCTTTCCCTCTTTGTCTCTCTCAGTCAGGAGAAACTTCATTTAACCAACTCCCAGGCTGTGCTTTCTAGACCAAAGGGCTCATCAGATCACACCTCCCTCCTCACTTGGTATCTAGATGCACTCAAGGGGCAATTTGCCACGGTGTACTTGAGTCCTTCCTCGAAGTCTGGGAGGTGTAACAGGAGTGTGTTGGAATTAGGGTACCACCTAGGTGCTGCTGCAGCCTCCACTGTGATGGACACTGGACTCAAAGTTGATTGGACCTTTTACGAAGCCGCCATCTCTTGTAGAAGCCACTTGAGGTAACAGAGCCTGTTCTAGCCTGGGGAAAGCCAGTACAACAGACATTTTGCTTTCAGGAAGAATTTGGGATATCTGGTCTCAAACGAGGGAGGCTCACAGTCCCAGCTACAAGCCCTGCAGCCAACAAGAGTGGCCTTGATGCCCTGGAGGGGACTTCTCAGTTTGGAATTTCAGCCAAAGGCTGTAAGATCCAGACAAATTAAAGTGCCTCTCTAGAGCGTCCTTCTCCTGTCACGTGGGCCCTCACCAGAGCCTGGCAAGTGGAAGCCAGTGTGACGTAGCTGAAGCTAATAAGCCATGGCCTCGGCAGGTTCTGAGCTTAGAGTTAGGGTCTCTGGCAGCGGGGGTTTCCAAGATCCATTTAAAAGAATGTAGACTCTTAATGAAAACTGGCCTTCAACTGTTTCAGGGTGCTGAAGCACTTCCCAAAGCCATGCGCACTTCATGCTGAGAGGTCAAGGCCATTCATCTCAGAGATGGAATATAAACCGATCACATCAGGAACTGGGGCTTCTAAACAGAACTCTATGTAAAAACTGGAGCGAGCCAAAAGGAAAACAGAGGACTGGACCTAGAGGAGGCTACACACAGTCTTTAAAAAGAAATGGCCAAAGAAATCAAACAGCAATTCCAAAACAAGACAACAAGACCTGGAGAAAATTGAAATGAATCTTAGAAGTCCTAAAAGTCTCCTTCTAGTCTGTTTTAGGAGCTTCCGAAGTGTGTCTACAAGGATGTGGGAAGGAAAATCAGCTTTTGACTTCCAAGTCGCCAAGGCCATTGTAGAGATAGAGACACTGCATCTGATCGATGTGACTTTGGATATTGCTTTTCAGAACCATTCTTGAGCGGAGCACCCTGGAGATGCCAAGGTGTTTGGGAAGTGTGTGTGCCCAGTCCATGTCTCGGAGCACGCCTTCCTTCCTTCGCCTGGGGTCCTACCAGCCCTTTTTTTCTGGATTCGCCATTTCAAGATTTCACCTCTTCGCAGTCTTGGTCAGTGGAAAGTTCTACGTCAGACAGTCCAACCTCCATTGCCATAATCAGCGAGATGTCAGAGTCACTGCTGACAGCTGGCTCCTGCTCACCTGGAAGGAGAAAGCAAAGTTCATGGTGAACACTGAGCTCTACCTTTGGATGCTTGTTATTGCAGTACAATTGCTTTTCATTTCTTTGACGGCCAAGAGAAGGCATTAGAAAAACTGGCTGTTTTGTAAAACAAAGAAACAAAATATATAGTTAGGGCCTCACCTCACACAAGTGTCCAAACTAAATTCTAAATGGGTCAAAAAGTTAAAGGTAAAAACCAAGAAACTAATAAACCTAGATGATGTATCTTACACATTTATACTTTGCAGGAAAATACATATCTAATAATATAAGCATGGAAAGCAATTGAGCAATTTACAGAAGAAAAAATTGATAAAGGTCCATAAAATTAAAAAAATGTTTAACATATTAAAAATAAGATAAAAAAACCTGTATCTCACTGGGAATATTTGTAAAAATTTTCCAAAGGATTGCATTTTTGACATATTGAGAGCTTTTAAATCAATACAAAAAAACTAACAGTCCAGCAGAAAAATTGGCATAGGTTACAGTTATACAATTCACAGAGGAGTATGATATAAATGACTAAAATATAAGGTGAAAATGAGCTACCATTTTTTGTTTATGAAATCTTTAAAAAAGATAGCATTACAGTTAAGGGTACATGGAGGTAGGTACTTTGACAGAGTGCATGTAGGACTGTGAACTTTTCACCCAGTAATTTCATTTCCTAAATGTATAATAAAGAAATAGTCAGTAAAAATATTCATTTAAGCATTATGTATGGCAACAAAACATTGCAAGTAACAAAGTACAACAACAGACTATCTGAATAAGCTATTTTACTTATAAAGAACATCTTATCATTATAACCATTAAAGTTTCCAAAGAATTTGTAGTTACATAAGGAAATACTCATAGTATACTGTTAAGTGAAAACAGAAGTATTTAAAGCTTTTCATGCAGTGGGGTTTGAAAGAGAAAGTTAAGTAGAGGAAGGAAGCTAAAAATGCTAAGAGTTGTCTTGGGTTTTGGGATTTATAGCCATTTTCTTTTAAAATTGTTTTTCTGTTTTACTCCCAAACATTCTGCAATGCACAAATATCATCCATTCACTCAAGACATAAGGAGTCTCCACTATGTATTAAGGATTGTGCTAGATGCAAGGGATACAGGTGAGAGAGAGACAATTCTTTTCCTCAAGGAGCTTACTGTCCAGTAGGCAGGCTGACCATTAGCTAGTCAAGCACAGCACTATGGGACAAGCACTATGCTAGATGCATCTGGTGTTACAGGACCAAGTAAGGAGGCTGTGTAACTGTTTGCTGGGTCAAAGAAGGCTTCCCATAGGGTGTGATGTCTACTGTGAGTCCTACAGAGTAACTCGTATGTTATCCAGATGAATGAGAAGGAGGAACATTTTAAGTACAGCAATAGCACATACAGATGTCTGGAGGTGACAGGGAGCCCTTAGATGGACATCAGATCGTATTTAAACATGACTGGAATGCAGAGTCAAACTAGGGAGTATGAACAGGGGAGCCTGGGGAGCTCTGCTGCATAAAAGGCAGCATTAAAACCGAAAGATCTTGTATGTTCCATTATCCTGAAAGAGAAACATGCAATTAAAAGACCAAATGGAATGTCTAAGTACTGAAGAGCACTGATGGTTATAGTATTTTTGCTCTGATAATCACTGATATGTTTTATTTCATGTTGAGGTAGTTAAGATCTTGTCATAGAGTGATATTATGACTTCCATCTAGACTAAAAAAAGGCAGCACAGATCAAGGCTGACTTGGAGTGGTATAGAGACAGCCCACTGCACCTTCATCGGCAGTTTCTCACCTGCACTCCTGGCTTTCCAGCCACGAGCCTCAGCAGATTTCAGAGATTCATTCTCACCACGGTGTTCTCTAAATCGAAATGTGTGAAGTAAAAGACAAAAAGGGCCACAGGGACTGCCATCGCTATGGGCTGCTGAATTCATGATGCTATTTTGGAAATTGACTGTCCTGCTCAATTCAAGGCAAAGATGAATTCAGATCAATAAAAACAGGGATTTGCAAAAAAAATGGTTCCGTTTTTATGAGGCGACATTTTCATCAATCACATTATCTAATCATTTAACATCTCGAAACTTTAAAAATTGATCTGAAGACATTTGAAATTATTCTTTACTATGCCTTATGTTTTTCATTGAACTTGCTCTATTCCATAATTTTTAAAAGCAGTGTTTTATCCTTTATCCAAGGCAGATGTTTTACTTTGAGACCATGATAATACAAATGAAAACATCACTAAAACATTTAGTAGGTTCTCTGTAGGTGGTACTAATGGGGGAGTGTAAAGTAGCTATTAACAATGTAAATGTGCCCTGAATTTTACCTCTTTCCCTGCAAAGGCTAATATAACAGTAATGCAAAAATAACATTGGTCTTTATTGAATTCTTATAACAACCCTTTGATGTAGATACTATTATTACTGCTTTACAGATGGAAAAAAAATCCTCTTAGTCCATCTGACACAGTCGTAGAATACCTACTTGACACACTTTTTTCTCTTGGTTTTCATGCATTGTAAAGACGCTGAGAGAATTTCAACAGGGAGTGATACAATCCATTTAATATTTCAAAAGACCACTCTGGCTGTTATGTGAAGAATAGATCGGTAGGTCAAAGGGTGGAGGTAGCCCTGAGGAAGCTACTGCATGCACCAGAAGAGATGAAACATGACAGTGGTTTGTTGTGGCAATAGAAATGGAGATAAAGGAACAAACTGAAAAAAAAATATTTTAGAAGGATATGTAGAAAAGTGATGGACTGGACAAGAGCAAGAGAGGAGGCTCTGGCTGGTGAACATACAGTGCTGTATATAGGTGATGGATCATAGAAATGCACACTTGAAACCTGTGTAATTTTACTAACCAGTGTCACCCCAATAAATGTAATTTAAAAAAGGTATTTATCAGGAAAGGGTTTTCGAAGCACTGCCTAAAGCTGGAGAGAGAGAGAGAGAGAGAGAGAGAGAGGAAGAGGAAGAGAGAGGAACTCCTACATTTCTACAATGCAGGTAACTTTTACTGAGTTGGAGAAACTAGCTGCCAAATAGGTGGGGACAGATCAAGAGCTGAGTTTTGCACATACTGTGTTTGAGGGGCCTGTGAGAAGTCCAAGGTTGACGTGGAGTTGGCAGCTAGATCTAGGAGTCTGGAGTTTAGAGGGGAGGCCATGACTACGAATAAATTTGGGAGGCTTCAGCGTAGAGAAGGTATTTGAAACCATGGGAGCAGATGAGGTTTTCTAGGAAGAGTCAACAGAAAGAGAAGATAACTCAGGGGCAGAGCTCCTGGAACACTGAAACCGACAGCAAAAGGCCCAAACTGGTGTCCGTGACATAATTTGTTTGGCCTGTACATTTTTTTTTAAAGAAATGTGAATTAGTTACCATTATTTAAAAGTCTGGTTATTTCACGTATAAATTTATATTTGAAATTTATCTTGGGAAACGAAACACCTGGCAACACATGCCCACTTCCCAGGTGGGAAGTCTTTGGGGGGGGGGGGAACTGAGTAAAAGCTGCCCCACGTCACTCCAGGCAAAGAAGTCCCAGGACACACAGGTGGGGTGCAGCCTGCTGCACTGCTTCACGTTACTTGCTTGGCCTGTGCAGGGATTTGAGTTTAAAATCGCAAATTTAGGGGAAAGGCAGAAGAACAACAGAGGAGGGTAAGCCCCCAAAGAGCCTGAAACCGGCCAGAGAACACTGTCATTGTTTCATTTCCTTCTTTTCTTTTAAACCTGTTCTGCTTTTTTAGCTCGTTTATAGGAACTGACTCACAATGAACAGTCCCTGCCCAAGGAAACGAGTTACCATGGGTATTGCTGAATTGGTTGGGGTGGATTTAAAGACTGACCCCAGGTCATCTAATTCTCAACCTTGAACCTCTTCACCACAGCCTTAAACACCGTCTGATGAGACGGCGAGAAGAACATACTGTTTTACATAGAGCCTTGTGACCCATTTTCTTGACCCATAACTACTGCTTTCATATATTTCTACCCTTAATTCTAAGCAAATTCCATCCGTAGCCTAACTGTGGTTAACAGAAAAATTCTTAGTGGTGGGATTTGTTTTACTACTGCCATTTAATCCATAAATTATTAATATCTTTGGTTTATCTCTTTCCTAACACATCAAATGTTACCTAAGGAGTCACAGGTTTCTGTCTGTGAAAGGGGCATTGCTTCTGTAGTTCTGCTGTGGGACTGACGTAACTGTCTGTTTCAGTGGGCCTGGTCAAAGTTCCTTCCAACCTGGGAATGTAAGATTGCGAGGTCTGTCCTGGCCAGTCTTGGGCACACCTGGCTGCCTTTATCACTTCCCTGGCTTGGGCCCATGCCATTGTCAACATTCCCATTTCAGAACCCACCACTTGGTGAATGTCTGTCGCAGTGAAATTGAATGAAAGTTCCTCTCTGTCCATGAAGGGCTCAAGTTTTGTATTTTTAAGCTAATAACAATATTCGTGCTTACTGAGTACATACTACATACTGGGGACTGTGCAAAGTTCTTTTTTTTTTTTTAAGATTTTTAATTGGGGAATTGGGGGGATGGGAACAGCACTGGGGAATTGGGGGAAGGGGAACAGACAAGTTGTTGTCGTTTTGTTCTTCAGTCTAGTTGTGGAGGATGTTGCTTCACTGGCCCAATTTGGCACCATCATTGCGCTCTTCCC
>NW_017731683.1:1447100-1479139 GCF_001890085.2 Hipposideros armiger | reverse complement strand
CTGTTTACTTTGCTCGTTCATTCAGTTTTTTAGATTCCACATATAAGTGAAATCATATGGTATTTGTCTTTCTCTGACTGACTTATTTCATTTAACATAATAGTCTCTAGGTCCATCCATATCGTTGCAAATGGTACGATTTCATTCTTCTTTATAGTGGAATAATACTCCATTGTATAAATGTACCACAGTTTCTTAATCCAGTCATCTACCAATGGGCATTTCAGTTGTTTCCAAGTCTCATTCTGGTCAGAATGGCTATCATCAATAAATTAACAAACAACAAGTGCTGGCGAGGTTGTGGAGAAAATGGAACCCTGGTGCACTGTTGGTGGGACTGCAGATTGGTGCAGCCATTATGGAAATCAGCATGGAGGTATCTCAAAAAACTGGAAATGGAATTACCGAATGACCCAGCAATTCCACTGTTGGGTATCTATCCAGAGAAACCCAAGACACAAATTTGAAAAAATATATGCACCCCTATGTTTATTGCAGCGCTATTTACAATAGCCAAGACAGATTTGAGGTTCTTAACCTGAGGATTCGTAGACTTTCAGAGGAGTCCAGGTATCTAGAATTACAAACACACTTTTATGGCTATGTGCATATAGGCATTTTTCTGCTGAGAGGGTTGCTTTCACCGGATTCTCACAGAAATCAGAAAAGGCTAAAATCCATTCACTTAAGAGCTTTTGCATCCTGGGTGAGTTGGAGAACACATTTTTGGTATGCAACAAGAGTGGCTTGGCTTTTTCTTAATGCAAATTTTGGTTTCCATTTCATCGACTATGTGTTCTATTAACTTGATTCGACACTTTTCACACGAAGTCACTGCTTTCCTACTTCATTGTTTCTTGATGATGATTATTCAAAGCTACAGCAGAAAATTATCCTTCCCAGAATGAGGTTTGACATTTACTTACTCTCCTGCGTGTCTTATGAAAGAAGGCATAGAGCAGTGGCAGGCGGGAATAAGCCCCCCTCTGTTAGGAATTAACAAACATTGCCATCAGAATCAGCGTTCGCTGTGTGGAGAGAAAAGAGCCCCAGGTGTGCTGATTCTCCAGCAGGTTCAGTGTTCACATGCTGGGAGCTGCTCTGCGTCACACAAAAGCTTATTTCCCCCCCAGGCGCTTGAAAAATAAGGTTTCAAAGTAAAACAACATCGTTCCATCCACTGCTACCGATGATATTTTCTTGAAAATAGGACATCATTTCCAATCACCCCTGTATTGTACAAGGGCACCATAGGGGAGACACTTGAGCAGCCTGGCTGGCTCACACTGCTGCTGTCTTTGCATCTCGTCTCAGAATTGACGTTTCTGAGGGCTGGGGCACTGCCTCTCTATTGCCTGTGACGATCTCAGTGGGAAAGTTAGACTTCAGATGCAGAGTGTTTACAATGAGGAAATGTAGACATTTGAATTTGTTTGCTTATTGAGAATTTCTGAGGAGATAAACTTCTGATTTGGTTTACCATTTCCCTCTTATGAGTGGCTTCTGCTCCGAGAATGGCAGGCCTCTGGGTCACTTTTCTCAGAGGCTGTGCGGTAATATTAATACTAATAGCTACAGTGTATTGAGTCCTACGTGCCAGGCACCGTGCTCAGCAGTTCCATACGTTATGTATGTTATTCTCACAATGACGCTGTGAAGTAGGCGTATGATGGCCCTAGTGACGGATGCACATTTTACAGGTGAAGCCAACTTTTCCAAGGTCAAGTACATAGAAATGGGGAGGAATGGGATCTCTTCCTACCCGAGCAAGTGCTGTTGACAGCTATGTTGTTCTGGAATGGCAGACCTATCAGGTTTCTATTTGGCTGCCAAATTTTTTTACAGATGACAATGGTTTTCCCAGCAGAGGCAGGACAGCCCCAGTAACAGCAGAACAGGGGGTGTGTGTTCAGGAGCTCTGGGTGACCCCCCCCTCTCGCCCCCTCCTCCAAACTTTTTTTTGGGCCGGGTCACCAACTTTATTGAAGCATAATTTACCTATAATAAATTGCATCTATATAAAGTGTATGATTTGATGAGCGTTGATGGATATGATGGATGGATGTACCTATGTAACCACCACTACTATCCTGATGGTACTTTTTTGAAATGTTGAACATTTCTGTTTCCCCCAAAAGTGTTCTCATGCCCTTTTCTAGTCAATCTCCCCCTCTCTCCCTGGCCCCAGGTAATACCTGACCTGTTTTCCCTTCTATAATTCTACATGAGAGTTTTTCAACATTGGTCTAACTGATCTTTGGAGCTAGAAAACTCTGTTGTGTGTGTGTTGGTGTCGGGGGGAGGACAGGGAGGGTACCCTGTGAACTGTAGGATATTTAAGTAGCATTCTTGGTCTCTACCCACTGAATGTCAATAGGATAATCCCCTGCCCAGCTGTAACAATCAAAAAAGTCTCCAGATAGTGCTAAATGTCCACTGAAGGGCAAAATTACCCCCAGTGGAGAATCATGGCTCTAGATTAAGGTGAATTCCTATAATTTTATATAAATTCAGTTTTACAGTATGTACTCTTTTGTGCCTGGTTTCTTTCACTCAGTATACTCATTTTGAGATCCATCCATGATGTTGTACATGAGTATCAATAGTTCACGCCTTTATATTGCTGAATAGTATTCCACACTATATAGACATACTATATTTTGCTTATCCATTCACAAACTGATGAACATTTGCGTTATTTCCAATGCTTGGCTATTGGCTATTGTGAATAGAGCTGCTATGAACACTGGTATGCAGATATGTTTCAGGGCATACATTTTAATTTCTCTTGGGTAAATACCTAGAACTTCATAGCTGGGTCCATATGCTAGATATATGTAACTATATAAAAAACTGTCTGCCAAACTTTTTTTTGTGTGTGTAGTGTGACAAAAAAAAAAAAACCACATCACATTAAATGCATTCTCAAAACAACTTCCAAGTATACAGTATGGTCATGTCAACCACATGCACACTGTTGTGCAACAGACCCCCAGAACTGCCCCACCCCCATCCTGCATGACTTCTATAAGATAAGGGTCCAACTTTTTTCTTTTGCATGTGGAAATCCAGTTTTCCCAATGCCATTTGTTGAAGCGATTATCCTTCCTCATTATGTAATCTTGACACCCTGTCTCAGATCATTTGACCATACATATAAAGGTTTGTTTCTGGTCTCTCTATTCTGTTCCATTGGTCTATATGTCTGTTTTTATGCCAGTACCATACTGTTTTGATTACGGTAGCTTTGTACTATATTTTGAAATCAGGAAGTGTGAGGCCTCTAGTTTTGTTCTTCTTTCTCAGGATTGTTTTGTCTATATAGGGTCCTTTGAGATTCCATATGATATTTAGGATTGTTTTTTCTATTTCTTAAAAAAAATGCCATTGGGATTTTGATAGAGATTGAACAGAATCTGTAGGTTGCTTTAGGTAGTATGGACATTTTAATTATAGTATGTCTTCCAATCCCCAAACATGGGATGTCTTTCCAATTACTTGTGTCTTTTAAATTTAGTTCAGTGACATTTCATAATTTTTAGTTTTTATCTCCTTAGTTATAATAAGTTTATTCCTATTTTATTCTTTTCGATACTTTTGTAAATGAAATTGTTTTAATTTCCTTTTCAGGTTGTTCATTGTTAGCATATAGAAAAGCAACTGGTTTTGCTGTGATGATTTTGTCAAATGCTTTTTCTGCATCAATTGAGATGATCATGTTATTTTTAGCCTTTGTTTTATTAATGTGGTGTATCACATGTTGAGATCTGTGACCCAATTGAAGTTAATTTTATGTATGGTACCCCTTTCCCCCAAACATCTTTGTCATTAATTTCTTGTATTAAATTCCCTTATTTTGATATACCTAGAGTGACTTCCATGTCTCTGACTAGTTTCACTGAGGCTAGGCAATGGGGATGGAGAGATAGGCTGCACTAAACTGAAGTGGAATTAGAATGCAGGGCTCAAGAGTCATGACTATTTAACATGGATAGAATATATTGTGTTTGTGCAGAGAGGTACTTGCTTAGATAAACTGCTGAAAAGAAAACAATGTCAGTTTTCTTATCAGTAAAATAGCGATAGTAATACTTTTTTTGTAGCCTGTAATGAGATTTGGTGTACACACACACACACACACACACACACACACACACACACACCTTCACTTCACAGTGTGTCTGGCACATGCTATGCCGGATAATACACAGCTATTATTGTATTTAATATATGTACGGAGAACCTGCTTTATTCCTTTCCCATTAAGCCTCTCAGCTTCCTTCTTTGTTCATGAACGTGCTGGTGGACAAGCGGTATCCTTTCTCTCCCTGGCCACTACCTCACTGTTTCTGTAATGTTCTATTTCTTCAGTGTTATTTGATGTTAGGTTGATACATCAACCTTTCATAAAGAGCTCATTTGTCATGTGACAGCCCCATCCCTACGGCTTGTACAAGTGTCACCCTGTTACAAGATAGTCTGACACGAGAGCCAGAAGAAACCAGAGAACAGGGCTCTGATGGAAACACAGAGTCTAGTTTAAAGGTCAAGCCACAGACCATAGGGCCATGGGCAACTTTCTATTTTCCTCTGGAAGGGGCTGGGGACGGGAGGACAGATAGGGAATACACTTTCTTACACATACATTTCAAAAAGAAAGGAGCATTGAAAATACAATCTGCTAAAATATAAGTCCTAAGAAGAGTATCAGCAAATGATAAGGTAAATAAATAGCTCAGTGCTAAGCTGGAAACTCAGTGCTGCCATGAGCACATTTGGGTCTCTGTTCGCCGGCATCATTTTACATCAACCTGTTATTCACCACAATCGATTTAAGGTCTTTAATACGGTCTTCATTTCAGTCCATTCTGACCATTGGTTTCCGCGAAAAGCACATGGAGCAGCCTGTTTATAAAGCTTCCGGGCTGCAAGTCATTTGCTTAGAAAAACCCCTGGTCACCTGTACCTCCTCCAATAAATGCTACATAATTCATCTTTGTGGGGTTTAAGAATGGGTCACAACTGGTGTTTTGAGGGACGGGCAAGGGCGAGAGGGCTGCAAGTGGTGGCCTAAATAAACCTCAAAAACTGACAAACTCAGTCATAGCTAAAGAAAAGAGGCCTGATGTTTGGACCCGGAGTACAGGTTGACATTCGCACCATCAATTATTGAAGTTCACCTAGATGGATGTGTTTACATGCCTTCCTGGAAAACCTAATGGGTTCTACCTAAAGCATATACTACAAAGAGCAGTGGGCCAGCCACATATGTGATAAAATCATAAGCAAACCCATTTCCTCTGGCTCCCAGAATACAATATCCAACTCTTTGTGTTTAGAACAAAACCCAGAATTTGTAATCAATATTTGGGCATGCAATGGGAATTCTGTGCCATGAGTTTAGGGTGAGAATAAAGGAGATACAAATGAGGTAAGCTGTTCAACAAGGTAAGGGAACATGAAAGGGCAAAGGGAATACGGGGGGACATTACTAAGGGGGGACATTAAGCTGGGCCAGGCATTAGCCCTCCATCCTGCCCCTTGGTGATAGATACCACTGCTCTTCCGGCCTCTTGGGCATCTTTCGCTTCGTTGCATAAGCAAGTGGGTAAAGCTTGGAGAGCCTCAGAGTTTACTTAACCAATCACTCACTCGGTCAATCAAATAAGGTAATGGATATAAAGCATGTAGCCCCGTTTCTGGTTCAGAGAAACACTTAATGAAACAGAGTCTGTGACGGTGATAACGATAAAGCTGCTGTTCACATTGTTGTGCACAGCTGGATGAGCCATCCTACCTGCTCTACAAGAGAGGCGGCAGAAAAACCGTGTCTGGAAAAGCAGCCCATAAAGTAAAGACTCAATTTTATATCTGGAAAACACCACAATGTCAACCATTTTTTAAAATACTGACTCTAAAGTTCAACAGAATCTTCCTGACAGCTGGGGATCCAGGAAAGACCGCCGTGATTCTTAAGGGCAAGGTTGTGGGGGGTGGCGGGTGGGGGTGGGGAGAGGATCTGGGTTCAAACCCTCCTGGGAAGGGATAAGATTTTTATGTTTATCAAAAGAGAGTAAGGCGTTTTAAAAAAAGGTTGAGCATGTGCTCCTAACGGGGAAACAAACAGTCGGAAAGAGCTGTGTCAGGCGTTAGAAGACCTAATCTCAACACTGACATGTTAAGCATTGTACAATTTGGCCAGCAGGCCACGTGGGCTCCTTATCTGCTCTCAGAGGGCAGGGACTTAGTGCTTTGCAGAGACTTACCGAAGCTGCATCCCCGGTGACATACAAACAAAAGAAATGTCAGGGCCGTCACCTGAATGCATTGACTAAATGAATGGGAAGACATGCAGAAATCACGTTCCTATTTTTAAAGGCTAAAAGCACTGGGGAGGGGGACTCCTGCTTTTCTGATTTCCACGCCACGTGGCGTACATCACACCGAGGCAGCCAGGCAAGCCCACAGAACAAGCCAAAAAAGCAAGATCTGGACCAGCCACACAGGACGCAAGCTGGTTCGTCTGTTTCCACGGGCCAGGAATCTTACTCCTGCTCTTCCCGCCACCTCAGTAGGTATCTTCTAAGACCATTTCATGATTTCTTGTTGCTCTTCAATGGTTTCCGAGTTATGCTTAGCTCTTCCCTGAAAAGGGGGACCCGTGTGTGCGGGACTCTGTCTCCGTGGCTGGCATAGGTGGGTGTGTGGCTAAGCCAGTGGTTTCTGCCAGGGGCTTGTTAAGCTTAAAAATGAAAAGGGCAGAAGAACTGAAAAGGTACCATTTATAGTTGGGCCCAACATGACTGGGTGAACACATTTAGGAGGAACACAGGATTAGCAAAAGGACTTAACAAGCAGCATTTTCCCAGTGTTAAGGATGGGAATCTAAGACAGAGGCGTTTCATGCTAACATCCTTCAATGTGTGTTCAAAAGGCCAAACTCCCTGAACAGGCCCAGTGGGAGTTTCTGGAATTTAATGTGGGGGAGGGGGGGTTAGGGTCTTACTATTTCCTGCACCAGCCCCAGAGTGATCACTCTCCTCTCTCTCTTTAGTAAACTAATTAAAGCTCTACAAATCCCTTAGGTGGACAGAGCCTCCAGCAGATATGGCAAATGAGACCTACTTTAAAAACATCGCACTTGGCAACGTAACTTCTACTTTGTACACATCTGTTTTACATCTGTTAGACTCCAGCTTTCTTCAAAGGCAGTTCCATTCTAATGCAAAAATAGGCCTTAATAAATATTAGAGTACATCCCTGACATTGCTGGCAAAATGGCTTTAATTAACAGACTTCGAGATTAACTTCTGGTGAGGTCTTCTAGATATTTTCAGTGTCTTACAATGTCTTTCCCCCCTAATTATTCTTAATATGTTTTGTGATCTTTGCACAACGGAAACTTATTTCAACATGTGGCCCATGCAGATTCTGAATTTTGATTTTTTTTTAAGGGCCGTGCTGCTGCTATTTGAAATGATCACTGATGTTTATAATGAGCCCCCTTTTCTCCCCACCACTCCCTTAATACTACAGTTGGCCTAAATATTTGTCCAGGACAGAGTCCCTGCCTCACTCCCTTTGATTGTGGCATGCTGTATTTATCACTTTGCCAATGTCTTACAGTAGCACACAGCTAGTAAACGTTTGGAACTTGTATTTGTGAAGAATCTGCAGCCATGAGCATAGCCTGCATCCCAGATAGGAAGTGCTCTATTGCTGGATAGGTCTTACCATGTAATCGTCAATGTTTATCTTTTTTTCCTGTTTGCAAATTTTTTATATTACTTTGCCACAGAACAATAGCTGCCTATTTCTAAAGTCTCCTGTAATGTGGGATGCTTTGTCATTAATGATAAATGTGGTGCAGAGTGGTTAAAAATCCATAAATCTCCAAGTCAGATACAGCCTGCTCATCTGGTGCGGAGCTGAGTCTCCATGGATACCAAGGAGCTTCTTCAATTCCCAGGAACACTCAGGGAGAGCAGACACCCTCAACGGGATCTGCAAGCTTGGCAAAAAACAGCAGGGTCCTTGAGAACCTTTGCAGATCCTGTTAACCCACTAAGTCCCAGGCTGCCTTCGGTTTTGTTTCCAGGCCCCCTATGAGACAGTCTCCTGGAGAGGGTTAGGGGGTGGGGACAGCATGACAGCAGGATGGGATTTCTGAGACTGTTTGAACCTTTTCCCCTTAAAACTTTGTAATTCCAGTCACAGGGCTGAGAATACTTTTCTGTTTTATGGCTGCGTTTTTAGACCTTGGGTTTCTCTTAGAGGAGGGTGCATCTGTGGGCATGAGAGAACCCTGGAAGTAGAAGATGAGCATATTATAACAGAGACATGCGTCAGTGGAAAGGCAAAGCCCCAACAACATGCCTCGGAGGACAAAACCATTTGACTCTAAGAAACTAGCTACGCACCTTGTGCGAGTTAAGGCATGGTTCTACACGTTCCATAACTATTGGGTCGTCGGGAAAGTCATGATGTATTTTTCTATGTTTTCCAATGCAAAAATGCGTCATGCCTTTCCCGACGACCCAATATAATTGCTCATCAATTGAGAAAACCAAAAACAAAGAAATACAGAGTTCCTACCAGGATTACCTCCTTCCAAGTATGACGCTCCCAAACAGATTGCACTGTATCTTTGGAGGAAGGTAGTTTAGCCGTGACTAATTAGTGCTGTCTTGCAGATCTCAGCTGCCACAACCCAAAGGAACTAGAAAATGCAACCTTGTTGCCTTATCCGTTTTTGTTTAGCAGTTAATTTTATGACACTGAAGACCTTTCCTCAGTGAAATTATATATCTGAGAAAACCCACTGTGACTCTTTGCAAATTCATCTCCTGCTCTGCTGGATCAAGGACTTGAGTATCTCAGCCTGTTAAAGTATTTTCTCTACAGAAAGCACTTCCCTTTACCAGTAGGCGATGCTGGAGTCACTGCTTATGCTCAAAATGTAAGTGAATGCTTGTACCACAGTGTGCAGGGCCGGACCACAATGTTTCATGAGCGAAAGAGCAATAATTACGACAATAAAAAGGCAGTGGCCTCCTGCCCCATTTAGCAGCATTGGCTGCCAGGATGAAACCTCCATTAAGATCACCAACAAGGCAGGCCTGAATAAACATGTGCTCGTAATTCCTACAGATTTTCTTTCGGGATGGAGATCCACCCCACAGGGACCAGTGGTCATCTATATTGCAGGCATGGATACACAGCGTGGGGGCTGTGAAGAAAGATCCACCCCACCACCAATCACAACACTGCACTGACATGTTCAGCTGGGAAATACTCAACGTTGGCTGACTCAACAAGAAATAGGTCAAGACAGTTGGGTTGAAGAGAAAGCTCCAACTCCAGTGCCCCCGAATAGAGTGAATATAGGACAGATACAGACAACATTTGCATAGACTGTGGCGGTCAGACAATACACGCTGAGGATGCGCGCAGCGTCTGTCCTCCTTGGAGCGAGCGTTCTGGGGTAGTGGCACACGTTTTCAAACCCTGGTTTTAGAAAGGATCACAGAGGAAGCCTGATAAGAATGGTAGTTCTCAGCTCCCCTCTGAAAATTCTGATTTAGTAGATCTGGGGTGGGTCCCGTGGGTCTGCACTGTGGTTATAGCCTGAGTGGGCGTTCAGACCGCACCTGAGAAACCCCAGTGTGTTGGTAAGAACCTGGGCTTTGGATGGAGTGACAAGAGCTCTCATCCCAGCCTTCCAGCGACTCAAGGTGTGACTTTTGATGAAGTTCCTGGACTGCTCTCCACTTCAATTTTTTGTATGTAGAAGAGTGATAATAATTGTAAAAGTTAAATGAAATACATAAAGAAAGCTCTCTGCAAGATCCTTGGCACATGCTATATGCCTAATAAAGTCTGAATTCCATCCACCTTATCCTCTGTAGAAAACCAGAAAGAATATTTTTGAATGCTTATTATGGACCAGGTACTTTTCGAAGATGTTTCCATTACATTTAATCACATGAGATAAGTGTTCTTATTCCATTTTTACAGGTGAGGAAATGGAGGCCCAGAGAGGCTGGGCAATGTCCCCAAGGTCACACAGGCAGCAGGTGGCAGGGCTGGGCCTTGACTTAGCTCTAGTGCTGAGAACTTCATTATTTTCGGGGGTATAAATTAGGAACAGGACCTCTCCCTGCTATCCAGTAAAGACCACCCCCCTCTTCACTTCCCAGGGCACTTACCATTTGGTCACGTCCCCTGTCCGCCCATCAGCTGAAGATGATACACTCATTGTGGACACAGACACCCACAAGTATAATGTGGCTATAGAGCGTGTGAGTCTATTGTGCACAGGTGCTACGAACACACTGTACCTAAAATTAGGGACTGTCTTACTGTAGGGGCACATTTCCTCTTCCCAGATATGCGAGAACCTTTAGCTTCATTAAAGAAATAAAATGATATATCAGTTTAAAAGTTGGGGAGCTTTTCCTTCTCAGAGGAGCTAAGTTGGAGCCACAGTTTCATTTCCAGGAATAATCAATTGAGAATCATAATTAGAAACGTTGGGTTCCTCCGCTGTCACATGGTTAACTCCTGTGACCCAGAGTCGATGGCACCGAGTCATATGTCTGTCTGCATGCAGGTGTGCATGTAGACTGTCCACACATGCAGATGTGTGTGTTTATAAAAGCCCTGCCTGAGGCTTGCACACATGCTCCACATGACACGCAGGTATGAACCTGTGCATATGTATGTGTGTTTGTGTGTTTAGGTAGGTGCATATATGTTCCTGGTGTACATGCATGCACACACATGCATGCAATCCACATATGCATGCATGGGTATGCCCGCTCACGTAAGTGTTGTTTATTTATCCCATCACATGAACTTTTCTCAACTTTGTAACAGGGAAGACATACTTTTAAATCCATTGTGTTCCTGCCCAAACTTTGATTTCCAAATCCGATTTTCTAATCAACTCCACATTTAGATAACAGTTGCAGTATTATTCTGGTATTATTTTTCCCTTAAAAAATTCATTCCGCTGTTCTTGCTGCACAGCAGGAGTTCAAGTGCAGCCAATCCTTTCTTGTGCGGACAGCTCTGATTAGGGTGGAAGTCTTCATCTAAAGAAATGATTTGTTTGACAAAAAAGATTTCCATGGAAGTTTAGTCTATAAATCTACTAATTGTTCCTCCCTGCTGTGAACATTAGTTACCAGTCAGTGTATTAACGTTGTGGCTTAACAGTTATACTGCATGGTTTTCCTAATAGGTATTATTTTAATAAGACCTAATAGGATGATTTGCAAAAGTGATTGTCCCTTAGGCATCTGGGTATATGAAAGAAGTACTGTTGCCCTGAAATTGTCTCTAAATTTGGGGTTATAGAGCTGTGGTGAGCTGCAGAGGACATGCCTCGTCTCCAGGGGGGCTGCCAAGTGTCATCATAAGGGAGTGAGGCCCAGGATTGTTGCTGCTTCCAACCTTTTCAAGCTGGAAATTCAGATCCCTATGTGACACCTCGCCCTATTTAAATGTTGACCCCTAGCTGAACATTATCAGGGCCATACTCAACTCACTTGTAGGCAGAGGGACTCACATGTGACATCACTTTGCTACCTTTGCCTACAATAATTCCCAGGAATGCCTAGAGATATAATTGCACGTGCCAAGGCTCTGGGGATTGGTGTGTGTGTGCACACATGTGTACACGTGTGTGCATGGATGCGTGCATGTGTGTGTAGGGAACCTGGCTTGATTCTCACCCCGGTGTCCTGGTGTGTGCTGCACAGGAAGCCTCCAGAGTGAGGAGGAAGGATAGTCCCCCCATCCTGGCTTTCTCAGGCTTTTCCAGTCCAAGTGGAGTGTGACCTAACTGATCACCACCACAGCTGTGGCCTGGATGGAGCTGGGCAGCAGAGTTCAGCCAAATCACTTAACCACAACATATTTTTTTGTCTTCAGAAGTTTCCCTGCAAAATTTTCCCCCAAAGGGAGGAAGAAAGTACAGTGAGGAGTGAGGTTCACCCCGTAAGAAGCCAGTGAGTTAGATGTTTCACATTTTAAAAAACCTCCCAGTGGGTTTCCTAGGTGGGGGTGTGGGACTCAGTTTCTGCGAACTTGGAGGTTTATAGCAATGGATACTTCCAAAGTTTTTGCTCCAAACTGTTCCCAGAGGTTATTAATAAAATTATAAACACAAAAAGGACATCAAGACTTAGCACAGCTGAAATTATTCATTTCTCAAGATCATTTGTCTAGAGGTCTGTATGCTCCAAACACTCTAAGATTGTTGGTAGGGCTGCTGTCTGTGGAATATAACCAATAGAGAGCTGAGTGTAGAAAGGCATAATTACGACTTTCTAGGAACAGACACTAATGGGTTGTTGATTGATTGATGGGCTGCCTAGTGATGATGCTGATAACCTGAGAGGTTTCTCTGGACATGGTGTTCTAAGGACAGTCATTATTTTCTATGAGATCATGGTAATAAAGATCGCAGTTTAGAACTCAGTAGTACTCAGCTGATCAATCAGTGAGAAAGATAAATAATGACAAACAAGCATGCAGCTCTGGCTCAGGAAGTATAGTAATTGTGATAATTGAAGACAAGCAAGGTAGTAACGTCAATTTTCATCTCCACAGACAAATGGTTTAAGCTACACCCTAGAGCTCGCGGGTCTTGGGATCTATCTGAGAAAGGTGCTGTGTAGATATTTTTGTATCAAGACTTTTCAGTGGCACCAATAGATACTTGATATGTCTGTCCACCGTGTGTTCTCATGGGGAGATGGTGTGTACAGTGGGGACAGAGGTAACATTTATGACTTATTGAGTGCCAGGCACTGAGCCAGCAGCTGTATCTACACTGATTCATTTCACCTTCATGATAAATCTGTGAGGTGGGTTTTATTTGCGCCATTTTAAAAATGAGGAAATAGAGGCCCTGGGAGGTTAAGTGAGTTGGCCACTAATTCAGTGGCCAGCCAGGATTTGAGCCCAGACCCACCCAATGTCCATGCCATCCTGTTTCCCCAAGCCTGTGGTATCTCTCAGGAGAGTCAGCCTCACTCATCAGGGGTTAATGTTGCAGGGAGTGTGGATCATATACGACAAACATGAAGAGCTTCATTTCAGCTGCACTGGTTTCTGGGCACTTGGTTTTATGATATTTCCAGGGCATTTGCAGAAGCAGATGCACCATCAGGCATGGGAGCCCTTCCTTTCTCCATCACAGTTTGCTTTGCTGCTGTTCCCGCCACTTCGTCTCTCTCCAGTGCTTTTAATCCCCCGTTTCTGCTGTGTAGTCCAGTATCAATAGCGATAAATAATACATCATCAGTCCATTTCTGCAAGACATTAATCTCCTGCCTTCCTCATGATGGGGAAATGCTTTAGCATCTGTGCTCCTGTCACATAGGGGCAGGGTCACAGTGTCAACCCAGAAGAACTGGCTCTAGGGAGGCTGGTCTGCTGGGGCCTATATATATACACACACATATATACATGTATATGTTTTTCCTTATATATTTATAAATGTATATGTATATATACAACATATATACACATACATATTTTTTCTTTTCATTAGCAGACAAAATGTAAATATATATTGTGATACAGTCTCTTCCACTTCTAACTAGTGCTACTGTGGGGTTCATTTAAAATTCAGCATATTCATTCATTCAACTGTTTGTTGAGTCTAACTGTATGTCGTAAACTGCTGAGTTTTGGAGCATGAAGGTGAAAAGCCACAGTCCAAAATCTGTAAGGACCTATCAGGTTAGTGGGGTGACAGATGCTTTCTCAAGAAATCATAACAGAAGTAACTGTTTAAAAGGAGGTCATTATAGGAGGAGTACCAGGTTCTGATTGGAATCGCAGAAGTCTCCGAGAACATCTCAGAAGGATCTGTGCCACTTGGCCGGTGCAGGGAGAGGTCTCAGGGGCAGTGTATCTGGAACTGTCTGCAGTGGTTTAGAAATGCTTCTGTGTCAAGTGCTGGTGGGAGTGGCGGAAAGTCAGGGAGAAATATTCAGGGGCCAAATGCTTAATGATTTGTTTAGATTAACCAGCTTGAGAGAAGAGATGAGAATGTTTTGAGCAAAATAGTGAACGAAGGTCAGAATTCTGCAGATGATTATCCAGGAAGCAGGGTCAAGACAGACTGGAGAATGTTACGCCTAGGAGCAGGGGGGGTGACAGGGGAGCCATGGCAAAAATCAAGGTAAGAGATGATAAGGTCTTGAGTGATAGCAGTTGCAGAGGGAAATGGCACATAGGGAGAGATTAAAAAGGTAGCATGAATGTGGCTTGGTGATTGTTTTACTATCGAGAGCAATAGAATGGAAAGAATACAGGGTAACCATAAGTTATTGGCTTGAGCACTGGGAAGTAATTTCACTGTAAAAACTGAAGTCACTAACTTATAAAATAAACCTATACACAGCTATATGGCAAATATAGTACAAATGTAGCATGCAATAAGGAAATACTTTTAAAAGTTTGGTACCATTCACTTTTTCTGAGGCCAAGTATGACATACGCGGCTGTAATTTTCACTATTAGAAAAAGCACACTGTGGGGATGGTATGTGAAATGCTAATAAAAAATGCGTGTTGAATTAGTGGATTAATTCTTCAGTGGCAAGTCAACTGACCCTATTTGTCTTTCCTTAGTTTTAGATTTAATCTCTATTTATTTTTTACTGAGTACAGTTTCATTTGTAATAGTAAAAACTGGAACTAATCAAATTAAAAAGCAATTTATTTCACAACAAGGACATAGTTTAACAAGACAAATATGTCTTTAATCTTTTACTCATTCTCTGGGTATTTTCACTCTACTATATTTTTTAATTTCCTAGAGCTCCTCCTCATTCTCTGACAACTCCTATCATCTATTTCTTTTCCGTGGATGCACTATCATCTTCTATCTCTGTAAGGATACAAGTGATGGTTTATAGAATTCTGTGCTCTGAATGTGCTTGATTTCTGTGGAGTTGATTTTGGTTTGTTATGTTCTCTCTCTTAGATTTAGTGGCTTCTTGCACCTATCTAGCCATCCTTGCTCTCCACTCATGTTTATAAATGAGGCACTATGATTAAGTGTGCCTGGGTGGGGCTTGTTACCTGGGGAAGGGACCTCAATATGGGCCCAAGGCGGCTACTAGGTGGCTTGGGATGGGGAGGGAGCCTGGGGCGCCTGTTTTCTTTCCATGGTCTTTCACCCGACCTTCCTCTGGGCACCACTCTGAACTGCAGCCTTCCCCTGGGGAGCTGCTGCCTGTGTCCTGAGGCTCTCCAGAGCTCTGAGAGCAAAACCACTGGCTTCTTATTGGCTTTTCCCTTAGGAGGCACTGAGGTTTCAGCTTTGTCCACTGCACTAAGAGAACTTCCACTCATTTGTCATCGAAAATGTGTGGACATAGTAGTGTCTGCTGGAATGTTTTCTCCGTTCTGACTGTCCGTGTAGGTCTATACCTTTTACCAGCTTCGTGGGGCTTTGTTAGATAACAGAGATAAACTTGTGCGTTCAGTCGGCCATGGCTAACCAGAAATCTTCAGTTGATTCTAGGTGGTTCCTTTACCAAGACGACCAATCCTGATGTCCTTGAGTCTTAAATCACCTGACATGGCACGTTTAATTCTGTTTTTAACTCTGTACTATTAGTTTGGAATAAGTGAGCTTCTCAGCCATTTCTCTGTCAGGGAATCAGTTTAACCGTGTGGTCCAGTATTGGAAAGACAACTGGCCAAAGCAGTAACTCAATGTACCCTCCCCTGCTTCAGTTTTTCCTTTAGGGATAAATGTTACTGTTTGTTTCTGTTGTATAAGAATGCTACAAAGACAGAACAAGATATTATGGGTGAATTATGCTTTGAGATCTTAGGAAGAATGATCAATGAATTCAAGGTGTTTCTTTCTACCAGGATAAAAGCTTTATTTGACAACTGAGGAAATGAGATTGCAGAGAGGGTAAGTGACTTGCCCAAGGGCATACAACTAATGAGGGGCCAAATCTAGACTAAGAGCCAATTTCCTGCCTCTGGCTAGCAGTATTTCCACTGCATCATCTTACCTCAAGGAGCTCCAGGGATGTTCTGGTAGTTACACTCCCCCCCCCCCCCCCCACACTGAATTTCATTTCTGAAATATTTTGACTTACAGAACCCTGAGACTGAATTTTCAGAGCCAATTCTTATGTCATCCAAAAGGTATTTTCAGCTGTTTCTGCTTTCTTAATCTCTGAATGACAGAACTTCCCCCACAATTTGCTTTAGAATTGAAATGCTAAGAGAAACTCAATCTTATTTACACTCCCGGCTTCTCAAACACTGGAAAAAGTGCTGCCCTGCTAAGGGGTTTCCTGACATTCGCTGCCACCTCCCTGCTGAGATCCACGTTCAGTGTGAGAGTCTGGTAAAATGCAGGTCTGCTGAACAGCCCTGTCCCCAGCTCACTCTTGGAACAGCTGCCTAGCCATAACAGTTAGCATAAGCAGGGCCGTACTGGGAGGAACTCATAAAACTGGACATGGTGCTATCAACGAGGAACTCACAGCATGGGACACTCTCCCAGAAATGGATGGATTTAGTCTGCTGGCTGAGTTTGTTTCAGGAAGACAAGTTTCTTCCAAGAGGATGGTATGTCACTTCACATCCAGGCTGAGTGCTCCAAATGGCAATGCAGCTGTGGTCTATATTGATTAACTAACTCCCTGCCAGGCCGGCTGTGAGTCTGCAGACCCTCCATACTCCGTCAGAGGCACCAGGAGCACAAGACAGGAAAACCCTGGAAGCCTGGCCCTGTGTGGGCTTTCTGGGACTGACAAGGGTTTTTAATCCAGGAGGAATGTTATCATGGACAACCCGATGGCTTGTCATTTGGATACTTGCCATCTGGGTCACTTGGTGACCAAGGCATATGCTTATTGCAAAGATCTCTGCTTTTCGAACAGCTGTCCCTCTGTCGAAGCTGTCATTTGAGCCGGTGAGCTAGAGGTGATGTTGCTCCCGGGACCTGGCACCTTCAGAAACACACGGCTGATTGGGGGAAGCCATGTCACAATCTGCAAATGCTTCGTTTTATATAGAAGATGTCCACCATGGCTTCACTGTTTCCTCCAGGGGAGATGAGAGTGGGGTCTAAAATCTTAAAGAGTTGGCTGATTCTGTTGTCTACCACACTCACAAATCAAAGCGGTCATCTTGCCAGGGTTAATGTGAATTTTATGGGCACCCAGGGAGACCATTCTCATCAAGGGCTCCAGCCAGCGTATCTATCCATAGTCAAAAGTAGCCACTTTGTCCTTTCAGGCTTTGATGCAGCAAGTCAAAAAAGCAGACGTGGCTACTCATTCTTGTCCTCCCTCGTAAACACTGGAATACTTTATCTAGATGTGTGTATTTCTGGATGCACCAGTATATTTTGCAGCACATAAAGCCTGGAAATTGCTGCTTTGCAAACGCAGCAAAGTGTGGTTGTACATTTCAAACAGAAATGTGATGTTCATGCCAACCTTCCCTTTTTCTCTCAGTTTTCTTGACTCAGAGGTTCAAAATCAGATTTCCTGGAAAAGTCCCGGTACACACTTTCTCTTGTTTGCAAGGTCAGGCTATGGTCAGAGCAAGCCTAGGGCCATTTAAAACTTTTGAATATGGATGTTCCGAATGCTGCATCAATTGCTCCCCAAACAATAAACATAGAACTTAAAACATGTAAGGCTGAATGTCATTTCTGGCCTAATTTTAAGAAAACGTGTCTTTAGCAATGAAGAATCCCTAGAGAGGTTTGCACTGAGTTGCTCAAAGAAAAGAACGCGGATCATCCCAGAGACTACACACAGTCTGCAGAGAACTCTCTGGAAGTCTTTTCCAAAATTAGCCTGGAGTATGCATCCCTGGAGAGCTCCTGGTGATTGCGGTGATGGCTGTTAACGACGTTTTTCCTCTGAAAATGACTTTTTTTCTGGGCTGCAGTTTTAGCTGTGCTGAGACAATTATTTTTGTCCCAGGAGTGCATTTTGAAGAGTATGAGCATTTCCCCCCACCCCCAAATGCTGACCTATCTCTAGGTTCTTTGCAAAGGGACTGTAGTTTAGTAGCCATATCAGCTAAGACCGTGTCCTCTGGTGAAGATCATTAAGACATTCAGAAACTCATTCTTTGGCATTCTCGTGGGACTCCTCCCGCCTCCGTTGCTCCTGAGATGTGGACAGCAAAGAATGAGACAGCCTCTCCCACCTCTGCCACCCCGTTGTTCCCTGCCCACTGCCGAATGTACCGTGGATATGAAGGGGAGCCTATTCTGTGACTCCGGACCCCACGACCCATTGTGAGGCAATGAAAAGGAGCGAGAGGGAGAGGAAGGTGGGGAAATTGGTAAAGAGATTGTCTGCGGAGAGAATTGCCATGCTGAATTGCACTCCTTTAGCCAAAATGGTAGGAAGGCGTTCCCTTCCAAACTCATGCCCAATGTGGGGTTACAGCAAAGGAACCCCCGAAGGGATGCTGAAATATGTCCCCTATCGGTGGGACTGAGAGAGAACTGACACAAGCCCTACAAAAGCTAAAGCAAACTGTGGACGCAGGTTTCCTTCCTGCCTGGAGTCTGGGGAGAGGGGGAGCTGATGGCCTGGATGAGGTCAAAGGTCAGAGGCGACTGCTATCCTGGAGAGGATGGTCAGGGCAGGTGATGTGTGAATGTCCCAGAGCGGGCCACGTGGGACAGCCAGCAGAACTGGGTTGAAATTGGGCTCTATCCCAAAGGCACTCCTGGAGGATAAGGGCGCTTCAGCAGACAGAGGCTGTGAACTGGCTGCTGGATGCACAGGGACTGCGCGAGGCCTCGTGAGTAAGCGATAGAGGTCCTTCTGTCCCAGGAAGGACTATGATGGAAAGGGCCCGGCAAAAAAAAAAAATTCTTCTGTCTGTGTTTGGGACCTAAAGGGACTCTTAGAACTGTCAGTTACCTAAGAGTGAGCAGGAAATTCCTGCTGGAATTTTCATCCGACGGCAAGGGAATATTACACCCACTCAACACAGTTGTGGACGTGCAGCAAAAATAAAGGTGCATTTTGAATACATCACAAATCATGTTTGCTCAACACATTGGAAACATTACGCTTCTCCCAAGGACCAGAGTTGATAGGAAGTTAGCAAAGGAAGCTTCTCAGAGGAACCCCATGCCACATTTCCTTTCAGCTGGCCGAGGTTTAGCAATAACTCATGTCCACTGCTTCCTTCCATAAAACTTGAAGACCAGGTCTTCTTCTGGCCAAACATCTTATGCCATGTCTCCTGAGACTGTATTCGGGCATATTCGAGACATCTTGATTCTGCCCATCTCCACGTCTCTTTCCAGCTCCCAGCTCTCTCCACCCTCCACTCTCTATCCCATGGGCTAGCAGTTGGGTCATTGTCCTTTGCGATGAAGGAGTATCAAGTAGGTAATGAACTAGAGGCACGACTAGTTCATTGGGTAGTGATTCAGTAAAGGAGGTGGATGGTGGCATCAACAACTTCCTTGAGAAATAAAAGAAAGGTTTCCGTCTCTCCTGAGAAGACGTGGAGCGACACTGAGTATTTTGGGAAGGGGTGATAGAGTCTTCTGCCTTGAGTCTTTCTCTAGCTCCTCTCTGGAGTCTCCAAACACTCAGGGCTGTTTGGTTAGCTGTGTTCTCCTTTGATCCTGAGGAAAATTTTCCCTGCTGAAGCAGTCAACAACCTCCAGCCTGTGCTGAGGGTGTCAGAAGGCAAAGTATGTGCTTGGTGGAATCAGGAAGGCAGATAAAGACCAGTGAGTGACATCTGGGCAGTCAGACCAATGACTTCTTGCATGAGGAGGAAAGAGAAACACTGTGATTTGGGACTGCTGTATGAGGTTATAAAAGGTGAAATATTGGGAACATTAAAGATATACATAAAGAGCATTTTTCTCCCAAATGTCAGACTTGCAACAAGCTTGGATTTCCTTTGCTATATAAATGCTTTGCTTTTCCTGGGAGTTGAAGATGATCCTTTCACGCCAGATTTTCCCATCTTCACTCTAAAGTAAAGACAATCTGCCCTCCACTTTCCCCCACTGAGTGCTGAAATGACTTTTACTTTTTGAGCAACTCACCCACAATCTTTGCCAGGAAAGGAAGAACAGAGGTAGAGATGAATGAGAATTCAAGTAGGAACTACACAAGTTTTTGATCTTTCAGAGGTTTAGAAAAATGGAGAAAAAGAATAAATAAATGATATCAGAAGGTAGCCAGCAACTGTATTCATTTTCTCCCCTTGTTCATCCCCTGAGCACAGCGTAGTTAAGCATGGGACTCTAGGTCCAGTGACTTACCTGTCACAAGCTTATGACCTTAGGCCAGTTACTTTAATCTCTCTGTGCCTCCATTTCTGCATCAGTAAGATGGGGATAAAAGTAATATATACCTCACTGAGTTGTTGTGAGCTGATATTTATATGAGCCGGGATTTAAAGGGTACTTGTTGCATAGCTGGTGTTACATATTTGTTAGCTATTGTTATTTCCTCATGTTCTACTTATTTCTTGGGTCTGTAGGAATGTGAGGTAGGAAAAGATAATGTGAAGAAAAGTCAGGTCCTACCTCCAATGGTTGATTTGTTTGTGATTTGTAGCAATAATGTACCCTAGCTACACTTATTTTTCATCCATATTTTTTTTAGATAGCATTAGAGAGTCCGTCATGATGATGTTGATGAGAACTTGAATCTTTTCACTCATTTATTCCTGCATCTGTGTTTGTTCATTTATTGATTATTTATTTGAGTTGGGGCACAAGGCAATTTATAAACTTTTAGAGAGCAGAAATTTTTCCCCTCAAGGAAGCTGCAGCCATTTGGTTAATGGTATAAACCATTAACATCTAATCAGACTGATTATGTTTGGTTTATTCTGTTAAATCCCCATAAATAAAATGAATCACAAATAAAGGGCCCAGAAAAAATATTTTGTGAGAGACATTCAGTGTCTATACTACGAGACTGATCTCTCTAGCCATGTGCATACCTGCCGTCTGTCTTCAGACTGTAGATGCTGTCTCTCCATCTTTACCAACACCTTCTTTTGAAGTCACTTGGCATTTTTTCTACTGTTGTGAACCTCAAGTTGTTCAATAAACACCTATGGAGTGCCTGCTATAACCTTAACACTCTATTTCTGGCAAAAACAGTTTAGGGATTATAAATTATATAGATACTGGCCATAATTTTCAATTTCATTTTTTGGATCTATGTTAACCTGCAAACTATGCCTTTTCATTTGCCATCTGGGCTTTACTGAGGTATCTGAAGATATAGCCACTCTGCAAATAAGGAATCTAACAGAGGACCCAGTTTTCTCTGGAATATTAAAAAACAACAACATTTTATTAGAAGGAAAATGATGCACTTATGACTTGGTTCTTCTCCTGGGCTCAAAAAAAAGCTCATACCTTCAAGGTTTTTGAATTGCTAGCAAAATTTTATCAGGCCTTCTTGCATACTCCACTTAGGCCACTAATGGTGGGTGGTACCCCTGATGGTAACTGAAGGTGTCCAAATATTACGGGGCGATCCTGTACTCTGAAAAGAGAACTTTGACCTGAGTCACCCCTGACTCCTCTGGGCCACAGTTTTCTCATGGTAAAAGTAGAAGTCTATCATGGGAAAGGTTAAATGACCTTTAAGGTTCTTCTAGCCCTGAATTACTTGGACTCTACATCTGTGTCTGCGCACACACAGCCTCCAGCGACACGTGGCTCCTGACTACTGACATGTGCTGTGCGTGCAAAACACACATCAGGTTCTGAAGAGCTGGTACAAAAAATGTGAAATATTTTGGATATATTGGGTTAAATATATTATTAAAGCAAACTTCACTCACTTTTTAAAATGTGGCTGTAGAAAATTTTAAATTGCTTTTGTGGCTTGTATTATATTAATATTAGACTGCACCACTCTAGACCTTTAAAACAAAGGGGTCAAAATCTTTAAGGGCTTTTAACGTTCAGTGGTCAATGTTTCAATATTGTGGTCCTTATGCCTCTAGAAGTCAAGCTAAAACGCTTATCTACCAAAAACTAATAAACCTCGTGTGGTGAGATATTTACCACCATTAGGTCCTGTGAAAGTTCTATGGTTACAATACTCAATGTTCAACCCCTATGGTATTGTCTCAACTATGTCATTAACAGATTATGGGGAAATACAGCAAAATTTCAAGAGCGATTATTTCTAGGTAGTGGAGTACTGAGTGATTTTGGAATTTTTAAAATTCTTTCCTTCATCTTTCAATCTTTCAACCAATGAGGACCATTATGTTTCTTCATCAGACACATGTAAATCTTTAAATTTCAGCATGAATGATTTTATAAATTCTATAAACATCACAAACATGTAAAAAAGAGGTCAACTTAAAAGAAAATAACTCCAAATATTTTAATCTGCTTTTCTATATTTCCAGATTTTCCATAGTGAATAGGTTATTTCTATCAAGGTAAAAAAAATACACCTTATTTAAAAATGGCAATATCCACTCACCCTTTTAACCTTAAACCTAAGTTAATTTGCATGCTTGTTTTCTTAGAACTCCTGAAGCTGTTATCTCTCCTGTGTTAGATGGGAGAGTAAATATTTTAGGTTTTGGCTTCAATCTTAATGCTAATAACAGCTACTTTAATATTTTTATAACTACCATCAAACAGAGCAGTAATTATTTAGAGTCTATGCAGAAGAAATCCAAAAGATATTTTAATATGCCACCGTGCCCGGGGTTTAGGTTGTACTGGGAAAATGCCCATCCAAAGGGGTGTCATTCACATCTGAGTCCTGCAGTAACAGGGGAAGGTACCCTTCTGCACGCAGTCCAAGCCAGCACACTGAGGAGGGGGCACATGCATGCACACGCGTGCGCGCACACACACACACACACACACACACACACACACACACACACACACTCACACACACTCAAATGAGTGACTGGAGCTGCGCCCTCTCCCTGTCCTGCTGAGCATCCCTTGCAGTTGCTTTTCTCCCCTGCCCTCCACTCTCAGAGGCCAAACCCACTGCCCCACCTGCTTCAGGCACCATGGGGTGTGGGGCAGAGCTGTGGTGGCATTGTGTGGCAGGGAAGACAGAGCCAGGTCTGCTGTCTGCCCTGCTGCCTCTGGAAAGAGCTGGGCTTCTAAAGGCCTGTCAGGTACGATGGCTTAGACTGGTAATGTTTTTATCTTGAGGAAAAGGGTCTTTTTCCCATTCCCGCCGGGCAACAGCCCTTTTGAATACGGCCGTTTAAAGCACAGCAGAACTTACTGTTGGTAGAAAAGATGACTTCTCCCTCCTGCGGGGCGGGGTCTGTATCCTGGACCACCTGCAAAGCTCCCACAGTCCGCACAGCAGGGTCCAAAGTGACGGAACTTTCATTTACGGTGGTGTCGCTTGCGCCTGTGATCTGGTTGGTTGGTGGGCCTCCCAGAGACCCCTCGAAGTCTGTGGGCAAGTCTTCCATGCAGTCGGCATTGGGCTGATGGGAGCAGAAAAGGGTCCACTCTTAGTGTGTGTTAGTTAGAGGTAAATTGTCTACAGCCTAAATGTTTTGTCTCAATGGAAAACCCAGCTCTTAACTGTCTGTTTCCTGAACCACTTTATTTAAAAATATTCCACATATAGTTCTGTAATTAACATGAAACCATCTTCCAAAATTTCCTTTCCAAAGGTTCCATTTAGATCTTGGTACAAGGTTTTAATTCCAGGAGTGGTAATATCTGTACATTACTTAGAGGGAATAACATGATATTTATTTATAATGATAGCCCTTTCTATACAGAGTATTTACTCCTCATCTAGGAAGTAGCTGACAGCCTGATAATTACCCTCAAAGACCCACATGCTGTTTGTAAATATACTGAAGACATGGGGGGAAGGAGGGGGGGACAGAATCTGACTCATTGCGAATTGCTCATCAGAAATACACATAGACACAAACACACACACACACACAAAAGCAAAAGGTAAGACAATTTTCTTGTTGCTGTTATTAAACATAAGCCAAAAAAACAGCTGTAGAAAAACGTCCTACTTACTTCACATGTAATTGATCATACATTTGTCAAATCTTCTAAATTAAAATCATAAACTAGGGGCGACACCATCTAGGGTAATTCATTACCCACTCATTGCAGGACACTTTCCCCCTGTACCTCCGACGGCTCCCCTTGAATACACATGGGAGTTCTCCGCTTTGCACAGCAGCCTGTGTTGGTCAGCTGTGTTCGACTGTTCCGTTACTGGGCAAGGAGGCAAGTTTCACCCTTTGGTCTTAGTTCTGTTTGAAGTGGTAATTGAATATAGGTAGTAGCGCTCTTTCACAAACAACGTTTTGAATGAGTTTCAGTGGTGATACCTCTACTCAAATTCATTTAAAATTATTTTAAAAGGTGGTGGAGGAAAGAGATGGGCTTGAGAAATACTAAGAATATCTGTTAATTTTTTTCCCCCCTCTGGTCTTAACGTCACCCTTGCCTTGAGTGACAATAATTAGATGGTTTTGCACTCCCAGTGGATGAAGGTCAAGATTAGGTGAGAATTCTGGGTTGACGCTGATTGAATTAACACCACAATGACCACACTGTGTTCAAAGTTCATTAAAAGAGAAAAAGCTACACTTCATGGACTCACTGGGAGCACAAAGCAAGAGTCAAGGCACTGGGCTCTGGTTCTCATTTTCCGCTCTTAAATCAGTGTCCTGGGCTTCACATCTGTGTTTGCAACTCAGTTGGAAATCTCCATCATTCCACCAAATCCTCAAATTCATCTCATACCCCTTTTCTTTGTATTCCCTTTTCTGTTGGTCTTCTTCATTTCTACTGAAAGCAGGTCAATTGTTCCAACTCAAGTTGTCTAAAGTCAATTCCCTGAATGACCAATCCACCAAATTTCCTGATTGTGACATTGGACGTGAGCTGTTATGTTATGAACGTCTCTCACCCCATTACTGGTCTCCTCCTCCCCACTATATCCCATTCTCCATTTTCTCACCAGAGCGTTCTGTCTTAAAAACAAACAAACAAACAAACAAACAAACAAACAAACAAACAAAATGACAACAACCCCCCCCCCACACACACACACACAGACACAGACACAGGTATGATTCTTCTTTTCTCCTAAAGAATGAATTACGAGCTCAGTAGTTTAGCAAAACAGGCACTCAACAGTCTCGCCCCAGCCTACTTTTCTGGCCTCACTGTCAGCCAATGGAAACACACAGAACACCACATATTCCCTATCTCAGAGCTTTAGCTTACGCTGTTCCTCTACTCAGGCTGACATTTGCCCTAACCATCCTTCTTTCCTTTCTCATCCCAAGATCTCAATGTGACCCTCCGGGTGAACTCCGAACCACCCCTCAACTTCCAGACCAAATGTCTCCTTTTCTAAGTAGCGTTTCCACCAGGTAGTCATCTTTGATACTCAAATGCTTTAGCCCCACTTCTCTGATGCTGTTATGTTCATTGGTTACTGTGTCTGTCTCACTCTATTAGTCAATAAGCTTTTTAGTTAAATCTGTTTTATTGAGATATAATTGACATGTAATATTGTATTACTTTAAAGTGTACACCATAATGATTTCATATATGTATGTATTGTAAAATGATTAGCAAAATAAGTTAACATTCTTCACCTCACATAATTACATTTTTTTTGTGTGATGGGAGTTTTTAAGAGCTACTCTCTTAGCAACTTTTAAATACACAATACAGTATTGATAAGTATAGTCACTATGCTGTACATTACATCCCCAGAACTTATTTATCTTATAGTTGGAAGTTTGTATCTTTTGACCACCTTCACACATTTTGCCAAGCCCCTCACCTCTGGCAACTATTGATTTGTTCTCTGTTTCTATGACGCCACATATAAGTGAGACGCAAGCTTTTTAAAGCGAATCAATACACTATATTGATCTTGAATTCCAAACCCTCACATAGTGCCTGACAATTATTAAGTGGTCAGTAAATGTGGATTTGAAAATTTTATCTGAGTCTCATTTTACTGCTCTGATAAGTTGGGAACCTAGATCAATTAAGGGGGGATTTGATAGGATGCTTTAAAAGCTGTCAAATTCTGTGCAAAGGGAAGGTATGCCATTGCAGGGTAGCAGAATATGCCACCCCAAAACATGTTATGGGGGCATAAGGATTATTTTGAGCTTAAACAACTGAGAAGTAGATAAAAAAATGCTCTCTGTTCTCTCTCTATTTGCCGAAAAGCAGTATATAAATTTGTAAAGGTGTCCCCTTCTCTGTACCAGGAAGAGAACATTCTTATCATCAATGATTGGGAGTCAGCTCTGAAATGGATCTATACAAACCTTACTAACATGCCCTTACTCACCATTAGTTTCCTCCATACACAGAGTGTGCCAAAAAAAATGTACATACATTTTAAGAAAGGAAAAAACTGTATTAAAATTGTAATACTCAATATATACTGATAACCAAAGATGAATACAAGTCATGTATATACATTTTTTTGGCACCCCTGGTATTTACCTTCCACAATCTGCTTTCCTAGAAACTCAAAGTCCTTTTTTGTAGTCTTGTCACTTCTCTAAATATTTATTGCTTTCTTGAAGATGCTATATAAGTTCAAGTTCTAATCACCCCTTTGAGCTACTCATCACTACACGCTCCCATGTGTGATGCATGTGTGAATTAGCTTCAGAGGGAAAAAAACTTTTCCCCTTCCTCTACACTATGTAAAGATGCTTCTAAACAAAATCCTTTGTGTGTAGGGGTATTGGGGAGGAACAGGTTTCACAAGGAGGATCCTGTGAGGATTGTTCTTTCAGCCATAAGCATCTGAATTCAATCCTACATGTGATAGCATACAATTGATATACTTTTCACAATATTTCATTTGCTTGTTGATATTGTTTCTTTATTTCTTTTCTTTTTCTAAAAAAATATATTTTATTCATTTTGAGGCAGGGTGTTTGCTTTTACCTTGTGAACTAGTAAAAACAGTATTATATCTTTCACAGAACAAGGAGCGGGAAAGAGAGAGAATTAGCCCAGTGAGACCGTAAGTGGTAGCGGGTATGAATAATCTGGCTTAGATATAGTATTTAATACACCAACCTCGCTGACTCTCACAGTTTATATCTACTCTAAATGGTTCATTAAATAGACTATATTGAAAAGAAACCCAATTTATATGCCTCTAAGAGACATGACAGTCCTAATGTTTAGTAAAAGGTGTCAAATGAACATGGCATAGGTATTTAAATTCTGGTTATCATGGGGAAACTCCGCAAATAAACCAACTGCCAAATAGTTAGGGATTTGTGAATACTCCAGCTATTTAACAACTGTCACCCTATTCCTGTTATTCCTAGTTGGTAATAGTAATGGGAGAAAGAAGGCATTTGCTGGCATATGAAAGACCCAGTTTACACGGTACCTTATAGACATAGTCACTGAAACCCGTGTTCTGCCATCCTACAGAGAGACACACTTAGACCTGACTGGACAGAAAGGAGAGTGACACAGCATAATGCAGATAAAAGGATGAAAACACTCCTGATAACAAAAGGACTTCTCCCTGCCTTTCAGTCGAGTGTTTTATTTCTCTTGGCAAAGCATAATGAAAAAAGATACCCTTCTTAATGGAGATTTCGTGATCTCCGAGCTGTGCTTTCATTCTTGAGTTCATTTTAGAGAAATCCACTTACAAAATGAAAACGTCCCCAGCTCTTAGCTTTCAACTTAACATTTATTGGCCTTATGGCCCTGGCAGGCACAAGGATGCTCAGTGAAAAACAACAAAACCAAAACCACAAAAACGCCTTACTACCTGTATTTGGACAATCTAGTGGATCAGGATTACAACCAAGTGGTTGGCGAGTGGACACTGTTCAAAGGAGGATGAGGGTGAATTTCACACATGGAGCTCTGTGACTGGCAGCCTACAGACTCTGAAGGGGGACAGTGCCACAGGCATTTATTGAGGACTTAACATACATAAGGAATACAGAGATGAGGGACCAACAGGTACCAGTTATCAGAGGGAGAGTGACAGGGCCTTTTATATTCTTCTTGGTTAAGAAGACATGGCGTATAAGGACGTTAGGAAAACTGTAAAACCATTCTTCAAGTTGCATACAAAGGGTTTTCGTTAGCTCTAGGAAGTGTTTCCTAGTTGAGAAGGCTGTGAGCTTGTCCCATGACATGGAAAATTCTAAGAATGGAGTAAAAACCTTCATCTCTTCGGTATAAGTTAGGCACGGTGCTACCCAGTGACCAAGGGTGGAGTGGAACAACATCCAAAATGCCTCCCAGGTCCAGGCCTCAGTATCGTCCTCCAGGACAAAACCAGCAGAACCTCGGGAAGGCAGAGGGTAGCCACATGCCTGGGCACTTCGTGAGAAGCCACACATTACGGACCTTCTTCACGGAGGATGCTCTGCTCTCTGGGCGACCTTGGGTGCCTGTCACCTTCCTGTTCGGCTGGCCTTTAAGAATCCTTGGCAAAATCCAAAAGGTGCTACTTATTTTTCTGGAAGTCAAGCATGCTAAGTAAAATCCAGACTTGATAGGCATAAACTGGCCAGAAGGCCTAACGGCTAAAAGTTGCCATGTTATTAGTTTTGAAAATAAGCCAAATGGCCACCCAATAATTCTAGTTTAAAAATGATGAATAGTTGTATTCTCAAGTCACAAGTAGCTTCTGGAGAAGTTAAACCACCTCAGGAAAAGTTTTGAGTCAAACACTACTTACAATGGTACAAACTTTGATTTCACTGTCCTGACCAAGGAGCACTGGGATCAAAACTGAGGAGCTCTGAAAATATCCCAAGCAATATGAGTTAGGTCAAATGATGTGTTTTTCTGCTTTTAATTGTGAGTATGTACTCCAACTATTTTGGCGACCAAAGGCACGCAAAGGCAAACACAAGCATACATATATTTCCCCCTCCCCTTGTAAGACCCAGTTACAGCCAGAAAGGTGAAAAGTGCAAACACTGAGCTCATTTTCTAAGTCAGCGCTATCTGGTAGAGATGTTGGGATTTTACTAGTATTTCCCATTCACGGTAATTGATTTTCACCTTGAATGCATTATGCATTCATAACTCTGGTCTGAAAATTTAATGCATTGCCTTTCAGCATCTAGCTCAAAGCGATAGTCACACAAGGTGATTTGTGTCTGGTGTATCAACCATGAAAATCAGCTCACAGCTGGCACAGAGGCAGCGGGTACAGGGGCGGAAATTCAGCCAATGGTTGACATCATCATGCTTCAGGTGTGCCCTCTCCAGCAGTCACCCTGATAGTCCTAGAATGATAGCCCTTGGGCATTAAAGAAAACCTCTGCTATCTGATCTGATCCTTCCTGCTCAGTGACATCTTGGGACTGTTAACATTCTTTGTTCTCTGCCATCAGTGCAGTGAGGAGTGACAACAAGGAGGCTGTAGCACAGTGGACAGGGAGGGGCAGAGGCTGGTCTGTACCCTGATTGCCTAGCTTCTTTTAGGCAGCGCCTGCGTTTTTTGCACGTCTGTCTGTACAGCCCTTGGTTTGCTGACCTGGCTTGCTTCCTGCCCTCACATAGCAGCCGGTGTGTCACCAACCACCAGTCTGTGGCTTCACTTGCTGTGGGCCTGGGAAAGTCTTCCCCTGGAGGGTCAAGCCAGCCAGCTGGTGGGATTCTCTCTGCCCTGGAGGAGACACTTAATTTTTTAAAACATAATTGAGGCACAAGCTTGATGACCACACTAGAGCTAAGTGGCTTTGGCTCTGGTTTCCTGCTCCCTCAAAGTCTCCACAGAGGTCTGAGCGGGGCAGAGGCTCTGAGCCAGACTCCCAGCAGTGGTCCTTCTGCCCATTGTTGGGAAGGGTTGGTTTCCTCTGCAAGCTAGGCGACCGTGGGGCCAGGTCAGAAAGTGTGGCCTGCAGGTCTCCCCGGGGACGGTGCAGGGGTAATGACACAAGAGGAAATCGATGTACAACTGGCCCATTGGGCCTCTGCTGGTGTCTCCCCTGTGCTCACACATGGAAGAGAAGTTTATGAGCTGCACAAGCAGCATCTCGACTCACAGACAAATAAAATGGACATCGTGAGAGGGTCATGATGTTCTCGGGTTGAGAAAAAGTGAGAGGAAAAGTGTTTTCAGACATGGGATGTCTCTTAGGGCCTCATCAGATGACACCCCTGCTATGGGATTGAAGGGACATAGAAAACCCAGGTGTGGTGTTTGGTCCCTGCTTTGGGGGTGATGCAGAAAGACAGACATGACGATGCTGGAGGCTGTGCTGTGCTTACCGGGATCCCTAGGGCTTTAAGAATGTTCATCTTGCACATGGGACAGGTGCGATGGTCTAGAAGCCAGGGGTCAACACAGGACTTGTGGAAAAGATGCCTGCAATGAGAACCATACATCTTAGAGCGGCGGCAACTGCAGAGACGCCCTAGTCCACCACAGCCCAGGGACTCGTCCAAGGTCACTCGGCTGCTCATTGGCAGAGCCAAGACTTGAACCTCCGTCTCCAAACACCTGGGGAAATGTGCTCCTTGTTATACCCTGTGGAGATACAGTCAAACTCCGTCTGGATCCCAGGAGTGTCCTATAGGACTCCAAGTGTCAGAAAATGTAGAGAATGTACAAACAGAGAGATATTCCTCTTTCTCGGTGGGAAGAATGTTGACCGGAAAGAACGCCAGCGGGGAAACTGACACAGGCCTTTCCAGATAACTTGAGAGATGCTACTTTTCCATATGTTCTAGCAATTGTCTTTGTGTCAGAAAGCTTTGGGTTCAAATGCTTAAACAGGACCAAATTACAGAAGTGTGTAGCAAGGGCCACCTTTGAAACTGAACTTGAAACATACCCACGTGCCAAGGATGGGATTAGCTGTATACAAGGTACAATTGGACTGGCGATTAGAGAAAGGAGCGTAGCGACCTGGATGTGTCCATTATGTTTGCAGGTTATTGTTGAGAATGCCCTGCCCATTTGCTGCTTGGAAGGTGTGTATTGCATGCACTCATTCCTTCATCCATGCCTTCACTCAGCAAGTAGTGTGTGCCCAGAATTGTGCCATTGCCGAGTTGGCGTGGTAGAGATCTGGCCCCTTCCCTTAGGGAGCATAACAGGAGAGGCAGACATTAATACAATAATATAAATAAGCTACTTAATGACAACAGTGCTGAGTATGACCTCAGGAGAACAGGGAGTTTTGTGGGGGCTACTAACTGGGCGATTTCTCCTAGTTCAGGTACACAGGGAGAGTCCCTGATGAAGTGCCAAGGCTAAGGCCTGAGGGCTACAGGCATTGTCCACGTGAAGGGGCGCGGACAAGAAGGAGACTGTTCTAGGCAGAACAACTGGCTCGGACAAAAGCCCTGAGCTGGGCACTGGAAGAAAGCCAGACCCAGTGCAGCGGTGAGGGAGGCGCTGACGCTGGATGGAGCCCCCCTACCCTCTCCCACCCCTCCCTGCCTAAGCAATAACAGCCTCCCTGTGTTCTGGCTCTACAGTCAGGAAACCAGTTCCTAATCTGCTCACTGACGGCTGTTCCTCCTGGGAAAAAAGTCAAACATTCTGTCCCTTTGATCGTTCCTGGGAGGCGGGCTCTGCTGTGTCTCCTGCACACACGTTGGAGTCAGAATGACGGCAGGGCCCATTCTTAGCTGTTTTATCTTAAATAAGTCACTTATATCCCAAAGTTGCATTTGCTCATCTATAAGACGAAGGTGTATCTATTCATGCAAAGAAGACTTCCCTGCGTCTCCAAGCCACAGAGTCATTCCCTCACCTCCTAAGTTATTTCTCTCTATGCACTGGTCCTTCCCACAGCAACTCTGTGATGGTTAGTTTTAAGTGTCAACTAGGCCAGGCTATAGTACTGGCTAGTACAGGCTATTCAGTGAAACACTAATCGAGGTTATTTTGTAGATGGGATTAAAAATCAGTTGATTTTCTTTTCTTCTTCTTTTTTAAATTGTGAAATAAACATTTTTAAAATTAGTTTCAGCTGTACAACACAGTGCAATAGTTA
>NW_017731683.1:1377344-1447074 GCF_001890085.2 Hipposideros armiger | reverse complement strand
CCCCCAATCCGCTGCCCCACTCACCCCCCCCATCATACATATCTATTACAATTCCCTTGACTCCAATATATAGTCACTGGATGTGGAGTATAATCAGTTGATTTGAAATAGAGGAGATTATCCCAAATAATCTGGGTGGGCCTAATTCAATCAGTTGAAAGTTTTTAAGAGCAAAACCTTTTTGAGAAGAAATTCTGCCTCAGGAAGGCAGTATCAGCGCCTGCTCAGTCCCCAGCCTGTGGGCCCACCCTACAGATTTCAGACTTGCCATCCCCTTGCAATCACGTAAGCCAATTCCTTGAACATATATTGTGGGGTATAGGGGTTCTCTGGAGAGCCCTGACCTATATGCATCCCACACTGAGAATATAACCTCCATGAGAGCTAAAGCCTTGTTTGCCTGATTCACTTTTGTACCCCCAGCCTCAGAACAGTTCCTGGCACACAGATGACGCCCAGGGAGTATCTGCTACCCAAATGGGTATTTATCAAAGGCCCTGGCACTCCTCACTGCCTGCACATGGCCATCAAGTCCCAGGGACTCACTCTTCCGAAATTTCTCTCACATGCATTGCTTTTCTCTTCTCAGTGCTGCTCCCTCATTCATAATCTCATTAACTTTTTTTCTTTTCTGTATTTTTGCAGTAACATTGAAACTGGTCTCCATGCCAGCAGTCTTTTCCTGCTCTCTTCATCCCACTCATGCTTGCCAGATTTAGCTTCCTAAAATAAAGTAGGAGTTATGTCGCCCCCTTGTTCCGTTTTGCTATGTGCTAGAAACGGGGTACAAAGATGGATAAGACAAGGTCCCTCTTCAGAGCAACGCCACAGTCCTTCAGTGGTTCCCTGGGAATTACAGTGTAAAGGCCATCGAAAGGCCACGCTCCTGGGTCCAGTTTTCCAACTATTCGATCTTAGGCAAGTCTCAGCTCTCCAAGTCTCAGTTCCTCAGTTGTGAAATTTTATCTTATAGGCTTATAGGTATGGAGTTCGCAAGTGAATGAGTGCGAGTGTGTGTGTGTGTGTGTGTGTGTGTGTGTGTGTGTGTGTGTGAGAGAGTGAGAGAGAGAGAGAGAGAGAGAGAGAGAGAGAGAGAGAGAGAGAGAGAGAGAGAAATACCTACAAAGCTTTAACCATAAGTCCTGGCCTTCCTTAACTGCAAGCCACCATTAATCTTATTAATAGCACCATTGCATCTTGTTTTTAGATATTATGCTATTACTCGGATTTCTGCTCTTCAGAATAAACTTTCTAATGTTGAAAGCAAGTAACTGCAAATCTAAAAAAATCAAAGGGGGAACTAAGGGCAAAAAGAAAGTGCTGAAATGACATGTAGGTTGATCATGCTGGTTATTAACTAACATTCATTTATTTCTAGCACCATACTGCTTGTGCTAACCATCAAATATGAAGACTACCGGTACATCTGTATAATTGGAATGGTAAAACATTTTTTTCCCTCCCAAATAGAAAGAAAAATACAATTCACTAGATACATAAACAAAGGAATAGGGAAAGAATCTGGAGTTTAGGGAAATGCACAAAAAAGCTCAGTCAACATCTCTAAGGCAAAGTCCATCTCCACTCGTGCTATTCATAGGATATGCAGTCAAGCATCGGCCCTTCCCGTTTTAACAAAGGCTGCGTGAGCAAGTACATCCAGAAAAACACGGGCAAGAGATTCGATCTCAACTCTCCCGACAAGCTGGAAATGCAGCTGAGGGTTGACCAAAACTCTCCTTCCTTATGCACCAATGGGGAGCACACATTTTTGACACCTGACCAAAGATGATGTCGACGGCTGCACAATGATGCCAAGAGGATTGTGAATAATAAAATAGGTTCTCATATTTTTAGCAGTAATGAAAGCCCAGCTCAACCTGGTTCCCCATCTCCTACCTTGTTTCCTGTTGTCCTTTCACCTGTATGTGTGGCTCCTGCCCCGAGGAAATGACACTTCCCCCACCTGGAGGAGGAAGGGCCATTCTGGCCTCTCCACCTCATTCCCGCTTGCAGGCTGACCTTGCCACCCTGCCACTGAGACTAGGATCCCAGGGCTTTCCTTCCGGCACCAGCGCAAGCTGCGCCATTCCCCTCGGTGAAATAGTCATCAGAGAACGGAGCCACTCAGAGACCTAAGGACCCCCTTCTCCCAGGCACCATTAACTATTAAATAAAACACATACAGTGCTTCTATGGGTAGCTGAAATGTTTCCTCAGCGCCTCTGAATCTGCTTTGCAAAGTTGGCAGTGAAGCAAGAGTGAGTTTTTAACTGATAAATACTAATTTAATTGAATTGTTAAACAATACCTACTGGTTACCAAATGCCTACTATGTTCCAGACACGTTCCATACATTAACTCATAGCAACCCTACGAGGTAAGAATGATTGTTCCCATTCTATGGCGGAGGAAGCTGAGGCCCATTAAAGTAAATTAAATTACCCTAAGAGCTAGTCATCTGCATAGCTAGGACTCAAACCCAGTCCAAGCCCAGTCCTATAGGTGGTGTTTTTACCCCATTCTCTACTCCAGGTCCTTCCGCCCCCCACGAAACTGTCATGAGTAAGAGGGCGGGGGCGTGGGGGGAGTGGGAGGAATTCAACGTTTCATTCTTTCCAAATGTATTTTTGTGCTGCAGCTTCAAGGAGGCAGTATCTTAGTTACAGAGGGTGGGGTCGAGCAAACCCAAAGGGAAGAGTCATCTGCCTTCAGCGCGTTCGCTTGGCTGCAGAAGGGAAGGCTGCCGAATAGTCTCGGAGAGTCTGCTTGATTTATCTGTGCAGAGGTTAACAGTGCCCTCTACATGCTATGTACCCCCATTCTCCACCGCCCAGTGGGGCTGGGAAACATGAGTTGGCAGCTCCTTCACCTCCACACAAAATTTTCAAATGTGTAACCTAAAGTGCCCTGGAGAGTAACACCCACTTTTTTTTTTTTTTTACAATGTTCTTGTCGATCTGGTCTGGTTTCTCTTTCTTGCCTTCGCTTTCTAAAATACAAACATGATACCACTCTCTAGACTTGAAATGTTTCAGCTGCTCTCCACTGCCTATAGCGCAAAGTCAAAATGCCTGAACACAGCACACAAAGAACACATCCAATCTGGCCTTGTCACATGTCACATCTTCTAGTTGCCCCCATGTTCACCCAGCACTCTCACCAGAACTCTGGAATGCCTTTCTCATTTTTTTTTTTTTTTTAATTAGTGTGGCAAATCTTGATCACATTTCAGGTCACAGCTCAGAGGTCCTTTCTCTTCCCACACCTCTTTTCTCCAAACTCTACCAAGGAGAGTTAGTTCTTTTTCCTCTTCTCCCTATTGTATTTCCCCCACATAGGTCTCAGCAGCTGAGTGTGTGCTTTGGGTTTCAGTTTGAAGGCCACGCTTTAGCTTTGTGACCTTGGGCAAAAGGTTAAACTGGTCTGTGGCTCAGTTTTCTGTTAGCGTTTGACTACTGACACCCTTTAATTGTCACAGCAACCCTCTGAAGTATTAATGTTGTTGGGGATAATCCTTCAGGGGATTGTTAATGACACTTAAAGGAGAAAGGCTCAGAATACTACCTGGAGCTTAAGTATTACAATGGCTTTGTTTGTTTTCTTGAATCATTTGTTTATATGTGGGTGAAATTCAGAGTATTTTCACAACTGGTACAGAATGGGTCTGACCAATCAGAATCGAGGCCAGCTGCAAACAATTAGCACAGCCCTGCAAGTTCAGTGGTCACCCTGGTTTACTGCTCTGTGTTCCCAGTGAGCTTGTGACACTCTGGAGGTCAGAGATAGAGTACCTGGATTAGGACATGCTCTCAGTATTGTTCGCTGAAAAAATGATTTCCAAAAGTCCATATTCTCCAAACCATTATTTAATGTACTTAAGTAATTTAGTTCCTATTCCCTGCAAGTGAGCTTGCTGGGGTAGAGCTTAGTCTGGAAGCAGTTTCCTTAACTTTTATGGACTCTAAAATATGAAAGACTTCTGCCTTCTCCTGGGGGCCAGTGGCTCCCCCTGACATTACAGCCACCGATATGCCCATGCTCAGCCTCGGCTGCCTGGTGAACATCACACAGGGCCGTTCTGTCTATGCAGATCTCACTTTGATTTATAAATCTGGGCATAGGCATTACTCAATTAAAATGACCAGAATGGCAGTGGCGATGGCTTTTACCCAATGTTGACTGAGCCCAGGCAGTGTAAAGGATGTTGCATAGGAGAAACATATTCATTCCTGTCCAGAGGACAAAAGAAATCTAAATTGCTCTAATTGATTTTCTTATAGGATTCCATTTGTCTAGCTGCTCCTAAGATCAAGTGAATTCACTGAGAACCTCACCAGGATATTGAACTGCCATGACTTTGTAAAGCACGTGGCAATCATTAGCTTTTTTCTATGCATTATCTTTGTCTGACCCGGATGCGTGCCTGCGGTCCAGTATCTAGCAACCCAGGCATCCCACGTATCATGGAAGTTCTCTCTATCTTCTACTGCACTGTCCTAGGCAAACCAGTAGGTTAAACCCCATCCCTCTTAGAGAAAGAAGCTCTGCTGACAGAGCGGCATTTTAATACAGTGCAGTCTGGAAGGTGGATTTCTCAGTTATACACGAGGAAGTCTGAGAAAGAATGTTTCTGTATATTGTTAAAGACATTCTAAAATTGATACCAAAACTCACTACTAGGGATGCGGGATTCTGGGAAAAAGTAGGAAAGTAAACACAGAATAATAAATTCACTAGTGTGTAACAATTATGTATTAATAGTACTACTTTATCAGAGAACTGTGCTTGGCACGAGGGTCTACAAAGATGAGTCTGCTCATGCATCCTGTTGGAAGGTGCACAGTCCATGCTGTGTAGAGGTTAAGAGGTCAGGCTCGGGGTAAAGCGGGTTTCATTCTTAATCTTGGCTGACTGTCCTGGGATAACCCTTAACCTCTCTGAGTTTTAGTCTATTTATAAAATGAGGATAATGATAGTACCTATCTGAGGCACTCATTAATACTGTTCATCTGATGTACTGGCAATATCTTTCAGGCCCACAGGAAGATTCCAGGCTCTCCTGGTGGTAGCTATGGCCATGGGACTAATTCTGGTCAATATGTTATGAAGAGAAATTACAGATTTCACTTCAGGTCATGGCATTTAATTACAGACTCGTCAATTAATGGCAGCTGCTCTGTCAGCCTGACTGGCATGAGCAGACTCTGCCTGCTGACACACAATAGACATAAATGAAGAAATCTTTGTCGTGTTAAAGTTACTGAGGGTTGGAGGAAGGTTTTTGTTGTTGTTTTGTTGCTGCAACAAAGCCTATCCTATCCTGACTAGTAAAATACCTTGAAGGAGTATTGTAAGGATTAAATATTTGTTTGTAAAGCGCTTAGTTAGTAAGTGTTCAGTGCAAAATAGCAACCTTAATTATTTTAAGCGGTGTTAGTACAACATGTAAAGTGACGGGTCATAAATAGATACAAGTGAAAGGACTACAGCAGTCAAGGAAGGGAGGGGTCACTTTGTGGGAAATTAGGAAACTATCGGAGGGGCAGAATGGCGACGTGTGGCGATGGAGGGAAGACATCCAAGGGGAAGGAACTGACACGAGGAAAGTCATAGCTGCAGTGTTATGATATGGATGAGAAACTCAGCTGGGCTGAAAGCTAGACAACTTTAGAAGTAAGGTCAGAAAATAAAATTGGAAAGGATAGAGCCAAATCAGCATTCTGAAATAGTCTAGATGGCTGAGTAGGAAAGAGGTACGAACAGTGAGGAAAATAATCATGGGCCTGAGCCACATTTCCCTGGTTCCTTGGGATGATAAACTTCTCGTCTCACGTTGCTACGTCTCCTCTACAGAAAGTCCTTGCAGTGGTGACCACGCAGTGTTCTGGGGTTTGGTATGGATCAAGCCAGTTAAGCAGACACAGCCCCTCCCTACCATAAACTCCATCCAACTGGTCCCAGTGCCACCCTGTGGGGGCAATTCTGCTGTTGGGCTTGGTCTGAAATGTTTGAACCAATTATAAGAAACTGCATTTCCCTGATTCCCTCTATTTAGGTTATGTAAACATCACTGAAAAGAAAAAGGAAAAGAAGAAAAGGAAAGGGGTAAAAGGGGTAACAACACAGGACCAGTAGTGACCATATTCTGGCTGTTGTTATAAACATAATTACTTTGTTTAGGCAAGCTAAGATGCAATGCTAGCACTTTTACCTGATGGAGGGGGGAAAAAAAAAAGAATGCAATAAAGTAAATGACTTCTCACCTCCCTAGCACAAGCACTGCCCTCAGTGAGGAAACAGGTATGTTTTCAGGCCCATAGTAACAAGCCTGGACTCCCCGCGGAGAAAGTGAAATCCTTCCTGCTGGGCTAGATTTGATTGGGTCTCCTTGGGCTTTTTCAACATTTGGGTTAGAGGAAGATGGGGATTGCTGAGGCAGATTATTAGCCAAAACCGTATTCCCAGAGAGCTGAGAGTAGAGCAAAGCACCTCATGGAGCAGGGGGAGGGGAAGGCTGAGGTGTCAAATCCATACCCAGGGGTACAGCGGAAAGAGGACGGGCTCAGAAGTCAGGACACCTGGCTTTGCTTTGGGCCCTGTCACCAACCTCTCTGAGTTACAGGTTTTTAGAAATGAAAATAAAGGGGCATTCATGGTACCTGTCCTCCCTATAGCATAGGCTGTTGTGAAATACCAATTAGATATTATGTAAACGAGCTTTGTAAACAGCAGGGGGCTTTTCAAAATTAAAGTATTATAATCAACAGCCACTTATTTCACCAGGTGTCCATAGGATTAGGTTGAAACAGCATTAAAGAAAAACCAGCAAAACTTAAAAAAACTAAGAAACTGCATCCGATCCTCTTGCTACTAAACTCAAGCTTCTTTTTTAGCCACAGTGGAAGAAATCGATCCTTTGGGAATGCAAGTTAGGAGGGGAATGGCCGAGCTCTCGGTCTGTGGTGAGTCGCACTCCTTTGGCTTCTGGTAGAGGGAGGCTCTGCTGAAAACTTGACCCTGGTCTAATTATATCGTTTGGCTGGGGCAGCAAAGCTGGTTGGCATTTGTCCCGTCTGTCTAGTTGATTAATATAACTGGGGATCAGGACATTTGAAGTCAGAATGCCATATTTAACAAGGTTATTACAGTTCACGATTTCTCTCCTAAGGCGTCATGTGCTCTGCTGCAAATACGACAGAAAATACCATGGCAGATTTTATTATCAGCACTGCCATCTCCTTTCGTGTTTCCTCCTTTAATCCCTCAGATTAAGCAACACGCCTAATTTTTGGCTGTGTATACATACAAATCCAAAAGAATCCAATGAAAATTATTAGAAAACACCATCAGCACACTTTGAACTTAAGCCTTATGTAATTTTGACTAATGTGAACTAAAGTGAACTATTTTTTTAAAAGTTCACAGCATAGCTTCCTTGATATTTAAAAATTTTCCCCCCATTATTTTAAATGAAGGTATAAAATTGTGTAAGTCTTAAGTAAGCTCGATGATTTCTTAAGTATGTATATACCAGGGATGCCAAAAAAATGTATACAAGTGGACACTTTGGTCAATATTGCTCAAGCAGTAGTTCACTGTAATCAGAAGTGTCTGGGCGCTGATGGGAACCACTTTGAGCACCTCTTATAATTGCAGAGGTCAAATGTGACTTGTATTCATCTTTTGTTATCGGTATATATTGAGTATTACAATTTTAATACAGTTTTCCTTTCTTAAAATGTGTATCCATTTCTTGGCACCCTCTGTATTTATGTACATACCACCTAGATGAAGGTGTACAGTTTCCATCACCCCAGAGAATTCTCTCCTGCTCCTTACAAGTCGATACCACTGCTGGCCATGCACCCAGCATTACAACTTCTGTCACCTAGATTAGCTCTTCTTGTCGTTGAATTTCATATAAATGCAATCATAAAGTATGTATTCCTTTGTGGCCTGGCTTCTTTTGCTCAAAATAATGTTTTCAGTTTCATATGTGCTTTGATGTATATTAATAGCTTGTTTCTTTTAATTGCTGAGTAATATAGTCCATTGTATGTATGTACCCAAATTGGTTTATACATTTTTCTGTTGTTAGGTATTTGGGTTGTTTTTACTTTTTGGCAATTACGAATAAACACACTATGACCATTCTTGTACACATGCTTTCTGGAAGCCTATGCACTCATTTCTCTTAGGTACATGTCTAAGAGTGTAATTGCTAAGTTAGAGGCTAGTGTGTGTTTAACTTTAGTAGAAGCTGTCAAACAAATTTCCAAAGCAGTTGTGCCATTTTAAACTCCCACCACACTGTATAAATTTTAATTTGGCAGAGTATGTAAAATTATGTTGCTGAAAGAGTAAGTTTTTAAAATAATGGTTTTCATGAAAAATGACAATTGAATGGGATGACACAGCAACATAAATTTCAGACAAATTTGAAAAATGTAGTTAATTGATCAGTTATTTCTTGATAGGGAAGCATTAAGAGGAAGAAATAAAATTAACCAAAGATAAAAATCCCTAAATACTAAAAATAGTAGGCCATTCCATTCCCCACTCCAAACACATTTTAACATCTCTAAAATTAGTAAGCATCTTACAGCCAATGACAATTTATATGAGCTCTATGATATATGCAGAGCTTGTGTTAGTCAACAGTAATATCTCAGACAAATCAAAGGAATGGGAATGGAAACTAAGTGCTAGATTGATTTTTGGTTATCAGATGAGAAAGGTGTTTAAAATGGTACTACTTCATGGTTCCGAAGGAACACTAATGTAAATACTCTCACATCCTGCTGGGGGTGGGTTGGGGGGGAGTGTAAATCGTTACCACCTTTCAGGAAGCAGTTGAATAAAACTTATCAAGATACTTTAAAATCTCTTTTGATCCAGTAAGTTCACTTTTAGGAATGTATCCTAAGAAATAAATATAGAAAAAATATATAAACAATTAAGGTCATGATTTTATAATGATGAAAACTGAAAGCAATTTAAATGCTGAACAATAGGAAGGCAGTTAAATAAACTCCAATAATGGACTGTAATGCAGCCACTAAAATATTTTAAAATAATTTCTAATGTTAGGAAATTGTCTATCTTTTAATATTAAATGAGAAAGTAGAATAAAAATTGTGTTAATGGCCTGACTCTATGATGTTTAACAATATACATGGTGTATATTTAATAATATACCCTGTATAACAATATATGTGGTGTTTATACACATGCATTATAAAAATTAAATAAACCAGTAATGATTATTTTTGAATGGTAAGATTATTTTTGTTTACTTCTTTCTACTTTTCTCTATTTTCAAAATTCCATAATTAGCAATGAGACCTTGCAAGTTATTTTAAAAATCACATTTATATACGAACAGCTGTAAACAGCATGGTTAATAATTTAACTTGGATAACATGGGCATGAAAGAGTAAGTCAAACCTTATGAAAATCAGCCAACATTTATCACTCTTTTCAAAGAAAGGGACTTGGAAAAAAATCTGTTCGTAATCAAGCTTACGTCATAGGCAAGCAGGAGAAAGTCAGGACAGACCATTTCTGCCTGTGTAGAAAGTGCCCCTTTGTTCCTTCCTTCAAGAGTTACAGGAGTCATAGTCAGAGCCCTGATCAAATGATAGCCTTTTGTAAACTTCTTTCGCTCATAAAGAGGCTGGAATTTTCTGTCCACACAGACATTCAGTTCATTTTGACTCATCTTAAAATCAGACTGGCCCCGGGGGGGTTACAAATCTTAAGGGGTTGGTGTCTTTTTTTAGTGCTCTTAGCACAACTTGATTATGATGTTTTGAGCTTTCTGATATTAAAATGATGTCCATTGTTACATTGGGTCATAATTCTTCTTTATGTCATGTTGTTTATTATGATCATGTCATGTCTGGCAACGAGAGTGAATGAGAGCCCCGCCCCCAAAGGACAGTTCACAGGTGAGTATCAGGGTTGAACTGTGAGGTTGCCTTGGGTTGTCATGAAAGGATCTAAGACATGGATTTCCAGGAGAGGCAGGGGAGGCTATGGACTACCTGTGTGGGTTTGCTTGAAGCATCCAGTGAGAATAAGGAAACTCTCTGGGACACACTGACCAAAACAAGCCTTTCAGCAAGGCCCATTGGATTCTAGCCACTGCTAGTAAGGCACTTTGGGTGTATTACTGTGCTCTCACCTACATTAGCTCAGTAAATCTCATTAATTTGATTTTAACAAGGCTGGTCCTTGGCAGGAGACTCACTCTAGAAGTCTTATTCTAGAAGTGTGTTTGTTCAGAAAGCTTTACAAATGGATCCTTCTACTGTTTGCCCAATGTGCTTTATACTAGATGTCTCCCAGAGCTACTTCTCTGGTAGAGGACAATGTCACCTGTCTTTGGGGATCAGAGTTAATGGATTCTAGGATTTAAAAAGTCAATTAATAATTAGGTCCATGTTAAAAATATTGTCAGTCACATCAACTGAGAAAGAAAAGTACCGGTAGTTGGCTGTCTGACTGGTTAGATGGACGGGGATGGCTTATGAGTGTCTTGTCAACTGTAGATACATGGTACATAACAGACCTTCCAAGAATCCATTGTAATTTGTAGACCAAATATGGGCTTTGATTCAACAGGCCTCAAAAAATCCCTTTTCCAAATCTCCAGGCCTACCTACCACTTTTAGGTTCTATCTGACTCAGATATCGAAATGTCATTAGAAGTTCCTTTGCCAGCTAGGGTTTCTATGACCCCAATTTGTACCTATAAGCTTCATTTGTCTTTTCACTATTAATTTGTACTGCATTTTAATAGATAACACTGATTCTGTTTTTGATTTTTAGTCTAGCATATTACTGTCTTTAAATCTCTAATTCATCTCTTTCAACATGAATGCTATTAGCCATGCTCTAATCTTTGTGAAAATGTAGATTTAAGTTTGAAAGAAAAAAAAAAGGGAACAGTATGACATATTCTATGCCCTGAATTACTAAAGAGAGCTCTAAACTGATACAATTGAAATTTACCCTCATTCTTAAAACAGAGAGAAGGGAAAGAGAAAGGGTAGAATAGCATTCACACATAGACTCAAACAACTGTCTACTCAAAATGGAATTATGCCTAAATGACCCAGTTATGGGGGTGTTCTTGGGTTGGATAACTCAAAAGGAAGTCTTCAAAAGATAAGCCAAAGTTGGTCCTCAACTGTTTTGAGTGAGAAAGAAAATCTGTTTCAATGCTTGAAAACTGTTTCTTCTATTGTAGTTTTTTGAGCAATAGTGTGCTAGCTGCTGGATTTTTTTCCTATTGTTTAGAATCTGAATGGAAAGATATGAGCATGTTTTAAAAATAAACAAATACAGATGTATCTATCAGTCACCTACTGATAGAGGCAGCCATTTGTAATTATTCCAAATGCTGACTCATGTTGGGTTTTCCTCCTGAATCTCTCCAGAACATGCTGGGATGTCCTTCTCTCTATGTCCCCAGTGTCAACACTCCTATTCAGGCCCCAAGCACTTCCTACTTCAACTTTGCAATAGTCTTAAAGAAAGAGTGAAACTAGGGAATGCATAAAATGGAGTCACTTTAACTGAGATGCTAAATTTATTAATATTATGAAGGTTGCAGCATGAGGAAAGACTCTATTCCTTTTCTAACTAGCCTGGGAACTTAAACTTTTTTGAACTTTCCAGTCTTGTGTCAATGCCTGGATATACATCTGGGCCTCCCGATAACTTAACACTCTAATTACCCCCTGAATGACTCATGTATCCAGGCCACCTGATTACGCCCTGATGGACGCACATATACATTTGCCTGACATTCATTATTCAGCCCACTGACCGTGACCAGGCCTCCTGGCACCCGCCTTCCAGACCATGTGGCATTCATCATCCAGGCAGCCTCACATGTCACTGATAAGCTTCCTGGACCAATCCAATAAGGCAAGGAACACAGGACTGATAATTCTCAGGAATGTACTTTTTACTATAAGAACTTTTAACTTTTCTTTATTCTTTGGAACATTGGGTTTCTGCCTGATTCAGTGTTTCCCGATTAGCTATTCCTTTTGATCTCAAATAAATGCTCATTGCCTTTCACTTTGGCCTGTTGTTTTTAGGTAACAATCTCTTCACTGGTTTCCCTGATTTCAGCCTGATCCCTTCAAGCCACGTTCCACATGGTGCCAGAGTGCGGTGCACGTAGCACAAACTGTGCCCCTCAGCAGCTCCCCCAGCACCTGGCTGCAATCCAGGCTCCTCAGCTGGCCATTCAGTTTCTTAATTATCTGGGCTGCCTGCTGCTCCACCATTATCTCGACACATGCACTCCATACTGACAATTCCAGGTTACCACTAGTCATCTTCACTTAGAATACTCTTCTTAGCTCTGACTGGAGAACTCTTTTAATACAACTTCATGGAAAACAATTAGGTAATTCAAATTCCTCACCTTAGAAAAAGAAAGAAAATAATCCAAAATATGAACTAAGGTCTACACACATAGCTATTTACCCCAGCCTTATTTGTAATAGCAAAAAAAGTATGTGTGTTGGGAGGCAACTTAAATGTTCAAAAATAATCAAGTAAATTATGGCATATGGGATATTATGCATCCATTAAAAATCATGTTGACTAAGTTTTAAAGACATGGAAAACGTTTACTCTAGAAAGGACTTCAGGTGAGTTAGGAGATGTAGCTATCCAAAAAGATGCCATAAAAGCAAAAGAAGAAAGAAAAATAAGAATGGAAACATAAAACAAGGGAAAAGACAACAAAAATACCTTCAGCTATGAATGGGCATAAATTTGCCTCTTAGCTTTCTATCAACAAATGTAGAAAAAATCTGGACAGTATCACCATTCAGTATTCATGATATAAAAACATCCTCTTGCTTAGGAGAAATGCAGTTATTCTGTACATCAACTGCTCGGCAAGTCCCCATGGAGAAGATTACAAAAACCCTAACAAGAGACACAATGGCAGGTTCCCTCAGGTTGCCTCTTACAGTAATCCTGAATAAAACGGTGGCAATTACACTAGTTAACTCAGTTCTCTTATAAGAAGCTAATATGTAATAAGGCACATGTTTAGTTTTCTGTGACTCTACCTTGTTACAGAAGTACAATTTAGAGAAACATATACCAGGGTGCCAAAAAAATGTATACAAGTGGACACTTTGGTCAACGTTGCTCAAGCAGTAGTTCGCCATAATCAGAAGTGTCTGGACGCTGACGGTAACCACTTTGTAATTGCAGAAGTCAAACGTGACTTGTATTCATCTTTTGTTATCAGTTTATATTGAGTATTACAATTTTCATAGTTTTGTTCCTTTCTTAAAATGTATATACATTTTTTTGGCACCCTCTGCATTTCAGTTAATCTCCCCAAATAACGTTTTTGTCATATGGCTGATACACTTAATGAATTTGAAGTTGTACTCGCTGAAAAAGTACCTGGAGTCAGGCTAATCTAGCTAGATAATTAAAAATAGACTTATCAGAATGAATAATTAAGGGGCAGGAGGAGAAGCAGAGAGCTTAGTGAAAAGGTTACTGCAGAAAGACAGGAAAGAACGATGGTGGTAATGATGTAGCGATGGTAACAGGGACAGATATCATTCTAATAATGACAAGAGTAACATCACATTAGGCATAACAATAGCAATAATGATAAATGTAAATACGTATAATTGTCATTCTTTGTCAGGCATTGAATTGAATGTATAAAAACCAATTTTTAGTTAGCCAATTTAAATGAGATTCTTGAGTCAAAATCTAAGTTCCTCCATTGACATTTTCTTGTTAATAAAAGTCAAGCCTAAATTAAAAACAAAACACACAAAGCTGGCACCTTTTCCTAGATTCCAGAAGTTCTGGGGTGACTGTCACATTCTCTTCTTGTAATTGAAAAAGATCAAGGGGAACAGAATCTGCCCTTGGCTTCCTAGTCATTCCTAGTCATATTCTGCCTACGGATCCCTTCAAGATCAGGCATAGAATATTTTAAAGAGTGTATTAATGTAATTAAAATAGCACTAGTAAAATTGAGAATTGATTCTAAGGATCACAGATCTGTTGTTAAAGAAAAGTCATATTTGGTAGGGATGTATGTGCATGACTTAACCATGACTACAAATAAGGAAGGAAAATCATTTATTAGGTCATTGTAACTTGTGCAAGAGTTTCCAAAAGAGACAAACAAGAGAACTGAAAATATGGTGGGAGAAGAGCATCCTTGGGCAATATGGAAAGACACCCCACCCAGCAGCAACAGAGCAGAGACGGACCCAGCGTGTCAGGAGTTAGGCGGCCACAGAAAAGAGTATGAGAGAAGGAAAACAATAAGCTGGAACATTTTTTGAAAAGGTTTTTACTCCAAGGAGATGCAAAGAATTCTGAGGATGAGTCAGCCTGGAAATAATGGGAAAGAGAATCTATGACGTTCATAGGAGCAGAGGCTTAATAATACCCCAGAGGAAATTACCTAGCAAAAAAGCAAATGCCAGGGCATTGGTTTGATAACATCCATTAGTGCAAACTGTCTGGCAGAAACCAGCAACAGGCATAAAAATATCCTGATTTTAAAGTCAGCATTAGAAAAAATGTATGAGCTCTTCTAAGAGATGATATGTGTGGTGCGTCTGAGGTCACACAGTAATTAACTCTGCCCTGTGTTTGGTAATGCTCAATGCATTTTGCTATTTAAAGCAGGGCCCACAATAAAGAAATAGAAGCAGATGGACAGTAATGAGCTTGAAGCAAAAGGAATCAAGGAATGAGCTGAGAACCGAATACTGACATAAAAAAGGAAGGCTTGAGTCCAAACTGAACTAGCCTGGGGGAGGGGCTAATAAATATTAAAATGCAATTTTTTTCTTGGTTAGTATTTCCAAAACATTATACTGTGAAAGGAGATCTGGAATAATATACCATGACAATCTAAATGCTGCTAAAGCAATGTAATTTGTCATAATTAAAAATTGAAATCAGCCAAATGTTCCCCAACAGGGGCATGGTTAATTAAACTGTGGTACGCCTAAGGCTTGGAGATTATGCAGCCTATAGCAACTGGATGTAGTAACGTGGGATATACTCATGACAGAGCTCTAAATGAACAAGCTGTTTTGTACTGTATGTATTACAGGGCTAAAGTCATGCTGTATATAGTTTTAAAACAGATTTCCTTACATTTGTAAAGTTCTTTGGATTCTCAGAAAACAGTTGCTATTTAATTTTAATTTGTTTCGGATATATATATATATATATATATATATATATATATATATATATATTTCTTTATTAGTGGCAGCCTCACAGGGCTCTAAACAGTCTCCAAGGAGCAAAATAAAGGAAAGCACTTTCCTTGCATACATTTATCAGGCTTTATACAGCCTTTAAGGAAATCTGCACAGATGAAAGACTCCACGTTGAGAGGCTCTCTCGGTTTACATACTGCCATTCTATGCCAGTGTTTCTAGAAGTCACCAAGTAAACACCAAGTGTAATGTCTGCAGAGAGAATTTATGCATAGTGTGCTCATATGAAGGAAACTACGAAGTCTTTAGGTGCCAAATTTACGATTCTGTCTAAGAGATAGTCGAGCATCTATAAACCAAGGAAAGCAAATCCCACTCAAAGGCCTTGGCTGGGGCCACCAGAGTGCACTTTCCTCAAGCCTGGTTTTCCTAATGATCAATTTGCCTAAAAGCATTTCAAGTACAAGCCACTCCCCTCGGGAGTTTTTGCATTTACTCGAGTAAGTATCCTGTTTTTGTTTTTTGTCACTTCTTTGTTATTTTGGGATTATTAAACCAAATTCCTCTAAAGGCACATTTTATTTCTCTTGTATTCTAATATAGTTCTCAGAGATGTATTGTTTTATGAATGAATGGATTGTTTCATATTTTCGTGTGTCTTCCCTCTTTGTGTATTTTTTTTTCTACTTTATTTGCTTAAATACGCTCAGGATTTTTAAAGCCAATCTTTCTAAGCGAAGACCATTTCTTCAAGGCAGAATTTAATTTTTATTTTTAGGACACTTGCACAGATGCAGAAACACTAAAAAAAAAAAAGATTTTTAATTACAGGAGGATAGCATTTAGGCAACTTTAAAATAATTTAACTGAAGTATTTAAACTAATTTTAAGTGTATAAAAAGAATTCAGACACCTTAACAATAAATTTCAATTAGGACAAGGGATGAGGGTTATATGAAAATCACCTGTGGAGGTTTTCAAACTACGCACACTGGCACCTTCTCCTAGATTCTAGAAGTTTTGCGGGGGAGGAGCTGTCACATTTTGTTCCTGTTAGTAAAAACAAACACACAAACTAACTAACTAACCTAACTAACTAACAAAAAACAAGGGAAATGGAATCGCGGTTTGCTTCGTACTCATTCCTGACCATATTCTGGTTGCTGATCCCTTCATGATCACCCACATTTTAGATCATCCACTTTTAAAGAGTTCATTAATTTCATTAAAATAGCACTTGTAAGAAATCAAGAATTGATTCTGAGTATCACAGATCTGTTGTTAAAGACAACTTGTACTGGGAGCCACATCATCACGCTGTTTCATGAGATTCTAGTTCTTAGCAGTATACTTCCTTTGGTGCAAAGGGGATGAGAAAAATCTTTCTAATTTCACAAGACACAATGTTTTCAAGGAGAAAGGTTACACAAAAAAGATGATACAGGGACACAGAAACACGTGGGAAGACGGGCTGAGCAGGTCTGAGGCAGAGGACAGCGTGCCCCAGTGAAGCACAGGCAGCCTACTGACTTACCGGCAGGGTAAGATCCGGACAACATCGCTGGGCTTGTACCCTTCGATACAAACTGCACAGTTGTCAAAATCGGACTCCGTTTCCTGCAACCGAGAAACCCCAGGTGAGCTTACTTTCACAGCTGTACCTCTTGTGTCACACACCCACAACATGTCAAAGGAGAGGTGCCTGCAGCAAGGCTTTAGCAGTATTAGGGCCAATTTTCTCAATGATTTACTGCATATTGGCTTAGTTTCCATTCCTTCCAACCTCCACTTGTTGTTTCTGGGTTCCTCTACAAGTGCTTTTGTGAGGAAACAATTTTTAAAATGTATTATCACTAAACATGCTATTTATTATAATTAGAGGTGATATATCAAACACTCGAAGATGAGGAACACTATTTAGGGAGAATTGTCTCAATGATATTTAATTTACCCATTCCTTGGGAATCTAAGGTATATAACTCTCAAATAGTGGTTCTAACCTTTTCTTTTTCAAGTACATAGATCTCCTTTAGTTCCCCATAAAATATTACTTATATAATAGCCCTTGCTCTTTTATTATTCTCTGTTTAAGGGGGAAAAGTAATGAAAAAAATACTTTAAATGTAGTAATGATTTTAAAAGAATCTTCTCTTATTAAGCTCAATAGCATTTTTATATAGTTGAAAAATAGCAGCTCAAAATTAGCAAGACAAATCAATTATTCAGGATAGAGCCAACACCCAGTATACGTGTAGAGTCATGCACCCCTTACAATGACCCCAGCAGCCCCAAATCCATGTGTGCAATCCACTGTTCTAAAATTTCTCCTGGGGAGAAGTGGACTGCACTGCTTTGTGGTCCCTCCTCAAGATACACTTCTGCTTTCAGCTTTATGTCGCCATTCTACAACAAGGGAAGCTGTGGTAATGACTTTGAAGTTCTAGACACAAGGTTTAAGAAGCACGAGATATGCTTCCTGCATTTACTGTAGACTTAAGTAGAAGATATCATTCCGTACATAACAGTCTTCCATCCAAAGATTCATGGGAAAACTCTCTCACGTCATTAACACCAGCAGCAACCATTTTGTTTTTATCTTGTGGGACACTGGAATAAGGATACTAGATATTGTTTGAAAATTGCACATTGCTTCCTTCTTTGCACTGGTTGCTAGGAAGCCCCACCATAAATTTGGGAGCCATTTCTGTTATACATTTCAGATAATGCATTTGTGTACTAATTTCATTCTGGCTTCATCTGTTTTTTTCCTATACTTCCTTTTTAATTTCTCCTATTTTCTATCCAACTACTTTGCTGTCCTGTTGTATGCATTTTATAAACTGCTTTAAATTCTATTTTAATAATAACAGATTGGGTATAATAACCAGATGCCTATATGAGAACGATTAGCATGTATTCCCCCTTTCCCAGCTTCCTCTCTCTCCTGATGGGGCTGCCAGCAAAGCCAGGTGCTCCTCTGAATAGCTCCTCACCCCAAACAAAAGAGGCTGTTACCTTATCACCCTTCTTGATGGTCCTGACCTGGAGTTTGCTGATTGCTTTCTTTGCGGCATCTCCCAGTCGGCGCTGAAAAACCAAAAGCAGCTTGTTAGTAATGAAGACCTAGCATTCTTGACTCTGTTTCTGATGACCCTTAATAAACCAGAGCAGCTATCTCTGAAGTCATGCACAAGTGGCATGAATATTAAAGATGATGGCTGGAAGACATGGGGTAGTGATGTCTGACCAGAGGGGCTCTAGGAATTGAGGTCTGTGAGAGAGCTCTGTTATCAAGAAGGTCTTTGTGCCTAATGTTAGGCAACTGGCATATGACATGGAGACATCCTGCTTTGGAGTGATTTTTGCGCAGGTTACGACTACATAGACTAGCAAAAAAAAAAAAAATTAGTAATTTGCCCCTGTCGTCGCTTACTTTGTGAAATGGAGATAGCTAACCTGGAGTAGCTGGAATAAATTTTTCCTCTTTTTCATAATCGGGATTTACTACTTGTGTATTACTTTCAGCTTGGAATTTTAAGGAATTTCCTTTGCTTATGTAGACTCAATCTAGGTTTATATTTGGTCTGTACTGTTGCATCTCATCACATTCTTGCATGCCGATTTTGCCTCCTTTGTGTATGTTTAAGTGTGAGTGTCAATATGGGAAAGTGCATAAAACATACATGCTCAGTTTAACAAATAATTATAAAGCAATCCCCTGGGTAATCATCATCACCCACATCAAGAAATATTATATTACCCTCTATTTCTTAAAATAAACTTACTATTCTAATGAATGCTGCAAAAATGCAATGATAGGGCAATGAGGAAGCGTGAGAGACAGAAAGTGGGGAAAGAATTAAGTTTTAGTCTGTCAAGGGAAAAAAAGGGTTTGTTTCTGTGCTCATGAGTTTTCCACACGTTATATCATCTTCCTAGGTACTCATATGTGTACTATTTTTCTGTTATCGATGTGTATTTGCAGCATTAAAACATTTTTGAAGTACTAAGATAAATGGGACAAACACTAAAATAGAATAAGCATTTGCTCTCAGTAATTTTGTTCCTTTTGGAAATAACATTCAAGTTTCTTTCTTTTTGTTAAAATGGTAAACATACTAGTGAACAGTTAATACATCCTAGATACCATGCTAAAGCATTATATACGGTATCACCTTTATCCTTTCAACAACCCTATGAGAAAAATACTATTTCACAGAGTGAACTGAGACTTGTAGAGCATGAGTAAATTGTTTTAATATCATAGGCTTAATAAAAGGTCAATCAGAATCTGAATAAAATTAAGTCTGATTTAAAGCCAAAGCCAAACTACCATTCTCATTATTCACCAAACAACCACCCAATCGACCAACCTGCCTAAGCCAGCCAACCAACCAACATCTGCCCGGTCAGACAGCCAATTTAACCAACCAGCCAACCAGCCAACAATTGGCTAACCAGACACCCAACCTATATCTAGCCAGCTAACAAGCCATCTAGCCAACCAACCAATCAGTTAGCCCACCAACCAACATCTGGCCAGCCAGCTAAGCAGTCAACCAGCCATTCAGCCAACCAACTCACAAAACTGCTGGCCAACCAATCAAAAGCTATCAAGTACCTATCATAAGGCACTTCCCTTAACACAGCAGCAGTTACAGTAAATAACTAGAAAAGGGGATGTTCTCCTGGTTAATTTCCTTTTTTCTTTGATATTTCATTTTGTTTCTAAAATAATTACCAGCATTTTTAACAGAAAAGCAAGGTTTGGCTGTTTCCTAAAAAGAGACCTACATAAACCTGAGATTTATGCAGAAGTACCTGAGTAGCTAGCAAACTGAGGTAGCAAGAAAAATAAGAAGAGTCTATAATGATACGTAAATACCCAGGGAAACAAAGTGAGAAGAAAAGAAAAGAAATGAGGTAAACTAAACAGGATGCGACTCCTTTTCCTCTCCTCTTCTGTTATTGATTATCCTTTGATCTCACTCAATGCAAGCTGCTTTTTGGGGGAGCCCTTTCTAGACATCTTCTAGTAGAGAAGGTCCCTCTAGCCTAAACCATCACAGCAGCATCTTGTCCCTCTGCTCCGTAGCACTGTTACAACAGTTGCAATTTGCTATTTTTAAGATCAGTCCCAGTTACTTTTCTCTTGTATAAGCTCCCTGAGGACAGCACTGTGTTAACTTTGCTTCCCATTAATATGAATAAAACTGCCCTCAGTAATTGACACTGGATCATTCAACACATATTTCGGATCACTGATTTTGGGCACAGCTCTGGCACAGCTCTGGGTTTTGAAAAAAATGGTAGTGAGAAAACACACACAAATTCCTGTCTCTGTAACTTACTAGTGGAAACTCTATAAATGGTTTATGAGGGAATACAATCTTAAACCAATAGATAGATTTTTTTTTTTAAGTCTGGAAAACAACCTGACAAATTGAGCCAGTTAATGGGAAAATATGTGGACAAATCATAACTAATACATGAGGTTAGGTAAGCAGAGCTATGTTCCCGACTTTGGCAAAACCAGCCTGGGTCGACTAAAGGGCTGCTTTTCATAGAAGAAACCGGCAGCAAGAATTGAAAAAAACAAACAAAAAAAGAATGGAAAGGCATGGAGAAGGGGCTACTAGTTATGGACAGTGAATGCAATAAACCTGAAAATAGTATATTCAGAATAAGAAATCTAGACCTAAGATAAACACGACTTGATTGTTTTAATTTTAACTTATGAGCTCAGATATTTCTGCAATTGTGTTTAATTGGTATACTCATATACAACAGCCGGCCCCAATTCCATCGCTCAAATTGTTTTTTATTTTCAAAAGCTAAGCAGAGCAATTAGGTAGCAAAAATTATTTTCAAACAAGTGCCACAGATTATACTCAAAGGAAGACCAATGTTTTTTTTTAAAAGAGGTGAACCAGAAATAATGTTTTCAAAATTTAATTTAATTTAAAACAATTCTTTAGCAAATGAAATATGCTTCTTCAGTGGGAGCCTGGAAGGTAAATTCAAAGACTGCTTCCTATCTTGGCCATGTGTTTTTACTTTTGGCTATATCTGAATAAAAACAGGGTGTTTTTTGTTTTTTTTTAAAATCTCTTTCTCTCTTCCAGAAAAAAAAGCCCCCCTTTTTTCCCATGACCTTTTAAAGAAAAATGCAAGCTGCTTTTATTAAAAAAAAAAAATGGTGTGTCTCTTCAGGAAATGTAAAGTAAACTGACATTATGGTACCAGGGATTATGGCTAAAAGCAGAGTTAATGGTTAGGGAATTAGAGAAATTCCATTACTGGCATTCTGGCGACTGAGGGCTGAGAGGTTAAAGGAGTTCAGTGGAGGATAAAATCATTTGGAAGATGGCCTTCTCCAATTAGCAGAACCAACAGATGGAGAAATCAGATAATTCACATATACCTCTTTTGAGGAGAAAAATGATAGTGCTTTGTGCTAAAGGATAAGAAAGTCTGACCTTCCAGGGGTAGAACAGATGTTCTAGAGACCTGGAGAATACAGAAAAATCAGCTTCCGAGATATATATATATATATACACACACACAGTCATGGGACCATGTAGAGCTAAAGTTTTCAGTAGAAGTTTAGATGAACAAAATAAGGAGAGAAGCACCATAAAGTTTAAAAAATGCTATTTGCATGTAGTCAAATTTTGTCGGTATATGCCCATCTCTATTTCTTTTTCCTTTTTTTTTTTTTTTAAGCTGAGCCATCCTGCCACCTGTTGGCAGCTCAGCGGCTGCTCAGCTCGGGCTGGGAATCGAACCACTGTTGCTCAGAGCTCAAACTCTTGAGCGAGCTCTTAACCAACTGAGCCATTCGGCCGACCCCTCTATTTCTTTTTAAGTAACATGAAAATGACACCTAAAAATACTGACTTCTGAACAAAAACACTGTCTTGCTTTCAACAATTTTCCAAATAGTATTGTTGGATTTCCAAAATGCAAACTAATGAGATAATGAGTAAAAACATAAGCATTCTTAATGAAATGGTCCAAATAAAACAGTTGCTGTTTTTTGTATTTGGTCTCTTCTGTCTTTGGGTTTTTAACTGCACCAAGTACAATAAATAAATGGAGGTGCTTTGTCTCACATTCCTATTGCTGATTTTTTGGACAAGAGAGGGAAAACCACAGGCCCTGCTCAAAGTGAGTCATTATGGGGCCTGAATAGAGAATCTAGGGATCAGAACCAGGGATCCGTCATAAAACACATCCTTTTCTGTGTGGTTCTCAGAAATGCAGGGTAACGTGATAGAAACAGAAGACCTAGGGACCACCTCAGGTTTGTAGAGGCTTTTGTTTCATGTGGAAATTCCTCTCCCTTCTCCAAGGGGCTCCTATAGATTTTCTCTAACCCAACCAGATCCAAATCATACTTTTCACTAAAGATTGTCAGGACTTGGGCCATTTTAGTAATTAGATATATCCATCAATTTGATCTAAACAGCTTTAAGAAAGCATTTACCAAAGTTATTGGTTTCTTGACAATACTGAAGATAAACCGCTTTATGAAAAATAAATACAGAACTATTAATTAAAAGAATGAAGTGCTACATAAATGCCAACAAGGGATGACAGACTCCAGTTGAACCCAAGACACATAAATTAGTGACCTTCTGAATATTTAAGAAACTGAGAAAAACAAGACACTTTTCTCTTGTCCCCTTCTGTATTCTAAACAGAAATGCAGTGGAAGTGATAAAAATACTAGGAACATAAAGCTTCTGAAACAGCATCAAAACCAGGTTTATGTTCTATCTCATTGGATTGGATAATTCTGTACCATATTTGTCCTGTTTTTCTGACAGCTGTATTTTATAATCATGATTATCATCACCACCAACACCACCACCATCACCGCCACCACCACCAGAAAAATACCAAAGTATTCTTATGTTCTAGGTAAAGGGAGGACACTGTAAATGTAAACAGAGTTGCCTGGAACCTCATGTGGCCATGGGTGACTTAGACACTTCCCTCCCTCACTCTAATATGTAATAATGATCCTTCCAGGCCTGGCTGATGCAAGACAAATCTTTGCACAGTCAGTTCAGTCAGTTTCTATGATGTAAGTCAGCACTCCCCACATTCAACAAAATGGGCAAAGGTACTAGGCTGACTATATTCTGACAGCCATGGTAACCTCCTAGATCAATGACTTCAAGCTGTTTGTGCACACATGACATGAGGTACAAAAATCAGGGCTGTTTTTTCGTGGGAGGTGTTACTGAGGCGAAGGCAATGGTTTGGAAGTTAGAAGATTCAGCTTTTAGTTCCATTTCTGTCCCTGCCTAACGGTGTGACTCTGGCCAAGTCACTTAAACATTCTGGACTTCAGTTCCTCTTAGTAGTAAAATTAGTCATGTCATTTCCAGTTTTACCAGCTCGTGATTTTCATCTATGCAGAACAGAATTGGGAGGCAAAGATCCCTTGAGACCTGAATTAAATAAACATGGGTTCATGGCTGATGACCTCACTCAATACTTTATGGATATAACACACGTTTTGCCTTTCTGTCCCCTTAAGGGCTCTGCACTTTCTCAACCAACCAACATCTGACCAGCCAGCTAATGTAAAAATGCTGCCATTCTCAAAATGGCAACATAGGGGACCATTTTGTTTCTTGCTCTTTAGGACACAGAAGCATTTCTGCCTGCAGACCTGACCGTTGGTGGCTGACACTTGGTATAATCTTTTCCATTCCCTTTTTCTTTCCCTGTGAAGTTCAAATTTGTTTTAAATCCCATTACTTCTCTTGTTCCAACATAACTTCAGGACCAGTATGTGCAAATGACATCAGAGGGACATGAGCCATGTACGTGCAAATAATAGAAAGAGGTATTCACAGGGAGAGGTAACCCTTTCAAGAAAACTTGATTCAATGTCATTACTAGACCTCATATAAAACAGGTCTGGTTTCTTTGGATTAGCCTCAAAGGCACTATTGTTTATGAAAAACAAAAAAGAACCTTACTTAGTTTATCTGATCTGCCCATATTTGAAATAGCCGCCATCTATTGAGAGTCCTGTGGTTTTCAGGACACAGACCCAGTCCTTGTGTCTGAGATGGGACGTCCTAGAAGACAGTAAGACAATGTCCTAGAGCATCACCTCCAGGAGGCAGGCTTACCTGCCATGGCAGGAATGCTGCTGCTGGCTTTGCTCTGCCATTCTGCAGGGTTTCTACAAACAGGGTAAGATTTAGTGAACAGCAGCCCAAGGGGCACATCTGGAAAATGAGGGACACATGGCCCCCTAACCTCCTGGTGGGGAGTGGGGACTGCCCATAGTGCATGTGGTGCTCAGGGCCAAGTGTCTGCCATGTACCTGGCTCCCCACTTCCAAGTTCAAGAAGATGTCAACAGAACAGTTAGCAGTTGGGTAGAATGAAGAAGAATTCTTGGCCTCATCTGTGGAGCCCCCAGAGGTGGAGAATCTTAGACACTAGAAAGGACTTTACGAACCAATCCTACTTCTGAAGCCAAAGAGGGCCAATATTCAAACAGTAGCATGTGTTCGGTGTCACATGTACATGTTCGTTTTTTTTTTTTTTTTGTGTAAAACATCTCCATCCATAGGAGCTGGTTTAATAAATGTAACATATGCAGAAAATTAAATGTTATGAAGTCATTAGAAATGAGAAGGCAGCTTTGATTGAGTGTTGATATAAATTAATCTCCCAGATAAAGTGAGAAATAAGGGTACAGAGTTAAGTATGCTATCATTTGTTTAAACACACACACACACACACACACACACTCCACATACACATGTTTGCAGCACATAAAATATGTCTGGAAGAGAAGATTTTCCAGGGAGAGGACCTGGGTAACTAAGGGACAGACAGAGGAAGGCAATTACTTTTCATTTTTACCATTTTATACCTTTTGCATTTTATACCATGTGTATATATTATATGTTCCAAAATTAAGTGCTTCTTAAAGTAGCTTTTGTATTTTACCTCCTTTTTCCCCCCCATTCATAAGGAGGAAATCCTGGCTCTTCCCAAATTATGTTGCCACTATTAGCATCATCTTGGCTCACTTCCCCTTTCTCCCTTTATTATGTGCCTCAATAAATAATTGTCCAAAAAAATTAGCAATCAAAATGTGGGACAAAGCACCTCCATGTCACAGAACAATACCAGGAAAACATCAAAATATGTGTATTTGGAGAAGATCTGAAAAGCGATACAGCCAATATTAACAGTGTTTATCTTGAGCAGGGTGCAATGCGTAGTTTTGGTTTTTTTGTCTTGGCATTTTCTTTGATTTCCAAAGTTGGTACAATAACATCTTACTTTTGTAATAATTTTTACGTTGTTTTTTGTTTTATTTTTTAACATTTTGCCACTCACCTGGTTTCTGTCTCTGGCATTTGCATATCGAAACCTCTGGATATAATAAAAGACGAGCCAGGCGAGGGAAATGATCATCAGGACGATGAAGGAGATGGAGACAAACACAACTGACGTGCGGCTCACGTATTTCTGCAAGTTGCGCGTTCCAATTGTGATGTACATCGTCACGGTGATGTTTCTTTCCAGCAGGCTGACGATCTCCTTCCCTTTTGGCTCAGGAATCATTATGGCCACGATGTCTTCTACACCTGTTGTGAGAGGGGCAAGGAAGGGCCGATAAGGGTAAGGGGATAGGAGGGGGGGTGGGAATCATAGTGAAATGTCTGGACAAAGTAACACACAACCAAATAACAGGACTTTTGACAATTTTTTGCCAGATCTAATAGGTTAGGTCTAATGTTAGCTTCTGGCTGTTTAGACCTTAGAAGTAGACCTGAGTCAAATTTTCTCTTTCTTTAGCTACCTTAGGAGGCTGCTGTAGTTTATATGAGAAGAAAAACTAAAATGAACTCATAATTTTGGTATGAGTGAGGTCACGATCAAGCTACCCTCCCACTCTCTAAGGTGTTGACTCTGGTCTGGTAAAGGTAGATGCTTCCCAGCTAGTCCAAGTTTACAGTCCTATGTTGCACTTCACAGACACCCCTCAGGAGGGGAAAAGGCACTCTGTACCCCATGGCACAAAGGTAAAATGCACAGTTTTATGCAATTTGTCTTTGAGCTCTCTTTCTGCCCCACAGACACTATGAATGCTTGATTACATTTTCAAGGCCATTTTCTCCTACAGTGAGTTCCCAAAACAACCCAACATAGTGTTGCTTAACAGTAAGATTCACCAACATAAAATAATGGTCTCAGAACTACTTTCTGCTTTTTACCCAATTCAATGCAAACAGCTTGTATATCCTCATACCAAGCAAGGGGAGATGGAGGCCGTACAGATACTTCCAGGATGGTTTCATCTCTGCTCCCAAATACCCACCACAATGCCCATTAGTGGACCATCCGAAGCAAGGGTGGCAGCTTTCTTGGATCTGTGTTATTTGGGTCATTGTCCCTATTCTTCACGAAACTGTGAGGCACAGCCTTCCGTGAAGAGTTCCGGGGCCTCTACAAGGGGGTCTTTAGTTAAAGATATGACAGCAGTTCCAAATGAACCAACTTGGCATGTCACTGGGACTGAACTATGGGCTAGATCAACTGCAGCTCGCGAGCCATATGTGGCTCTTTGGGTACGTTCCATCTCAAAAGTTTGCCGACCCCTGGAAGAGCCAATCCTGTCCCTCACAACAATTTAAAAATTGTTTGAGAGCCATAAATATATTTTCACATAATCACCATTATGTGAATCATATCCTTTAAGAATTTTATAAATGAAACTATGATAGTTTTATTTTCATTTTCAATTTTACTTCAGAGCCACATGTACGTATCCAGAGAGCCACGTGTGGCTCGCAAGCAGCAGTTTGCCGACCCCTGGGCTAGCGTATCAGTGACATTAGGCTACGTTCTCAGAGATCACCCCAATTCAAATGTAGGCCCACAGAGCTCTTCATGGGACCTATGTCCACATGGAAATATCCTATTACCTGGGGTAACTACAAATTACAGAGAACAAATTCGCAACTAGGATGTTGTAGCTTCGGGACAAAATTAAAGACCGCTATAGCTGCATAAAGCGGGCCTTATTCACATGCTGAGGTCAGCCAGCTGGACAGAACTACCAGACTATGTGCTCGGGCTGTTGCAAGTCTCTTAGAAGGTTCTTAGGGCTTACACTTGACCTTGATCTCTATGCGGGTTTTCAATCATAAGTTTCTTGATGGTATTTCACTTAGGCTAAATAAATACTTTAAAAGCTAACCACATACAATAGTGTCTGTGTATGCTACATCAGTTATATATATTTAAAAATTCCAAAAATCTTTGCATTGGCCCAAGTGTAAATCACAAGGCCACACGTGTGTTTATATTTGGCTGTTATTTCTGGGAATTACTGAAAGTAATGGCTTGAATTTCAGCTTTGCAGAATTTACTGACAATTTCGATGTTCCTTCTTTTTTCTATGTTTATTTTGGCTCGTGGCTACATGTGGTCTGAGGTTTTGTGAGGGATTACGGCTGCTGGCAGCTTTTGTCTCTACAGAAATATGGTCTTCTTTGTATACTGGACTAAATTGGCCTGGGGAGGCTCGTCTCGGTGCAGTAACCATTTTATAGATATTTAAATAGTGGGAGAATCATAACTTTTTACTTAATCTATCCACTTATTTATATATTTTTAAGCATGTCTATTCAAGGTTCTAGAATAAGATTTTTTTTGAGAAGCGGATCTTGGGGTTATTTATAAGACTATACCTGCTCAGACTTGTACAAGTTTTCCATTTTTTAGTAGTCATAGTTTAATAATATATTCCAAGATGGCTTCTAGTTTCGACACTCCACTCAGGAACCTCTTCTCCACCAAAGATGACGGAAATGCTCATGTAAAATTGCTTTTCGAAAACTTTTGGTTTTACTTTCTGCATTTAAATATGGAACAACCTAAATGTGATTTAATAACACAACATATATTGAGCTCTTATAATGTGATAGGCAGAGAGGAGGCAGAGAAGATGCAATTTATTTTTCCCCTAAATTTTCAGACATATTTGGGTCTACTTTGGGATTTTATTTTACTGTAAAAGTGATCTATCTTTTGCTGAACCTACACCAGGCTGTTTTAGTTGTCTAGGTTTTTAACATATTTCTATCTGGTAGCCTAACTCCTCCTTCACTAATTTCCCCCTTAAGATTTCCCTGTTATCTACTGATATTAAGAGACCACGGCGCCTAAGGGTAAAGAGTTGGGCTCTGGGTCTCGACAGCTTGTTTCAAAACCTAGCTCAGCATTTCAAAAATAGGCAACCAAGTTTTGGATAGCCACAGAGTTCTCAATTACTCATCATCCATTTTGAGGAACTTGAGAAAACATTTCCTCTTCCTGTAGGGTAAACTATAATTAACTATTTTAAACTTAAGTGCTTAGTTACACTATCTGTATCACTCATACCACTGTTGTGTCTTCCTGATATATGACATCCGCTTGGAGAGACTGAAAATGGCACCTGGCCTTCAACCTTATTTATCTTCAATATTCATAATGAATTTCTAGGGCTGATGATGGTGTAAAAAAAAAAAAAAAGATGGGATTCTGATACATCTCTCCCTGCACTTTACGCTATGCATTGTGCGTGGCAAAAAGAGATACTGAGGGTATGGATTTATCCCAGTAGAAATAGTCATTAAGAACTTAGGCACACGGGGTATCCAGAAATGGTACAAAGTCCAGTGGATTTGGATGCATTATCTGACCAGTCAGATCAATGCACAAAGTCCAGAGCAAAAAGCAACTGTAGGATTGAATCTGTTCAAATGAGACCTGCACCAATGTGAGTTATCAGATAATTCCTTGATCTCTGCTTCATTTTGGAATGTGCAGCTGGTGTGTGTCAGGGAGAAGCCAGCAGAGTCTCCCCAGGGACACTGTGGGAGGGAGGGGAGGAGGAAGCAGCACTGAGGAGGGGACACAGCGCTGAAAGCCCAGCTGAGTGATCTCCTTCTACTGAAAGCTGCCCTAAGGATCTAAGCTATGACACACGGGAGGCTCTGAGCCCCAGGGAAGAGAAGTTAACCAATAGCACACAGTGTATGGGTGAAATCTACAAAGAGGCCTTGCTATTTGGGCAATTCTGTTTACTGTGCCGCCTAGTCACTCTATTATCGTTCGTCTCTTTTTGCAAAATTGTGTCAGCCTACCATCTAGTTTCCTGAGTGATCACCGTTAGGTAATTATGGTGTGTTCTGGAAAAGCTCTTTAGCCCAGTAAGAGAATGTGTGACCAGCGCAAATCTGACCTGGCCGCCAGGCAAACAGCAGGGGCATCCTGTAGACTTAGTGTTTCCTTTTCCCAGGACAGTGCTCAATTGCCATTCTCTAATTTGGCATATGCAGAAAAGTGAGGAATTGAAACAAAAGTTCAGAAAGCCAAAGAATGTTTAATAACCAGGAAATCCTTTACTTACAAATGCAAAACCAGGTTGTTTAAACATTGCATTGATAGAATGTCTAGAACACCAGCAGAATGCTAGACATTTTACAGGGCCCAAAGCCCGCTTCCTCCCTGTGCATCCTGGAGGGTGGCAACGTCCCTTCTGGGTTCACGTGAGCAAAAATCCTTTTTCAGTTCTCTGCATCTTCTCTCTCTCCCCTAATCTTTACTTTAGTTTCACTGATAGCCCTTTAGAATTTAGGCAATAATAAGAAAAGGCTGCAGTTTTCATTTACAGATATTTTCTATTTATATACTTATTATCTACTGTTGTTTTACCGTCAGCTCCTGATGATCATCTATTCTCATGTGAGATATAATCCATGTGAAATCATTTTAAAAACTGCCAAGTAGCATATAAATGCAGAATATTACCATTTTCTGCATTAATTTAAAATATATTATTTTTAATAACAATATAATATCTATAAAAAATATTTTAATGTTTTTATTTTTTTTTATTATTTTATTTTATTTTATTTTTTAAGCTGAGCCATCCTGCTACCTGTTGGCAGCTCAGCGGCTGCTCAGCTCGGGCTGGACTCGAACCGCTGTTGCTCAGAGCTCAAACTCTTGAGCGAGCTCTTAACCAACTGAGCCACTCGGCCAGCCCTAATATTTTAATGTTTTTAATAGGTGCCAACATCCTAAATAAAACATTCACAAATAGACTTCAACAATATAGTAAAAAAGTCTTTATGACCAAATGGGATTTATCCTAGGAAAGTAAAGGTGAATTAACATTCCAAAATATATTAATGTGTTTTAGTACATTAATTAACAAATTAAAGGAATAAAGCAGATGATTATCTTGTGTAGCTAGCTGTCCTCTAAAACCTGGCCTCATACTTCTACAGTATTAGTGTTTTAGCTGGGCACAGGCTATCCAGCAAAAAGTGTTAATCCTCAGACTCTCTTGCAGCTATGTGGCTTTCTGAATAACATTTCACTATTGAGATGTGAGTAGAGATGATGTTGGCTCCTCCAGGGTTTTATCTGTAAATAACTGAGTATGTGCACCCTAGATCCTATCTCCCCTTTTATTCTGACTTCAGATAGAGAAATGTGGAACAGCTAACTTCTTAGAGAAGAAAGTTGTATGCTAAGGAGGGCACCCATTCCTGATATTTACCAAGAGTAATATAAGGAAATTCCCTTAACGTGATAAAGAGTATCTTTAGAAATAGGACATTAAATAGAGGGAAAAAAAAACATTAGAAGTATTCCAATTCAAATCATGAGTAACACCAGGATGAGCAAACATTTAAAGTAGAAGTCATATCTCATGCAAAGAGACACAGAAATTAGAGTGGTAAGTCCTAGAAAGGAAGCATGCAAACTGTCATTATTTGGGAGATCACATGACCACCTAAAAAGCCAAGATAATTTAACTACTAAAATTAGAAGAATGTTCAGTAAAATAAAAGATTCAAGATTAACATACAGAGTCAAGCTTTCTATACACCAAAAATACCTAACCGGGATATGTAATGAAAAAAATCTATACATATAGCAGACGACATAAAAGGCCTAAGGATAAACCTAATAAACACTGGCCCTGTGTGAAGAAAACTATAAGATAATGTGTCTATGGGAGACATAAAAAAATTTCTGAAGCAGATTTCATTTTAACCCAAGAATTATTTGACATTCTGTATTTAGTTCCCAAACATATGTAATTTTTTAAAGTTACCCATTTATAGTTATTATTTTGTGTTGTTGCATTATGGTCAAGGAACACAGCCTCTTGATATATCCTTAATCATCTAGTACATTTTTTGGGAGTATAGGTTCCATTTGTATTCAGAAACATTGTATTCAGAAACACCCTTTGTTGGGTATATATATCTTATTGATTAAGCTTATTAATTGTATATAGATCTTCCATGTTTGCTTATTTATTGTCTGCGTGCTCTCCTGAGCGGGGGTGTGTTAAATGTTCAGACAACTGTTGCTCTGTTTTCTCTCTGAATTTCTGCCAGCTGCTGATGGATCTTTTGAGTTTGTACAGTTAACTGCATGCATATTCATGATGGTTGTATCCGCTTACACGGTCTTACACGGTTGTGGCTGTGGAGAGCTCTGATGTCATCATAATTCTCGTTCTTTGGAAGTGATCTGGTCTTCCTCTTTGCGTCCTTCTGGAGTTATATTTGAGAGTAGTCTTTCATGGTCTTAAATGTCACTATGTCTATTTATGAGTATTCATCAGTTTGGTAGAATATGGACACTTTTAATCTGAAGTGTTTCATTTTTTCTTTAATTCTAAAATATGTGTCTTCATACTTAACTTACATATTTCCTCCTATTATTTTTTTCTCTTCTGTGACTCCTATTATCCCATGAGTGGCACTTATCCTATTCACCATATTTTGTGCACTTTTCCCCTCTCATTTAAAAAGATTTTTATTTTGAAACAATTATAGACTAATAAGTGTCAAAAACAGTACACAGAGGTCCCATGCACTGATCTCCAACTTCCTCCAGTGGTGGCAACTTAATAGTGCATTATCAACACAGGAAACTGACTGGCACAATACAATGAACTAGGTGAGAGGATTTATATGGATTTTCCCAATTTTGGCAGGTACAGCCTTAAAGGTGTCTTTATGTAAAACTGTATGACATTGTATCACACATAAAGAGTCATCTAATCACTACCACAATTAAAATGTTGAAATATTCCATTACCACAAAGGAATTCCTTCCTTCCTCTCCCTCCCTCCCTCTTCCCTAAACCCTGGGTGTTGACTCATGTATTTTCCATCTTGATAATTTTGTGATTTCTAAAATGTTATATAAATGGAATCACATGGTGTGTGATCTGATACCTTTTTTTTTCACTCAACATAATGCCCTTAACGTCCATCCAAGTTGTTACGTGTAACAGTTATTCATCTCTTTGATTGCTGATAGTATCTTATGGTATAGAATGTAGTACCCCATAGTTGCTTAACTATTCACTCGTGGATAGACGTAGGGGTTATTTCCAGTTCTTGGTTATGAAGAATAAAGTTGCTATAAACATTAGTGTGCAAGTTTTGTATGAATATAAGTTTTCATTTATCTGGGATGAATGCCAAAGAGTGCGACTGTTAGGTTGTACAGCAGTTGCATGTTTGGTTTCTAAAAGAAACTGCCAAACTGTTTGCCGGAGAGGCTGTATCATTTTACATTTCCATCAACAATATGTGCGTGACCTAATTTCTCAGCATCCTTGCCAGCATTTGGAATTATCGCTGTTTTTTTATTTTTTTTTTATTTTAGCCATTCTAATAGCTGTATAATGGTATTTCATTGTGTCTTGTATAAGTTCTCTTTATCCATTCTGGCTGACTGGTGTAAGTTTCTCACACTGATCTTTAAGCTCATGAATTTGTCTTTAGTTGTATCCATTCTGTATAGTGTGTCTCACTTATTGTGTTCTTTATCACTATTACACTTTTCATACTAAATGTTTCCCATTGGTTCTTTTTTTTTTTTTCCCTCACAACTTCTAGCTCCTACTGCATAGAATCTTCCCTTTCTTAGTATCTATGGTCCATCTTTTCAATCATTCTTTCTCAGGTGTTATTTACTCATTTTATACTTTAAAAAATGTATTTATTTTGATATACATGCATTTTTTACATGAATAGCATCATACAATGCATATTTTAACCTGTTTTTTTCATTTAACAATATACTGTAAAGGTCTTTTCATGTCAAAACCATCCTTCTGCAATTTCCTTTTTAATGACTGAAGAGCATTTCTTTCTGTGAATGAGCAGTAGTGTAGTGTCCCAGCCTTTATAGCCAATGCCCCAGCCGCTGCTTAACAGAAAAAGCTGATAAGATGGTGCAGTCTTAGACAATTTTTCCACACACACCTTCCACATTTTAGTTCAAATAAAAACATAAATGTGTATTCATTGCCCATCTTTTGCATAGAGCTTCTGTTTTTCTAGCTTTATGAGATACAAATAACGGTGGCACCCCTCAGTTGTCTCTCGTCACCTTCCCTGGGAGCTCATGCTCCTCTGGTGGCATCAGCCACTCTGCCTGGTCATGGTTTCCGGGGAGGAACCAAGGCAAGGACCCTCGTTCTGCTCCTGCACAAGCTTATGAATATGCTCAGATGGCCCCGAGCACCACAGAACCACGAGCAGCTCCTCCCATCGGCAGGCTCTTTGCAGGATCCCAGGTTGCTCGCCCTCCTCTCAGACGGCCCTATACATGGACCTCAAGCACTGCTGATGTTCAGGCCTCCTAGGTCATGAATTATCTCCCAGATCCTTAGCGCTTTACTGCTTCGTACATCATCTAATCCAACCCCATTTCCAACCCAAGTCCTGCTTCTCAAACCTTCTTCCATGACTCTCGTAATTTCAGTTCTTACTCAACAAATTCCCTAGTGGCTTCTGTCTCTTCTTAGGGTAATTCCTTCACCCCACTGATCCTTCATTCCCTTGCTTTGACTGAGCTGACTGTCCTATGAGGACACCACTTGTTCTGCACTATGGTTAAGGGGAAAGTTTTTTTTTTTAATTTTTATTTATTTTTATTAAACCATACTCCACATACTTCAAGGCCAGAAGATGGTTTGATGTCCGTGTTCCATCTTGCTACTTCCGGACCATCACTCCTGGCCCCATCCCATCCTCCTTCAAAAACTACATATGTTTTGAGATTCTCTCCACCTGAATTTGTCACCCTCTCCTTGCCCCATCTACCAACCTCCTGTTCATCTCCTTTATCACTCCCGTTAGCTCCTTGCTCATAATTTCATCCTCCTTGGACTGGAATTTCGGTATTCACAGGAATAACCCACTCAATGCTGTTAGCTCCCTTGTTCTTCTATTTATTCATAGCATGTGCCCTACGGAATTCACTTTTTCTTTACCGCCACTTTATCATATCTTACAAGTCATCTTTCACTTTACATTTATGATCCCTTTCCCTAGATGAACACCTAATACCACCCATTCTACTCTATTTTGGACCCACCCTCCCTTTGTCCACATGATGACCTCATATCTTCACATCTCTCCTCAGACCTCCTGTACTCCCTTTCCCACCCTTATATATGCTCAATTAGTGATCTTACTGCCAGGGTCACTGAGAAAAACATCCTGTCTTGTTATTAAGTGAGGCCAGTCACAGAGAAGCACTAAGCACATGGCTTGCCATATAAAAACCATGATACAGATGTTAAGTTTTATCGGTATCATTACTGTTTTACCACCGGCGAAGATACAAATGGGACCGTCTCTGCCTCACCTTTCTCTCGGTGCCATGCAGGAAGTGTCTCCGCTGCTGCACAGGCCTAGTCCTATCAGTGCAGTGTGCCCTCACCAGTCACAGTCCCGGTCAGGTGTGCGCAGGGCACACAGGACTTTTAGTCAAATTAAGAGGAAAGCAAATGTCCTCTTTCCCCGCTGGTCTTAAACAAGAGCATTGAGCAGGCTAAGCTGTGCCAGTCATCCTAGCATTACAGGGGGAGAGGACTGGGAAGAGAGCTGGTACAGAAAGAGAAGAGCCAAAAAATTAAGGCAGAAGTAATCTGATGACATGGCGTGAGCCTTGATCAAGCCATACCTGAAGTCTGTTACCTTTGGACTTTGCAGTTATTTTGCTAAAGGCAGCTTGGACTGAGTAGCCTGAATCCCAAGCCGGAGTCACTAAACCTCATTAATACCTCTGTGTAATGACTTAAGTGGTCTGTCATTTCATTTTACTTTATTTATTTGAATTCACATTAGAATTCACCCTTTGTGTTTTCATCTGTGTACACTTCAGAAAAGGTCCATATCAAGCGAAATTATTGCTGTCTGCTTCACACTATGATTCCAAGGCCATCGTAGGCCAGGAATGAGTCATTGCAGATAGCTCCAAACTGAGTTCTGTGGTTTTTCTGCCACAGGGAGAGGTTAGTGCTATCCTGCACCAGGGACCTTTGCTGAAACCCATGTATGACTATACTTGTCAGTGCTGGGAAGGATGTTGTCTAGAACACAGTCTTAGTCTGGAAAATAAAAATAGTTTTCAGGGATAAAAACAAATTCATCATAGGACTAGTTTAGGAATGTGAAAATCTATCATTCAAGAACCAAACTGATAATTTGTAATGCCAACCAACTGACATAATTTATCTAGAAGACCTGTGAGTTCAAAATGGTAAGGGTTCATCTGAGTTGCTGGGTTAAAAACTGGTTAATCTGTGCTCCCCTAATGCTTTACTGAAAACTTGATATGTCAAACATTGGGCGTTACTAAAGAGCAGTTTAATTTGGCATTAGAACCTTGAGTGGAGATTTGTCATCACAGACAGAGGCAGACACTCAGTAACAATGAACTTTTACAAAGTCAAAAATTCTTTAAAGGAGATGCTAACAATAGCCAATTTTATTTTCCTTGGATGGCTCTAGTGATTTAATTAACTCACTGATGTTAATTCCTTAGCTACACTGGAGATGATCAATAACTCACACTTTTAAAAAAATTTTGTATTTACCTGATTTACATGTGTGTAGAATTTTCTATGAATTTGTGATAACTACAGGGGGAATAATAAATGTAAAATAAGGTATTTTATTTATAGTCTCACTTGTAGCATTTTCTTAGAACATTTTCAATAAATCAGACTAAAAAAAACACTTCTAGTTTTTGTGAGAATTTTAAATGGTTAAAAATGATATCATACAGTCCAGGCTGAAATAAAATGAATAATTGAATACTAAATTATTTTTTTACAATAATTTAGTTTTAATAGAGTAAACAATCATGCTTAAAGAAACTTCTGCTTACATATGAAATATTTTAAATTCATTTTGGTTTGGACAAAAACCTATATATATATGTAAGTTTTATTAAGGAGAAGACTGATGGAATCACAGGATAGGAAATTACAAGAGACCAAAATTCCTCAGTGTTTCTCTCTTCTTAATAGTCTAATAAATGAAATTAAATAACAGAATCATTTACCATAACTTCTAGCTGGGTGACCTTGGAAGACGTACTCAATCTTTAAGCTTCAGATTCATTATCTCCAAAACTCTAATAGTAAATATACCTAGTCCAAATGGTTGAGCGAGGATTAAATGAGATAATGCATATACAAAACACAGAAGATAGTAAGTGCTCAATAAATATTAATAGTTATTATTATCATCAACATCATCTATCAAATAATTACTGAAAATATTCCAGTCAACATAAAACTTGCATTTAGACCAAAAGAAGTAGGGTATGGATGGGAAGGAACACACCAACCTTGCTTCTACTGAGGCCCAGAAACAAAGGATGAGATTTTGGAAAATCTAGAGTCCTTGACTACAACAGGAACCCCTCCAAACAGCCAAGGACCATGAGGCCCATGCTGAGCAAGCTGCCACTTCTGCAAAATGGAAGGGTTAACATTCCACTTCACATTGGCCAATGAAAGGAAACTCTGAGGCAGAAAAACAGAAAATTAATTTTCAAAAAGGAAAAAATGACACGACTAGGTTAGTAATTAATGGCCTAACTCATAGTGCTCTCTTAAAGTAGTGAAAAATACAAACGGTGTAATTTTTAGTTGGAAACAGTCACATAGTCAAAGCAAACGTGGATTTGTGTTTTGTTTTGGTTTGATCTCCTGGGGAAAAAAATCACATCAGCAATTCCCCACTAGACTACGTTTAATAATGCATGGCAAGAATTTAGAATTACAATTAAAAACCAATCACAAAATCTTGGATTTAATGAACTTCCAGATAAATTTATGATATACTATTCTGTACCATTGCATAGAATAGGGAACTACACAGGAAGCATCTCTCCTAACAAGTTTTGCTTATTTGTTTGGCAGAAGTGACCTGGAATTCCCAATTCACTGTGTCAAAATTTATGTCAGACCTTAACCTAAACGGAATCAGGAGGGCCTGTGGGAGGAGCTCCCATGCCCTGTGTTGTGTCCTGAACCCTACAGGAAACACTCTATGTTTACAAACAGCTCTATGGCTATAACAGCCCCTCCCCTTGGCTTCCTCATCCCCTCTACAAAGTACTTCCTCCATCTTGTTCCAGGCAGAACTTGCACATGGCTCATGATGTCTGCACATTCTGACTGCAATCCTGTCTTTCCACGAATAAATATTTTTTGGTGATGAGTACCTAGCTGACTTTTATTTTATGGTCAACAGCTGCATAGTTATTAAAGGTCTCATTACTTTACTTGATTCATCGGTTTCTTTTTAGTATTCTGCAAAGCTGTCTTCAGTAGTCTTTGAAAACTAGAAGTGAGTTCTCCCTCTACTAAAAGTCCAGATTGGAAAATCCCTTTCTTAAGAGCAATTCAAGTTTACTATTTTGGTTTCTAGAAGCTGGCAATCCCCACATAGTTTTCCCCATGGTAAGATGATAGGGACTATGAATTCAACAAATAACATTAAGGTCAGTTAAAAGACTGACTATTAATATATTGAGAAAACCAAAGTGGGACAGAACTTGATGATATAGCTTGGTGGATAATAAACAGGCTTCCTAAGGATAAAAGATCAAACTCCAAAGAAGTGGAAAACACTCCACATCCTTTGGCTAGACTCATGAATTCCAGCAACAAGTTGTAATGAACATTGATATGAAATGCTTTTAGGCCATCATGTAAGTGAATAAAGGCTATAAAACTCCTTGGTCTTTATGCTTCCATCAGTAGATCATAGGGCAGGGGGAACTGGGAACATTTTATAAGATCTCAGGTCTAGGAAGGGGAAAAGAGTAGGGCAATCGAGTATGTATTTAGCTCCACAGATCTGAAATACACCTCTCTGACCTATGTTCCATACATTCTACATTGTAAGTCAAAGAGTGTCTATAGCAGATACTGTCTGTTACCACCCATATCCCTTAGTCTAGGGGTCGGCAAACTGTGACTCATGAGCCACATGCAGCTCTTTGGGTATGTACATGTGGCTCTGAAGTAAAATTGAAAATGAAAATAAAACTATCATAGTTTCATTTATACAATTTTCAAAGGATATTATTCACATAATTGTGATTTCATTTGTTTTATGGCTCTCGAATAATTTTTAAATTGTTGTCAGGGTCAGAATTGGCTCTTCCGTCTCAAAAGTTTGCCGACCCCTGCCCTAGTCCACACCATTTTAGTGTATACTGTCCTGACTTCCAACTGCCAGCACCTGGATTTGTTTGCCTAAGTGGCTTTCCTTGACCACTAGATATCACTCTGTGTGGGCCAGGAGAAAGAAGGACTTGCCACCATCTGGGAGCAGTCCTCCTTCCTTCTTTCTAGTTCTGATGTCCTAAATACTAGCTATACTGGCTGGTGCCTTAGGGACGAGCATACATTGCTTCATAAATATCATCAAAAGTGAAAACATGAACTCCTCCCCATCTATTTGTTAACTTAAAAAATACTTTCAGACTCTTTCAATCCCCCATTATAAAAAAATTTATAAATAAAATAAAAACTAGACATGAAAAAAAAAGTACTTTCATACCTTCTGATGCCCAATGGCCCTGAGAACAGCTACAGTCACATATAGCTATGGAAAAGTACTGTTCACACCATTTACCTGAAGGGAGAATCAAGCATTCTTCTCTCCCATGTCCACCCTTATGGGAGAAGGATATTCTTTGGATATTGAGCAGTCATTAAAATTACTGAACATATCAGTCGTTCTATAAGGCTTGCTGTCTAATATGACAGCTACTTGGCTCATGTTGCTAGAGAGCACTTGAAATGTAGCTAGCATAATGGAGGGATTGAATTTTTAATTTTAGTTAATTTAAATTTTAATTTAAAACCATTACTCACTTCAATTATTGGAAGACCTTTAGGTATGATTTGAACAACTTGGATATGAGAATCTACTTTTTCATAGTGTAAGTTTTATAAAATCTAAATACAGATCAAGTATGTCTGATAAAAATTTGGTATCCAGATTGAGATGTGCTGAAATATAAAATACACACTGGAATGTCAAGAACTAGTATGAGAAAATGTCATTGGTAATTATTAATATTTGATATTAATAATGAGCAAATTTTACATTGATTAGATGTTGAAATAATAACATTTTTGATATATTGAGTTATATAAAATATACTAATTTCTGCTGTTTCACCTTCCTTTTTTTTAAAAAATGTGGCTACTAGAAAATCAAATTATTGTACATATGTGGCTTATATTATATTTTTATTGGACAGCACTGTTCAATTACCCTATCCATGACTTTTTTTGCTAGCCTAGTGGGTAAAATCATTGCTGTATAAAAAGATTAAGACAAGGAAATAACATTCCCTGTTCTTAAGGAATTGACATTTTAAAAGGAATGTCACAGGTTCGGTAATAATATTGAAGCTAAACTTAGAAGCAAAATAAAAAGTAAAGGCATGTAAACCTTTTCTCATGGAAAGTAGCTATTCTCTTACATGAATAGGTTATGATATTAAAGCAAATTACAGAAAGTGATTTAAGAAACAATGTCATCCTCTTTAAGAATCTGCAAGGCTTGCTCTGCCTGAACAGTGAAGTAAACGCTGTCAATATCAGCTTTCTAGACTTGAATGGAAAGACCGAATCAGGCAATTAGGTCCTAGAAGGGGTCTCACCATCTGCTCTAACATCATCTTCTCCTTTATTTTACAGATAAGAAAAATATGGTCTAGCCAGGTTAAGTTAGATTTGTTTAAGGTTAGAAACGATTTTGTTCTTTCTCAAAAAAACAAAAAAAACACCACTAAAAGCATTAATTCTCAAATATAATTGATGCTCCTAGTTAATAACATTTCTATCATTGCAAAGCTTATATATTCAAACAAGAGGTTTTCAGATGTACCAACTCTTCTTGATACTACTCCTCATATTTCCTTCCATATTTCTAAATAATATGTTTATACTAATATTTCTTGGATTATCAATTTGGGCATTTTCTATTGATTCTGCCATGGTAGATGAGGACACTCTATCTATGTCCCTACCTCATCTCTCGCTGGAGGAATCAATAGTATTCAATGCAAATTCTGCTTGTTGTAGAGCCAGGTCGTATGTTACAATTATGCACCTTTTCTTTGTTTTTCTTGAAGTGAATAATTGCATCATTCTTTGATTTGCCTGGTTTTCCATATTTCCATTGGTATTCCCCCCCCCCCAAATGCTACTGTCTTTGCTGTATGCTTACCAGTAACATTTTCTATATTCCTCAAACACATTACTTCCACTTGTCTTTCACTGGGACACTTCCTTCCTAGAACCCACTGTTCTCCTGCCCCAACATGGACCAACGGTTGCCTTGAAGTCTGATATGCAGCAGTCATCTGGGGGCTTGTCTTACACGGCCATCTAGTAATGGGAAAACTTTACTTCCCAGGTCAATTTTTAAACTGTCTCTTATTTGTTTTTTGCAGACTATATTAAGTAACAGCCAAACAATATTACCAACACCACAAACAATCCAACACTACACACACTTAAAATATTAATGGGTAGTTTTTATGACTATTTACAACAGAAAAAGAGTGTCCTTATTTGAAGCCTTTTGGTTGCCCCTCCAGCAAATGCTATCACAACCTGTAGAGGTTTTTTAGCCTCACTGCTGCCCAAACCTGGTTGCTTTCAAAGTGGCCCTAAGGTCTGGCGTACACAGGCACTGGTGTCAGCGATGTTTCCAGGCTTATGTAATTGTTTAACCCCTAACTTTCTAGCTCATCATTGTTGGAAAACAGGATTGAGAGGCCTTTATGCTAAGGTGATGTGGTTCCAGTTGGAATAGAAAGACAGGGCTTTGTTGTGGTGGCGATGCTGGTGGTGCTGGCATTCTGGTTCCTGCTTATCTGATCTGCTCATCCAACGAAAGCACCAGTGTAAGCTGACCACTGAAAGAGGTTCCAGATGTGGGCAGAGCTATGAAAAGCTGTTACAGAACCACAGAGTTCTACTTCAGGGAGCCACCCAGAGACCACCCATCAAGTCCAATCTCCATATTTTGTAATACAGAAAATGAGGCCTAGAGACTTACGCAAGACAAAGATGGGGTTGGTGGCAGTGTATAAGTAGGCTTTTAAAAACATTTAGAAAAAGGAAAGTTAACTGATTGCTAACAGATAAATTATGATCTTACAGATGGGTGTTATTTTGCACAAGCTAAGCTTCTTGGAAGAAGCAAAATCTTTTAAATATTCATGTTGACAAGAAGAAAATTCTGAGATGTACAAAATTAAGTTACATCAAGGCAGAGGGTGGAAGGGAGAAAGAGAGGTTAATCAGTTAACAGCTATAGGCCGAAAGCAACAAAAGACCTCCTGAATGGATGTTGAAACTTTGAATTAACTTCCAGGTGCCTTCTTGATTATCTAGAGAGAATAATCAATCACCAGGCACCCCCACATCGTGCCTATGCATGATATTTTTGGACTGTTGCCCAAGTCAATGTAAAAAGGGCAAACACTTCTCTCTTAGGGACTGTGCACCCAAAACTAGCCCTGCTTCACCTCTCCCACCTCCTTTATCTATAGCCAATGTACATTCTTTCAAATCAACTTACAGCTTTCTTCCCCAAATTCATTCTAGAAAAGAGCCCTGTCAATCCTAGGAGGGCGGACATGTTGTCTTCTCCATCCAGCCCTGCTGATGGTTCAGACTTCATGCCACAGGACCTGGTCCTTTTCTGGCTGGCATATGGCTCAATAAGCCCTTTCTTACAGAACAGCTTTCGGCTGTGAAATTTTTTATTTCACGATATAGATGATTCTAACTCTTGGGCATTTATCTTGTAATACTATAACAATTTATTGTAAATAAATATGTAAAGCGAAGGACCAAATCACAATCTGTCTACCTTGTTTTTGTCTTACATGAAACACAAATCTTGAGGACTTTTTAATTATTTACTGTCTGACTTTGGAGATGATAGTACTTGCAGCAAATTCTAGGTAAATGCTGACAGGCTGGTTCTAGAAAGACCCAGCCAGTCATGGGCTGTCGAACAGAGAAGTTAAGAGCATTTTTGCTCCTTGTTCAGAGAGAGTCTTGCCAGACTCCTTAGACATGGGACCGAAGTCACTGACTTATTTGTGTAAAGAGACTGTGGCCGCTAACCAAAACAAAGAAAAAAAGTCAAGAGCTAAAGAAGAAATGAAAAAGAATGGTTTCTTTCTTGTAGTCCCGGATTTTAGCACCTCTTTGAATTTTCCAAATGATAGCTAAGTTATTACAGAAAACCCTGCTACTGCACAGTGATTTTATAATTTATATCCATTAGCTAACAACATGCACACAGTCTGCAATCTAACCACCAAGGAGCTGAAGGCCTCTTCCGACACCCGTCAGCCATAGCAGGCTTTCCATATGCTGCCTTCACAGCCAGTGCAGGGTGTTCGTTAGCTGGTGCTAATTGCTTCCCTTTGCTTGTTCTAGAAATTCCTACTTGTTCTCTCTTTTGTAAACAACTCTGAGGTGAAACAAAATGATAGCTTTCTTTACCACATTAACAACTTTTATTTGGAAAATCATTTGCAAATATTAGTTTCTGGAGCCTCAAAACCATTTCAACAAATTACAGCCACAAAGCCTCATTTCCTCACGAGAAACAGAGCACTGAATGTCAAGACTTCAACTTTAAATGAGATTCTAATGAAGGCAAAAGACAGTTACATACTTGGGTTGCTGGGCAACCGATAAAGCAGCTCTCCAAATCTGAAGCAAATCAATATATTCTAACTGAAATTTAAGGACAATAATTTATATGGAAATAATATTAACTAAGGGATAAATTTAGAGAGCAAAGAAAAGCATGGTTGATTGTTCCCGGCATAGTGATAGAATAATTATAGCAAATGTGGAAAGATTGGAATCATATTAATGTTTTTATCTTCAGATAGCCCAAATCTAATGGGGTCATTCAAGAATTAAGTTCACAAGATAATGCAAAGTGTCATCTGCTAATACATACAATACAATAAACTCAGCTTGTTCCTCGGAGGAAGACATTTTTTGATAATATGAAAAATGCTTCAAGTTCTCGGATTCCTTGTCACAAAAGAATGTGCAGTAATGATTCCAACGTGAGTTCCATTTATTTGGAATTTTAGTATACTTGGGTATATATTTATGGTCCTTATTTTCGGCCTCAGAACTTCCATCTGAGCACACGGGAATTTTCAGACAAACTCACTAGGGATAATGAGATAGAGAATTAACCAGGGATTGGGAAGAGCAAAGGAAGATATGGTAGGAGGTTGTGCAGTTGAGCTGCGTCTCGGGCAGGTGTGGAAGATGTAAAGGAGGCTGAGGCACCGTCAGCTGGCCTCGGCTTTGCTCCCACGGCTGGTAGCAGCAGAGGGGCTCGGTCTGTACAGAAGCAGTGGAGGGTAGAGCCACAGTGTGCTCGGACTGTAACTCTGTGAGTGATGCTTTCTGGGGCGTGACGAGGCTCTCTGACCCTGGTCTTCCCTGGTGGGGAGGAGGTGCTCGGAAACAGTATTTCAAGGGGCGCGCTGAGCATGGTGATGAGAAATCCTCCTTCCTGTCCCCCACACTGGGGACAACTGTGGGAGTTGGTCAGTCCTACCTGGAGATGGGGGTCTGCTTCTTGTGGGGCTGGGGAAAGAGCTGAGATCAGGTGGGCAATCTCCTCCTGCACAGGAATGAAGGGCCGCCCCAGGAGCAGACAGCAGGGGACCAAGAACAGTGCTATCAAGCCTCCTCCCCAGGGTCCATGAGAGGCGGGGAGGATGGGGAGGTGATGCTCTCAGGACTGACACGTCTTCCCTCGGGGGGTCAAAATCAGTTTCGGTGGGGGTATTAGTTTCCTTTTGCTGTGACAAATTACCACAAACCTGGTGGCTTCGAAAATACTAACTTATTATTTTCCAGTTTGAGAGCTCAGAAGTCTGAAGTGGGTGTCACTGGCTGACATCGGTGTCGGCAGGACGGGGCTCCTTTTGGAGGTTCCAGGGCACAAACCATTTCCTTGGCTTTTCCAGCTCCTAGGGGCGGCTTGCACTGCTTGGCTTGTGGCCACAAGACTCCAACTTTGCTTCCTTTGTCATATCTCCTCCTCCTCTCTCCGACCCTCATGCTTCTCTTTTATAAGGATCTTTATAATTACATTGGCTAATTCCGGATCATTTCCCTATCTCAAGGTCCTGAACTTAACCATATCTGCAAAGTCCTTTTTAACACATAAGGCAGCATATTCGTGGGGTCTGAAGATTAGGATGCGACATCTTGGGGTGGGGGTGGGGGGTGCATTTGTCTGCCTACCAGAGTGAAGGTGGCAGTAGGACATAGTTCTGGGGGAGGCCTCCCAGGGTCAGGCAGCTGCAGCCAGATCTCCCCTAATCACAGTGCAGGCCTCTGATTTCCCAGGCCTTGATATGGCCCGGGAGTAAGATTGTTTAGGATTTCCCTAAGGTCTTCACTCTGCTTGAATAGACTGCTTCGGCCAGGGGCTGATTTCGATAAACGTTAGAGCCATTATTTCTCCAAGTTGAGAAGGACAGTTAATCTCTGTCTCCCCTCTCCTCCTTCCCCCGACTAGCTCCTACCCCCTAGCCCACACCCCAAACCCAAATCCTAGCATACTGGCAGGTATTCAGCCATGAGCAAGACCCCGGGGAGAGAATGCTACAGAAGGCACCGACACTCACTCATTGTAAAACACTGGCTAGGGAGGATGACAGGTCTGGTCCATTTGGGCATGAAAAAAGTTGCTTGTGTGGGTGTTTGTTGGGGTAACAGTGATCATTTGCCTCAAAAGCCCTAAAAATAGCTGCCACCCGCATCTGAGAATGTAAGAGCTTTCCCAATAATTACTCCGTCTCAGCTCCCTCTAGACCTTTGCAAGCCCCACAGAGACACATATGCTCCCAGTCCCTCCAAGAGAACTGGTCATGGAATGGAGAAAAACAAGAGCCAGCAGATTAACCATGTTTGGAGTGGAAATCCAAGGCCAAACCTTCTCTGAAACAGCCCACGCAAATCCTGAAAGAGTGTAAAGAGTGTAAAGTGTTGAAAGTTGCAGCCTGGCTAACGTCTCCTCACACCAGGGGCTGTCTCCATGGCAAGGGCCCAAAAAGTCCGACGGGGGAGGCAACTCGAGGACCCAGCTGATCTGTGCAGTGTCTCAGACCCAGGGCGCAAGCTGCAGGCAAGGATAAAGCTCCTCAGGAGGCTTCTTTATAATAAATATCAGTATTGTGTATGGAGCTGTGGCTCCAACACATGCACACGTGCATACACACACACTCCACTGCCTATCTAACCAGCTCCAATGAACCCAAGCCCGAGGCTAGTACTGAACAGTGAGTGACCTTATTGTGGCGGCTGGCCACAAAACAAAAACCAGAGTTAGAAGGCAGCAAGACCCAAAAAAGCAAGGCCTGGGAGTGAGGAAATGTAGGCTATGAAAAAATAAGAAAGGTTTTACATGTTCCCTGAAGACTGGTAGCACTGAAGGGTAAAATGATTCATGGCTGGGCTCACCAGAGGAGAGAGAGAGTGGGGTGGGCTTTTTACTCAAGGCTGTCACCCACCCGCTAGTCACCTGGATTATGATGGGAGTTTACGTTTACTCAATCGATAACTCTTTATTCAGTGCTCAGCACTACTAACTGTTGAGAGAGCATGAGATAGTGGAAAATCAACTGGGAATAGTTAAAACTGAAGTCCTGCCTTTACCATTTCATAGCTGTGTGACTTGGGCATTTAGTCTCACTGTGTTTCAGTTCTTTCACCTCTATGATAAAATAATAATTATATGTGAATTATACATTAATTGTGTATATTAGAATTATACATTATTAATAATAATTTACATAAACTTGAGAATTTATTTTTATTGTTCTGGCTACTTAAAAAAATTGATGGAGTAAAATATGAATGTAACAGTTCTTTCTTGTTTCTATTCAATGTTATAAAACTATATGCTACTGTTATAGAGGCAAGGAAAATTTGGGGTTTAGTTAGGGAATTTGGTTAGGGAAATGATATACACACAAAAAAATACTGAAAGGGGAAACTGTATTTAGCAAAGTGTTAGAAGGTCCTGTAGTTAATTAAGTTTCCTGATTCCATGTACTGAAGGTTCACTGTGGGGTACAGACCAGGAATAAAAGTGAGAAAAGCAGTCATCAGGAAAAACTTCATGGGAGGGAGAAAAGGGCTTGAGCTGGGGATAATGAGGCAGAAAGAAACTGGGAGAACATTCCAGAATGTGAGAGATTCATGAGCCAATACACAGAGATAATGAGAAGACAATCTGCATTTTTCCTGCTTCCAGGAAAAGGTCACATTTCAGACCCATTTAAAACCCTCTCCTACAAACCATGATGGGGAACAGTATAGTAATATCTACCAAACCATAAAATGTACATACCTTTTGACACAGCACTTTCAGTTTTAGGAACATATCTTACAGATGTATATGTAGGTTTGCATATGAATAATATGTATAAAGATATTCGCTGCAGCCCGGTTTGTACATTTGATAGAAACATAATTTAAAATCTAGAAATATAATCTAAGAAGCTATCGATAGGAGCTTGGTTAGAAAATTGTGGTATAATATATCCACAGTAAAATATTTCACAGATTTTATAGAATGCAAAGTATATAATAGGCTCCACAGGCACTGATTTTTGAATAGCTGTCAAGATTTATTGTTAAGTGGAATAAGCAAAGCAGAGAACCGTGTGCATAATGCTACCATCTGTGTAAGAAGAAAAACAAAGACTATGTACAGATTGCTTGTCAACGCACAGGCTACCTGCCTCGAAGTAACAGATTAGAACAGAAGAGTGAGAGGGAGCTGTAGTTTTCATTAAATACCTTTTGAATTCTGTATCATACTCATGTATTTATTACCTAGTCAAAAATTACCTTAAAAGTACCATCTGCTGACCTAGTGCTTTTAAGGAGTCTAAATAATTTTGCACAATCTGACTTCAATTTAGGAAGCCCTGATAAACAGTGTTCCCTGGAGAGCCTGTAATCGCTATTGCTTCCAGGTAGGTAACAAGTTGTCCAACAGAGTCCAGTCCAGGTCCCTGTGGACTTCACTTAATGGTTGGGTACTGCTATGGACTAAATTGTGTCCCCCAAATCCCCAAATTCATATGCTGAAGCCCGTACCCCCAGTGTGACTGTATTTGGAGGTAGAGCCTTTAAGGAGGTAATGAAGGTTAAATGAGGTCATAAGGGTGGGGCCCTGATCCCATAGGGCTGGTGTCCTTATAAGAAGAAGAAGAGATACCAGAGCTTTTTCTCTTTCTCTTCACCATGTGAGGACACAGTGAGAAGGCAGCCATCTATAAGCCAGGGAGAGAGACCTCACCAGAAACCAACCATACTGGCACTATGATCTTGGACTCCAAGCCTCCAGAGCTGTGAGAAGATAAAATTGTGTTGTTTAAGCCACCCAGTCTGTGGTATTTCATTAAGCAGCCCTAGGTGCCATCATGGACTCTTATGGAGGAGGGTAGTTCTCTAGCGAGTTAAGCTGGGCCCAAGTGGTAGCTGCAATGCCTGACCTGCACAGGAGCACCACTGAAACACAGTAACACAACCCTCGGTAAAACTGAAAGAATGTGTGCGTGTAGCTCAGGGTCCTGGTTCCTGGGCTGTCACCCTGACTGTGACCTTGAACTATCAGCCTCTGTAGGATTTGTCTGAAGAATCTCTTAAATTGCTTCCAGTTTATGGGTACCAGGATCTATAACACACAGAGAGCAAAAAATGCCACTGCCAAGAGTCAAGTTCATGTCCAAAAATAGTGCAGTTTCATATTTGTGAAAGATAAATTGCAGCCTGTAACCTAGGAGTTCCCACTCAGTGAGCACAGATCTACTTAGATTTCAAAGCCTCACCAAGCTGGCTGCTGCCCCTGCTGCTGCAGACTCAACCTTCCTCACTCCCGAGTTTTGCCAGCCTCCTCAAGGTTGGGAAGGCAGGACATGTTCTACACCAAGAATTCACAACTCTGAAAATCCTCCTTGTAGAACCCCTGACACTCCAAAACAAAGCAGTGAAGAGGCACTCCACCTCACAAACAGATAAAACTAGGACAATTCCTGTTGCTATCAAAGCAAGAGCGGTGGTGTTAAGCCAACATCTAAAACACTCATTGCTCAGGTATTACTCATACCAAAGAGAGAAGTGACTCTGCTGATGGGCTTGTCCCACACTTGAAAGAGAAAGACCCAGGAATACTCTTGTGGTTGAAACTTAACCTTGCATCATACTGAGACAGCAATACTGGAAAGCCTAGCTGAAGCGCTGATGCTTTTTTTTTTTTCCAGCCACTTTTGAATTCTTATTATGAAGGGTATATACGTGACATATCAACACCTAGGAAGAGATAGCCTTATGGTTCAGGCATGGAGTGATTTCTTTAATGAAGTTAGGGAAATGGTGACCTTGTTTGTTACAAACACTTACGGCACGTGGTTTCAAGAAAAATATAACCCAGGATCGTGGGCAACAATTTCACATTGAACTCATGCTGAACTTGGGATACAACACATTTCCACTGCATTCTTAGCAAAGCTGAAGAAAGAGCTTTATCAGGTTAGGAGTTGAAATGAGCTTGAAAACCGGTTTTGGAAGACAAGCAAGCCTCTTCAAAGAATCAGTTTGGAGAAATTCTGCCTCCAACTCTCTCCTGGTAGATAATTTTGATGTATGGCAATGTTTTATCTACTTAAGTAGTTCAAAACAAGAACTAGAAGATACTTAAGTACACATTTCATAAATGCATTGTAGCTTCCTTGAGTTAGTATATGTAAGGGAGATTCCTGGTTACAGCTTTTAATCCTGGAAAGTCTGTCTCTAGAACTCTGGATACAATAGCGGTTTACCTCTGCAGTCCTTATTAGATTCTGTAAGTACACAAGAGATATTGGTTTACCAACAAATACTGGGAGTGCCAAAAAAATGTATACACATGAACTGGTATATATTGAGTATTACAATTTTAATACAGTTTTTTCCTGTCTTAAAATGTGTATACATTTTTTTGGCACCCTCTGTATATTCGATTTTGAGCAACACCAAATTGCCACGCAGGTGGTAGTCTCACTATTTCAGAATATTAGAAGTAAATGCAATATAATTTTCATGCACAAATCGGAAGCTATTGGAAAGTACATCAACTTCAAGAGAAATAGTGCCTACATTGACTTATAATTTTTTACTTTGTTCTTAGGTCAAGACAAAGGAAATGCGGTTTGTTAAAAATTTGCCTTTCTACACCCCACAAGAGTTGTTGCCTAAAATGTTATATTTCAACATGGATTTTGCTTGGGATGTTTCATAAATGTTCATCCCTGGAGATAGGCATCCTCATTCAAAAGTTATTTCAACTTGCTAGAATTGCAAATGGTACCACATAAAAATTAGCATAACAATGCAGAAACTTTTCAGCTGTTTTACAAGTCTTATGTTATAATAATTATCAGAATGACTCATTCAGTACTAATTTATCTGTGGCCTTTTGAAAATTGCAACACAGAAAAGGAATTAAATAAATTAACCTGACTTGTCTTATAATTGTATAATTACACTGGAAAAATGTTTATGAGGCTCAGACTTACCCCATTAAGATATAGGCCAGATATTTCCCCTTATCTGTATTTGATCAGGTTTATGGAAAACTTTCAAGAGATTATATTTCCACTATGCCTACGTTGTAAAATGTGACCTATCTTTAAAAGTCTAACTGTAAATCCCTCAAAATGAATTAAGTTCTGTGTTACTCCATCAAAGCCTATCTCTCTATCTCCCTGTCTCTTTTCTTCAGATACTGTTTTATTTATATTTCTCTCTTTGACTGTTTTCTGTCTTCTCATATTTCTCCAATTCTTGCCCATCCTTATAATACTCCCTCTTCGTTTATCTTCTGTCCTCCTTTCTCTCCTGTCTTTTCAGTTCCAGTAATTATTCAGCAGAAATGTGTGTTTTCTATTCCTAATTATAAAAGAAGATGAAAGGAATAGTTTATATAATCTCCTAGGATTAAAAATACAACCAAATTTAACTCTTTTGCTGCGTTAAGAATTGATTTCAAGTTTTTTTTTCTTAAAGTGTGTCAGAAATCCACAAAAAACCAAAAAGTTGATATTTTGACTATTTTATGCATTTAATAATAACAATTTGAGCTGCTTTGTATATAAATGGCATTATTTTAATGTATAAAAATTTCGGATATATTCATTCGGATATATCCGACTGTGGCAGCAAAAGGGTTAATGATATTTTTAAAACTAATCTTCCATCAATTCTTTTTCTGCTCTTTACAGAATGAACTTCCCATCTCTGGTTTAAAACGATATCCAAAATAATTGAATAAGTATTAGTAATAAATGTAAGCAAAGGAGTCAATACCTTTAATGGAAGAAATAAATAGAATTATAATTAAAGAATATACATTTCTTATTGAAAAAGACTTTCTTGAAAAATCAGGATGTTTTAAAGGCATGCTCCAAAATTCTAAAAACAAGATCAATAATTGAAATCTGTTTGGATTTTGTTAAATAATTTATGCTTATTCTCAAGATGAATTCTAAATAGTTTACAATAAAAACATATACTTTATTTTTCTTTAAATTCACTCACTTTAACATTCATAATAATAAATAACATCTGTGAACTAATGGGCTTGATGTGCTTGACAGGTATGTGTATATATCTACATGTGTATACATAGCTCTGTCTATAATATTGATCCAGATATCCCCTGAAATCAATTTGTGGTCTGAGTTCCCACTTTAGCTTGGGAAACTGCAGTATCCCAGTTCTGCTTAGAGAAAGCAGATTATTATACAGTGAAAGCATTATAGAGCACTCACTGAAGAGTTACAATTTTGAGTATTAGAAATGCTTTCTACCAGGATGCTCCTTGAACTTGTTTGTGGTCAAAGCCGCACGCACAACAGTCTTCACTGTATTTGATTAAGCTCACACCAGGACAGGTTATCTGACTCCTATCATAGTTCTGTCAACAGCCTCTCATTCTAAGAACAGACCTATGATGTCAGCTCTTAATCCATCTCCCTCCCCCACCTCCTTCCTCTCCTCACTATCTTAAACCCTACCACACGGAATGATTAAAAGCTTGGGTCAAAATGATCCGGTTACATAAACACCCACTATTCCTGTCTGTAGCAGTGCTTCCCCTGAGTTACTCAGTGTGTGCCTCGGCTCAGAGAATGCATCTCTTCTCTGGGCTTGCAGTGAAGATAATGCCGTTGGGCCTAACCTCACCGACAAATGCTAAACCAGGACTGCTGCATGCACCAAGTGGCATAACTATGAATCAAACAGGACTAGCAGCTTCTGAATAAGTCAGTTGTACTGCTGAGGGAAGGCTGGATGAAGAGGCCTGGGTTCTTGGTCTGGTTGCAGCTGTGCTGCTGGTCATCTCACCTTCCCTCACCGAGCCACCATTTTCTCAATGTGGAAGTCAGTTTTGACCATTTCAGAGAGCTCTTTCAGTCATGCCTTGTAAGCTCTTCAAGGAGTGCTCTCAAAAATACCAAAAGGGAGGGCCGGCCGAGTGGTGCATTGGTTAAGAGTTGGCTTGGGACGCCAGCTCTGGCAGCAGGGCCCCAGTTCGGATCCCACATAAGGGCCAGTGACATTGTGCCCTCTACAGCTACGATGGTGAACAACAGCTCGACCTGGAGCTGGGCTGCCGTGGCAACAGTGTAGGCTGCAGTGAGGCTGCAGTGGGGCTGCAGTAAGCTACCGTGAGTGGCTGGCAGCCGGCGTGAGCTGCTGTGAGCAGCCATCCAATGGCTGGTGAGCGACTGCCTCACCCGGGAAGAGCATAATGATAATACCAACATGGGCCAGTGAAGCAACGTCCTCCACAACTAGACTGCAGAACAAAAGGACAGCAACTTGTCTGTTCCCCTCCCCCGATTCCCCAATAACCAAAAATGAAAGAACATTATCTGCAGCATTCACCACTATACACCTAATGCCTACTGCATTATCTGACACATTGTAGGTACTTAAAAGATATTTATTGAAAGAAAGAAGTAAGAGGCAGGTTTACTATCACCACTCCTAAATGGTTGCCCTTCATTTAGGAGGCTCAGAGTCTCTTTCTGCCCTGATAGAGATATATTGATTGAGCTGACACAAAATTACTCATTACTTATTGGGCCAAGTATGAGAGGTAAAACACACACACACACACACACACACACACACACACACACACACACATACACATATACACACTAAAGGACTGAATTTTGAAAAGGAAGGAGAGAAAGGACCATGGGAATATTTTTAAGGAGTAAACACACCATACAAAATAATACTACAATAGCTTTCCAGATTAATTTATATCACAGAAAATTACCCACATCACATATGGTATAACTCTCTCAGAAGGCTTTAAAGAGGGGCCTCGGCAGTGTGCCCCACCCCCAAACACACATATTGATGTGGTGCTGAACTACAACCGTTGCAAACTACCAGGACACACTGCTCACAGAAACCTGTGAGGGGACCGATGACACAGGGAAAGAAGGTACATGCTTGTCCTCTCTTGTTCTCTCACCTTTGCCATTGCCTTTTTCTCCTCCAGTAACATTTGCCACATTCCAGTCCCCAACAGTCACTCACACCCTGTCTGTTCTCCAAGCGAAGGGGGGGAAGGTCATGGGTGCCCCTGCTGACCACATGGGGAGGTGCTGGAGGACTGAATTTTCTTCCACTCAACAGAGAGGAGTCCTGATGCGGACTACCGGTGCTGGAAGTAAAATGGCAGTTCAACCGCTAGAGCCGTGGACAGAAGGGAAGCAGTCGTACAAGGTTCTCTGTGAGTGGTGCAGCCTCCACAGCTGAAGGTTTTAGCCCCAGCCCAATTGTGTTCCCTTTCCAGGTCTTCCCTCGTGCTTACATTTCTGCTTCCCCAGCCCTGGCTCTGAGCAAGTCCTTGATTTAGGCCATCAGAACATCACTAGCTGCTTAGATCTCGGAAGTGCCTGCAGATAGGAGAAGCCCACACAGGTCAGGAAGTAGGACGTTCTTCGAGTGAGTGGAAGGTGTGGGGTTGTACCCCAGAAACCTATTAGGATTCTGAATTCAGTTTCTTAAAGACATGTTACACCTGCTGCCGTGGTTCTGTGCTGTGTCCAGTTCATTCATTCCATGGCATTCAACAAATATCTATTGAGCATATACAATGTGCCATGCTGGGCTCTGGGGCTATAATGATGGTGTAGAAAAAAATACACATTCTCCTGCTTTCATAGGGCTTAAAGTTTAGTGAAAGAGATATTACAAACAAAAGAAAAATCTCTACCAATAAATGTGTAATTACAAACTGACATAATTATCAAGAAGGAAAGGAATGAGATTCTCAGGGAATGTTATACAGAGAAGCCTGGCGTAGGGCTAGGAATCAGCAAAGGTCTCCTGGAGGACTGGCACTAAAGCTGAACTCTGAAGAATGAGTGGGTGATGTCTCAGCAGAGGTGGGGTGGGAGCAGAGGGAAAATGAGGAGGCAGGAAATTCTAACCCCTTGAACTTAAAAGGCACGTCTATCATTTCCCACATTATCATATTCAGATACGGCTAACAGAATTGTGTCTGAAAACCTGCTAAAAGGCAGTTGTTACTGAGAATACTCTCCTGAGGTGAGAGGTGACAGACGCAGGTGAGCATGGAGACAGGGTTTTGATCAATTCCTGTGTCACCAATTCCACGTCTTGTAATAGCTCTCTTTTGTATTGTGTAACTACAAAATTATGTTTGCTAGGTTACTTTTTAAAGAAGTGGTCTCGGCGCTATATGGATTTCAAAAGGTATTGCCTTTGTAATATAACCATTAATCCTCATTGTCACTAGAAATTGCTCTCTACCTGGTATTTAACAGACGAGCTTCAAAACTCTACTCTCTACTCTTCTCCCTCCAGGCCTGAATAAATCTATATATCAGTGACTACAGCACATTACTTCCTTTTTTTCTTTTAAATAAAAGCTCAAGTGAGGGATTTTTTTTCCCAACAAACTGCATGAGCAAAGGTCCTGTGTGGCAAGAAAGAGCATAGAATATTCAGGATATTGGAGAGAAATAGATAGATTAAAAGGTACAATCAACAGGGTTTGTAGGGACCTGAGGCATGAGAAGGGGTTGGAATGACCCCAAGATTTCTGGCCTACATATGGTGGAGCCATTGTTTGCATTGAGGGGAAGCATGGACGAAATCTAAATTTGGGAGGGAAGACATGGTTTTGGACATGCTGAGTCTGAGGTGACTTTGAGGAATCCCAGTAGAGATCCTGTGGATGGATCAGTGGAGAAGTTAAGGAAACAGGAATTCAGCAGCTGTCAGAATGTAGACGGTGCCTGAAACACGGACGTGGACAAGGTTGAACAGGCAGATGGCACCAAGAGAGAAGAAAAGGCAGCCTAAGACCGAGTGTTGGAGAATTCCACATTTAGTGCTGAGCAAAGAAGGAGCCTGCAAAAGAGCCAGAAGCGGCACCTAAGAGACAGGAGGCAAACCAGGCGTGACTAATGCTGCATTTATGCCTGCTAAGGGGAGGAAGCATGTTTTCAGGTACTAGAATGCTAGAAGTAGGCTTCTGTCAGGTGTTATGAGAGCCTAAGCACTATGCAACATGTCTATACTAGAAAATCTTTCATGAACTGTAGATGAAACCTATGAGAAATGTGGCTACACTGAAATGGGTGTGAACCGACTCACCTTAAAAATTAATTTTTGGAACACAACCCATTTGTAACTTGAGTACATCATGCATTATGACAGAGGGACACATTTTACTTTGGTTACACCTTAAATATTTGGCATGAAGAGGGTCATTTTTTTCCCCAATATCACCTTATTCCTGAAATTTGCTAAAATTTGAGTTTCTATTTTTAGGAGCCAGAATGAAGAGTAAGGAGGAATGAGACATACTTAAATTTCCCCATTTTTTGAGCACTTTTCTTTTGTCTCTGACTGATTAGTTTAGCGGTCAGTTTTGTAGTCTCCTATAAAAGTAATTAAATCCTCCCTTCTGTGTGGCAGCAAAAGGAATTGACCAAGATGACCCCTGGTAGAGTGACATCTGGCAAAAGGAGCTGTGAAAGGGAATACAGCTAAACACAGACACAAATGTCAAGTTCCTTTTTATTGGACCCTTTCGATAGTACATGACTGAACTGTGCATGGTTGATTAGGCAACAGATGCTTGTTTGTTTTATTTGACATTTGGAAATCTGCGGCTGTGGCTCTACTAAAATTTTGTCTACTTCCCAGGGACAAGGAGGTTCGTCGATAAAGCATGGGTTCTAAATTCCCAGCTGTGATGCTCATTTACACCTAAGTCTATTGAATAGCATATTATTCCCAAGTATTAAGAAGTCCTTTGAAGATTAACAAACTTTCCTTTTCGCACTTTCTTAAATCCATGTTTAAGTTTCAGAATTACATTTGAGAGTACAAAACATAGGGGAACAAACTACATTTAGATATTTCTCCCTTTACAGCAAAATATATGTGTACTTGGGTTTATACTGTACTGAGAATAGTGTTGGTCTAAAATATAGCTGTCAGTAAGAAAACCACGGATGTCCGAGAAAGATAATTCTTAACGAGGAAAAAGAGTTCTACATGCTAGGCTAGCTCCTAAAAGGAATTTCAAAGTTTCCAACCTTTGCTAGTTTTATGTGTTGTTAATTTTTGGTATTCAATGTAGCATATTCATTTCAAAGGTTAGAAAGAAATTGAGGTGCTTCAATCACCACCTCTTCTTTTATAGTCTATCTCCTGAACAGTGCACTGATTCATATCCACATACCTAAAACACAGAAAGATCTGGAAGGCAGCCTGGGTTCATCCCTGCTTCAATATAACAGATTTATTGAACATTAAGCTTATCCGTATGGAGGAATAGTGACAACATTCTATAAGGACACTCTGAAAATACTCCTGGAAAGACCGAGCAGAGATGTGGGGAACGTGAGTTCATGTCTTGCTTCTGCCCTTAAATGTATGACTTTGGCCTACATGTCTCTGAAATCACTTCCTCTCTAACATATGGTGAGGGGACTACATAGGCAACCTTGAAAATTTCTGCCAGGTCTCGAATCACATTTCTTCATGTTTCCGTGGATGGCTGACAACTAGATAAAGTCCTAAAGGTTTTATTTGACCAAAGGCAGATTCAAAAGTTGATATGATTCCCACTCTTTGGTGTAACAGGATTTACAGGAATGAACTGATGTTCATTGCAATCTGCCCATGCCACACTCGCCCACTTTCCCATCCAGAGAATGTCCCATGCACTTCTGGATGGAGCTTCAAAGATAACTTTGTTTCTATACCTGTGAAGTCCACAGGTTTCCATCTAGGGATCCGAGAGCATAATGCAAGCTAAAGTTCAAGTGGGAATGTGAGAACACCCTTTCCATTAAGCTGCCGGAGGGTTGCGTTTACAGGTTTTAGTAGGTTTGGCACAGACTCAGGCTTGGCTAACTCCCTACTCCATCTTCTTTCCAATATACCACTTTGCCTCCAGGAGACTTAAGACTGGCAATGCCTTGAATTATCGACGGGAAAACAGCATTCTATTACCTAGGTATTCCCAATTTGTGACACAAAGCCTTGCATACAGTTGGTGCTCAATGATTAATTTGGGATGACTGGGGGGTAAAAAAGGTTTCTATTGCCAAAGTCCTAGACTATGTCATATAAACTGTGGATTGTATACTGGCTCAATCACAACTCTTCTTTGATCTCATGGAGGCCTTTGCATGTGTGGACCAAAAGGACCCCATCTTCATCTTGATATTTAGGATGTTTAATGTTCCGATTCTTGGGATTTCAGCTGCAGAGCCCTCAGGGATTTTATGGAGGATGTGTATGTGTGTGTGTGTGTGTGTGTGTGTGTGTGTGTGTGTATGCACACACGTGTGTATACATGGATGCAGCTGATCCCAGGAAGACATATAATCACTATCTCCATTCCTGCCTCCAAACAGTAGGCATCCTTGCAAGAAGGAGTCTTTTTTGTGAGCATAAGTACATTTTCATTCGCCCAGGGGACACAAGTGAAGGCTCTAGGTGAAGCCAGTGAGTAGGAACTGGGAGATGAAGCAGCTCGAATCTCCCAACACAAATTCCCGCAGCGCTCAGCAATCCTGGCTGGATTCAAGGTGTCCTGACAGATTCATACTCACTAGGCAGGCACTCGCATTATAAGACAAACATACTCTCTCTGCAGCCCTCCGACTCGCAGTTTCAGATTCTTGGATCAGTCCCTAATTAAAGAAGCGAATTTCGTCCTAATCCCTATGCACTGTCATATAAGATTAACATCAGTTTGTCAATTTATATATACATTCACACACATGTATGACCTGCTTTGTGTTTTACGATACAGGCCAGTTTTGAGAGAATTATCATCGTTAATCAGGGAGAAAGTAAAACCAAACTAGGATACCACTCCACAGCTCACAAAAATGGCTGAAATATATAAAAGAAAATTAAAAACAAAAACAAAAACAAAACCTGGTAATACCAACCATTGTCAGGGATGTAGAACAACTGGGACTTTTTTTCCATGGTCGGTGTGATGCAAATTTGGGAAAATATTTGACAATAGCTACCAAAGCTGAACCTCTGCTGATGGGTCACCCGGCGAATTCACTGCAGTCTTTCATGCTATTCCATGCCCAGCACGCCCTTCCCTCTCTGTATGTGGAATACCTTTCTGTCTGTAGTGTGTGGTTTAACACACATGTTCTAGAGTCAGGCTGCTTGCCATCATATTCCAAACCTCCCTTCCCGGCTATGTGCTCTGGGCAAGTTACTTAACCACATGTGTCTCGTGTGGACCAAATGATTAGTGTGTTTGCGTATCATTGATTATTTTTGTCTACAACCTGAGGGAGGGAGCGGATCGTTACTTACCCACCTCCCAGGGCTGTCGTGCTGGGAGAACTAAATGATGCAATCCACCTAGGGACCATGCTTGGCAACTAGGAAGGGCTCAATAAATGTTAATAGGTAGATACATTTTCTACCTATTGTAATCTTATCTATCTCTCAATGTCTACCTAGGTCAAGGCGCACCTCCTCCATGAAATTTTTTTCAGACAAACCGGAAGGAATATTAATTCTGAGAGACATTCAGTCCCTCTTTCTCTCTTCCTACATTTTATTTTCATATATTTTTTTTCATTCTCATTATAGTTGGCTTTGATTCTGGATTGTTCTGGATGGCCGTTTGCTCCTCCAGACTGTGAGCATTCCGAAGGCGGAAATCTCTGCTCACTTGAGTGTCTCTCTAGATCTCTGCCCGGCGTTCTGCACTTAGATGTTCAGTAGGTGTTGGTCCAACTGCATCAGATGGAATCAGGGAAGGGAGGCTGCTAGGTGCCTTTGAATAATAATGTTACTGGATGTGTTTGCCTTCTAAGAACCTTGTCATTCGGAATTGCTGTTAAACAAATGGCTGAGCTCAATGGACAGACGTTCCTTAGTGATCTAAGAGCGGGATAATGAGTGGCTGTGCTAAGATCCAGGAAAGAGGCTTGAACACCAGGGAATGAAAACACTTAGTCTGACTGGAAGCAGTGATTGGGGCTAAAGTCTGCCTTTATTATAAAAATGTGAAGTTGATGGAGATTTTTCCAAATATGATCTCAAAAGCTGTAACTGCCTTAGGGGATATTAAGATATTTGCATTTTTAAAAGAGAATTGGATTTTCATATACTGGACTGCGTGTTGAGTTTTTGAATGGAAAGCCTTGGGTTTTTAATCCTAGAGATTTATTTACTCAGGTTGATTCTAAAGGTCAATTTATGCCAAAGGCTTTATTTTATATTGAGTGTTTTACAAAAATCTCTGGAGCACCTCAGTGAAAGAAATTATATCTCTCAGGCCACCCACTTTGCAGGTCCCCAGGCAAGAGTACAAATAGGGGCCCCATACCATCTGTGCAAATATTTACAAGGCATACATTAAGTTAGTGAACTACTAAACACAATATGTTCCATCCTCCCACCTTCATGAAGACCTGGAAGCCAGGTTCAAATTTAGAATTCCCAGACTCTCATCATTCCACAATGGTCCAATGGTGGCAGAGGGCTTCCCCGCCTTCTCCCAGGCCCAGCTGGACCTGACCTTGAGGGACTTCCTCAGCAGGTGTGGACAACCCAACCCTTATATCCAACCCTTATGCCACACCTGCCCACAAAGGGCCACCCTTTGAGTGTCCAGAGACAGTATGATCTACCCTCCAGAAGATGGACCTAGGAAAAAGGGGTGCTGGGGCACTGGGAGTGAGAGTTCCGGGGCCCAGGGCACTGTAGCATGGTCCTCAAGGGAAGGAAGGCTGGGGCCCTATGTGGGCCCTGCCTGGACTTGCTGGGAGGGGAATGGCTTGAGGGAGACCAAATCCATGTTTCCTAAAGTATGGGGGCCTCTTACTTGGGCCTACAAGTATGCTGAAGCTGCTTAAATAATATGTATTAATGATGGAATATTTTTATCTCAGGGTATTCTTAAACCCTTATTTATATGACCTATTGCCATTCCTAATCACAAATATTACAGCCCTAAACAAAATTTTAGCATAAATCTCTTCTTCCCAACAATGAAAAGCCTTAAAGCTTTAAAGAATGTGTTGTGATACTGAAATATAAATAGTTACCAGAGAGCCAGCAATTTTACTTGGACTTGTTCCCACCAGAATTCTGAAAGCCATATAGACTTGGCGTCATTTTTACCTCATTCAGGCTAATTCAAAAGAAAAGGAGAAAATGGTGGATCTTGGTTGAAACTGAGCCCTAATGGGCCATGATGACTGGAGGATAGGTTGTCACTAGTAAGGTCTCATCAGAAACTCTGATCCCTGGCAGCTGAACTGAGTGATCTCTCCCTACTTATCAGAGAGGTTACCCTTCTCTTAGAAACACAGATGTTACAACATCGATTATTTACTTACTCATTCTGTGAAAAACAAAAGCAATACTACCGTGTTTCCCCCAAATAAGACCTAACTGGAAAATAAGCCCTAGCATGCTTTTTCAGGATGCTCATAATATAAGCCCTACCCACAACATAAGCCCCAGTTAAGATCGTCAGCCAGACATGACCGTTTGAATAAATGTAGATTTTTGTACATGAATAAATGAATAAATATAGATTGTTGGAGCAAAAATTAATATAAGACCCAGTCTTATTTTTGGGGAAACATGGTATGCTATCCTAGATGCCTCCCTGTCCAGTCAACATGCCTAAATAATGCAAAAAGAAGCTTTGAAGTCAAATAGATTTGGTCCCCATTTTAGCTGTCGTCTTGTCATTGTGTGACATGGGCTTGGTTCATATCACAAAGTCCACAAGTTATAAGGATTCAGTGCAATCATTTCTATAAAAGGACCCGGAACATTGCAAAGATACACAATAAACGCTCACTATCTTCTCCTTTCCTCTATATTTCTCTTTGCTGCACTCGACTCAAACTTTCCATCAACATAAAAGTAATCAATGATGATAAATTAGAATATAAGTAACTTTCACTCACTCAATGACTATAAATTTTGTACTAGGGCATATAAAATTAAATTTCAGAGCTGCATGCACAAAAATCTCACCAGAGTGAAAGGAATTTTCTAAGCTTATCAAGGGATCTACCTGGTGGCTCTGAAAACAAAGAGCTTTCTTGACACAAAATTGCGCTCCAGGAGTGCAGTCTAAGGCGAGAGCACCATTCTGGTTAACCTCATGCTTTTTAGAGTAGAGCTACTCGTTTGAGAAGTTACTTTTTCACTATCACTGCCAATCATATTGAAGTTATTGTGAAATAAAGGATCTTTTCTTTCAAAACCCACAATTCAAATCATAACAAGAGGACCTACAAAGAGCTATAAAAGCTCCCGAGGCAGCTGCTTCTCCTAAAGAACTGCCCGGAAGCTGCCTGCAAACAAGCTCAGAGGCCCCCCCCCCGAGTCCTGGGCAGCCACATGGGGGCTGCTGGTCCTGGTCTGGCCTGTGCAGGGGAAGAGCCTGGGGGGTGAAGCCACAGGAATTCAATTTCCCTGTGCCTAAATGTAATAGGTGGTATTGATGGGTAAATGAATTGGCTTTATTCCGCCTCTCCTCTTGCATTATACTATTGCAATATCTTGAGTTAGTATGTGTGATGTCAGCAAAATGCAAAGATGCACATGAAAAATGGAGAATATGTATACATATATACAAAAAAGTGTTATAGCCTTTTCTTTCTGTATGTGAAAGATGTGCTAACGTCCTACTAAAGAATACAACTCAAAGCTGCTTGTCACAGACACACCAATGTTGTATTTAAAGAAAACTGTGTGGGGACATGTAAATTTCTGTCGTTTTTGTCTGCAAACAATTCACAGCACCGTCTAACTGAGGCACCACTCTCCACTAAGCACTGGAGTAGCAAGCTCCAGAGGGGAAAAAAAAATTATTTTGTAAAAGACATAGAAGTCCTTGACGTTAGGAGCATACTAAAGTTATGTTTACAACATTTCTAAGAACAGATGAAAAATATCACAATGCAGCCAAGAGTTTCTGGATTCTTCTTCATTCAAAATGAATCTTGGGGAGTCTGAGCTGTGACAGTGGCTGTGAACCCAGGAGCTGTCAATCACACAGATGCACACACCACATATACAAGCAACCAGGACAATAAAGAACGCCAGTGGGCCTTCCAATGGGGCGAAACGTTTGTTTTTCTTTCCCAATAAATATAAGAATGTTAAGAAGTGAGAGGCTCTGATAGTGTAAGTGCTTTGGTGAGGTAGACAAGAACAACAAAAAACACACATTTAAAAAAAATAGTATAATTTCAGAAGGAGAATGCTTGAATCTTCAAAAACAAGCCCAATGATAATGGTAATTATAATAGAAGCAAGAAGGATGTACTAAAGAGTAGAGGAATATACGACCTTCGCTTAGTCTCTACCACTCATCTTCCTAAAGACACCCTGTGTAAATGCCCCCTGTGCACACCCTCTAGCTTCCTTAGACCACTTCTCTCCTTCTCGGCGGGGACTGCCACTCACTTCAGGGACACACTTGGGTCTGTCCTCAGCGTCCCTTCACATGCTGTTGGTCCATCCCAGATCCCAGGGCTGCCCTTCCACTCCTGGTCCATTTTCTTTAACAGAAACAAAGTAACACCCTTGGCCTTACCTGCCCTCCCGAGTCTCTGCTACGCTGAGTTCCCTGCCATGCAGGCCCCTCCCTGTCACCTTCACCCAGACACAACACAGAGACAGAAAGCCCAAAGAGTGTTCCCAGCTGTCCACTGCCGGCTAGAGCAATCGCAAAAGGATTTGGGGGAAGAAAGATGCCACAAGTCACTTTCCCAGCATTCTTCAGTTGTATTCATGCATATTTTTTTTTAAGGAAGGGAAATTAAAATTTCCACTACAACTACTGACTCCATATTTTGTGACTCAAAGAAATAAAGTGGGAAGGATACTACATTCACGGAAATATTGCACAGGTCTCTTTCCTAGGGGTTGTACAACACTGCCGGGTTTTCCCTCCTATCTGTGTGTAGAGTTACAAAAACATCCTTTGAGGGCAATCTTACAACAAAGAAATATATAAAAAAGAAACTTTATCCAAAGGCTGTTACAAGAAATGAACTGCAATGAATAAAATGAGTTCAGATTTCCTGAAACACAATTTCTGGCTCTGTATAGACCACATTGGCATTTTTCATCTTGTTTACAAAAAGACATAAACTCATGAATCTCAAAATGTAAATAAAATCAACGGAGTAAAATGAAAAGATCCATGTCAAATGTAAAATACGTTATAATCATCAAGAAAATAATTTCAGGTATTTGTTTCTAGTTCTATATAATTGATTTGAAATAATTTTCTCCAGTTATGAAAGAGATTTTTTTAAAGTATCACTGTCACGCTTTGTAAAAGTCTGAATGAAAGACAGTTGTTATTAGATGAAGAAATTCAACAACTGGATTGCTTTCATTTTAGTGGAAATATTACTGTAAGAAAATCTGAGAATAAGATATAGTGTTTTAAAGTGACTTCTCAAATGAGCTATGTTCAGGATTAGAAATACGTGCTAAATTTTTTTTTTTTTTTAAGATTTTATTGGGGAATTGGGTGAGCGGAACAGCGCTGGGGAATCGGCGAAGGGGAACAGACAAGTTGCTGTCTTTTGTTCTTCAGTCTAGTTCTGGAGGACGACACTTCACTGGCCCATGTTGGCATCATCATTGCACTCTTCCTGGGTGAGGCAGTTGCTTGGCAGCCATTGGACAGCCGCTCATGGGGGCTTGGCAGATCACGAAAGTGCATGCCAGCTGCCGGCCATCCCCACTGCAGCCTACACCGTCACTGGTGACTTACGGCAGCCCAGTTCCAGGTCGAACTGTTGTTCACCATCTTAGCTGTAGAGGGCGCAGCGTCACTGGTCCTCATGTGGGATTCGAACTGGGGCCCTGCTGCTCAGAGCTGGTGTCCCAAGCCAACTCCTAACCAATGCACCACTTGGCTGGCCCTGTGCTAAATTTTTATAATCATTACCATCACCTCTCCCAACCCCCACTGCCAAACTCCCCAGCACATGTTTAAGAACTAAACTGAGATTTAGATTATCTACCATCTGGAAACGCATGTGAAAACCTTTCCCCATTTCCAAGTCTGGGAAGAGCAAATGTTTCTTTCATGTGTCTTTAATGTTAACCAATTTAAATGGTTTTCTAAACAATAGGTATTTAAATTATAGGAGGTTCCAGAAGCAAGGTTATTGCTTTGGTCTTTTGATGGACCCTCTCAAGTTGATACAGAAGAGAGCTTTAAATATATGAGTATAAACTGAATAGTTTAGCATCTTATGGTTAGGTTCTAAATTCAGCTTGTAAGGCAAAATTAGCCTGGCAAACTCCTTGAATCACCCAGAAGGTACAATATAAAGGGTTGGCTGGTGCAGACAGGACCACCTGCTGGCAACTTTACAACTCCCTTTAACTCTTTGAAAACCAGCGATTCTCTAAACTCTTCATTATTTGGCTTATTTACCCACAAAGCTCTCTCTTCTCCTTGGTTACTGAAGTTTTTTTTTTTTTTTTGAGCTTTGTTTTTTTGGTCAAGGCAAGAAAAGTTCTTAAAATATTTCTTACATCCATTCAGCAGTTTTCTCTGTATTAAGCTTGACTGCTCCATTGTGTATGGTATACTTTCACTGACTCTAGTCAATGGGAATAAAGATACTTTTCTCTTCTTCCCCCTCTCCCACTCCCCTCTCCCACTCCACATGTGATGCAACTCCACATTGTAAGGTAAAGCCACTGCAAAAGCAGGAATAAGATGAGGCTTTGAGCATCTTCACCCCAATCTCTCTACACGGCAAACCCTAGGAACCATGGCCAACCATACGTTCCTATTTAACTCAGCTAGGCTGGCCAATCAGAGTCAGGCTAAAGATAGAGCACATCATTTCATGATGTGTGGTTTTTTTTGTTGTTGTTGTTTTGTTTGTTTTTTCAGAAGCTTTTCATGATCTGTTACATTTAATTAGATTATCAAATAAGATCCACAGAAAGCTGAGGCTAAGATCCTGGCTAGACTAGACCCTTCACAGTGGTCATGAAAATAAACACACACTGTGGTTAAGCTGCACTGAACAGGTAAAATACTTTCTCATTCTCCCTAGTTTGGCCGCTCCACTTCACTCCAGAGAAGTATAGCTCTCTGCTCACAAACACTACTGAGTGGCATCAGAGATCTAGGGGTCAAGAGGTGATGGAAGAAAAGAGGCATAATCACTAAATCTGGCCCTCTACTTGGCTTTTGGAACCTTTTGTTTCTCTGGCTAACAATGGCGGTAAATGGACAATTTTTGGCCTGCGAACTGGAACGCTTAACATATGGATGGAATGAGGAGGACATCTGATAAAAGTTACAGATAATCCCACTTCAAAGATAGCTGTGCTTTCCATTTCCAAAGGCTTTAATCATTTGGTCCATATGCCTGTCTCCCCAACACAGGCGCTCAGGGAAACAGATGTGTCCCATTGTTCTAGGTAGAAGCCCACCAGGTGGGACCAGTTTATCAGCAACACACCAGGACACAGCCCATCATTCCCAGGTACCCATCACCAGTACTCCACGCAAAGAGAAACTACATGGGCAGTAGGACTCAAAAAAGGGAAACATGACATCTTGGCTGAGCCACAGAGCTTTCTAAGGCCCCTCTAACCAGGGAGCGTAGGAGAACTTGCATTGCAACTCATGCTCCATTCCTCACCTGAGCAGAATCCTGGGATGGCAGCTATAATGACTAACTGGAGGCCTAGCCAATGTGTGAAGACATTGGTGCCTATTTAAAAGAATAGGGGCAGTGAGAAAGAAAGACCTCCTTACACGGGCAAAAAGGGTCTCTGGGGACAGTCAGCTGACACACAACTTGGAACCACGACTTACGAACCCTGCGCACCAGGGTTTGTTCTGCAGGCTGGTGGAATAACAGCTCTCTGGGAGCCTCAGGTCTTTTAGGTTATGATCCCTCTTTCATGATTTTACTCCCCCCCCCCGCCCCCACCACTTAGAAAAAAATAACATATGGATTTTGTTAGAGGGGCTGTTGTGAAATGTATAGAGTGACAAAGACAAAAGATGGCAAAATACCCTTAAAATGTCACATTAATGGCATAATGGCTATTTACAGATGGGAGTAAGATGACGCCTTTGGAAATTTTTTGTTTGGTTGGCTGACTTTACCAGCTACAGCTCATTTCTCAATCTAAAGGCAAAATACCATTCAGTGATTGAGCAAGTTTAAAAATCCTGGTATGAAATATATACTTTGAGTGTGTGGTGTTTTCCATGTTCTAGTACCCTCTTTTTCATTCTGTATACCCATATGATGAATGAAAGAAAGCTGATTTAGGGAGGCAGGCTGGCGAAAGTGTTTGCCTAAAGTGATCAAATTGAGAAAGTTTATTGCATTTTTGAGATTCCTTTTGTAAGTGCTTTTCTTTATATATTGTGCCAAAACTTTTCTACATCACCTAAACGGAGTGTGACAAAAACATAAGACTATTACAAAGATAGGTGTGTTCTACACAAGTGATTGTTAAAAGCATTTATCTCAACTCATTTGCCCCCACTACTTTCCACCTAAATTTGCTACACTGCAGTGAACAGAACTCTATTCTTTTATATATCACACCCCCTTAGATATGAGAATCTGATCTATAGTAGAGTCAGTAGGATGTATTTGCAGATATTGTGGGACTCGTCATACATGAAATTTAGGAATACTCAGAAACAGTTTGAGAATACAAAATGCTTTCCTTTATTCAACCAGTATTTATTATACCTAGTATACAATATACTCTAATGCTGGCCAGTAGAAATAGGGGAACCACAAATGAAATTTAACATTTTCTAGTAGCCACATTAAAAAACAGTGACATTAATTTTAATGTTTTATGTTACCCAATATATCAAGATATCATTTTGATATATTATCACCATAAAAATGGAGAGATCATACATTATTTTTTATACTAAGTCTTCAAAGTCTAGTTTGTATTTTATTCCATCCTCATGTCTCAATTCACCATCCACATTTGAAGTGCTCAACAGCCATAGAGAGCTAGTGGTTACCAAGTTGGACAGCAACTATCTAGACAAAATGAACAATAACCAACCACTTCTGTGCTTTCCTGCCTCCTTTACTTGTTTTCTCTGTTCTGTTGGCCAGATTATTCTTATACTTCATCCACCCATGGATTTGCTCCTTTGACATGTATTAAATCTTAGTTTATGGCGATATGGCAAAATAACTAGCATGTAAAACCCCTCTTAGAAAACCCCAACAAAAGCTTGCCGAAACCTATTTGTTGAAATGCTGTAGTTACAGTTGGAGAAACATAAGGAAAATTTCCAGAACCGAAAACTAGACAGGGGTGGAGGTGGTGGTACCTGAGCAGCCAATGGGTTGGTCGTAGGCAACTGAGAAGTTCGGCTTTCACGTAACAAACAACGTGGCTTGGCAGATGCTCAAGACATGCGTTGGAGATGAAATTGATCCCTCACAATGGGACCACAGAATGCATTTCCCACAGTAAAACACTGAATCAGGGAAAACAATCTTCCTCAATCATAGGGGAAGACAATAAGGATAAATGGGGGGAGGAAGGGGGAGTCTCCTCTTAAAATTCATATCTATGGGTCTCTCCCCACTTAGGCTTGGGGTTCAAATTTAAACTAACATGTATGTTGCAGTAACTCCCAGAAGCAGTACCAGGTGCTTGGCAGAAGGAAACACAAAACATCTACCTCATGGGGAATATACCGTCATCTCAGGGCACATCAGATTATAACTGGTTAAGCTCCACCAACCATGAGCTCACGATTCTAAATTATAAACCAACTGAGAAAACAATGCATCTTGGGCAAGAGTTAGCTCACAGAACAAGCAGCTGAATACACCTTCTCAAGAAATTCTGATCATCGATATATCAAAGAGAGCTTGTAAAATAAATACACTCAAAATATTAAAGTCATAAAAAGCGTCAGCTAAAACATGAGAAAACAATAAAGATCATTAAAAAAGACCAGGCAGATTAAAATGAATAATCAAATTGTACTTGAAATGATGAATATAGTCATTTAATTAAAAAAACTTTAATAACTGGGTTAGTTACTTATATGCAATTTTAAGAGAGGGTTAGTGAACTGGAAGAAAATGATCTATAATTCCATAACTAGACAAACTATCATTTAAGAATTATGTTGAGATAAGGGAACTTTTAGGCAAAGAGTTAGAGTTTGCCCCAAAAGACCCATGCTAAAAAAAAGGTACTAAAATGTATTGGTAAAAAATAGGTATATATGTAAACAAGCATCAACAGGTATAATAATAATTATAACAAAATAATTCAGAGAAGAATTAACAAGGACTCCTAGAGCAGCGCTGTTCAATAGAAATATTATATGAGACAAACATCAGGTGCTCAGTAGTTCTGTGTGACTAGTGGTGATCACAGTGGACCAATCAGATCTTGAGCAGCAGCTTCCGAGTTGGTGTCCTCTGAATCAGTGTACCCAACGACACCGAGGTAGGCTGTGCGATGCATTTTCTGCATTCAGTTGAGTAAATTCCAGGATGGAAGAAAATTAAATAAGTGTCAAAGCTGCAGAGCTTCTCAGAACCTTCAGTGCATCTGTACTCCCAAGAGGGAGTATGATATATGCAGTACAGTGTTTCACAAATGTATTAGCTCATGTAGTACTTTTTGTCTACAGCACACCTGATAATGCCTCCCCCCAAAAAAATTCCACTGTGGAATATCAGTGTGAGAAACTCAGGTTTCTGTCATAGGGAAAACTCAAAGGAATTGGCAAGATATAAAGTTGGAAACACAGGCAAACGTCAGGTGAGACTCTTATCTGTTAGGCTAAGAAGTGTGGACCTCCGAATGAGAAGCAATAGGAAACTCTGAGGACATCCGAGCAGCGGGAGCAAGGAGTAATACCTCTGGGTTCCAAATGTGGCCTATAAAGCTACGATGTGCTATGGCTGCCACTCCAGGACCAGATTTGAGAGGGGGTTGCCGGGTGACTTCACCAGGGGCATGGTTCGATGCTTTCCCTCGGTTAAACAAGGGCAAGGCTAACTTCCTTCTTGTTAGTTGATCACACAATCATTCCTCTTCAGTGGGCCTGCCAACTGAGATGAGAGGAGGAAAAACATCCCCAAATGGTAGTGAACCAGGTCACGGTGAGGTTCACCTTGATTCTGGAACCAGTTTAGTTTAAAGGAATTAGAGCATGCTCATAAAAGCCATGATAAATAACAATATTCCCTGGAGTCCATGATTTATAATTAGGATAGGGGCTCTAAGTGTTATATTGACAATGACTTTAATTTTTCTCTAAAACGTACTTCATTTTTTGAATAGGTCTCACATTTACAGTGTTTAATTCTCTCTCTCTCTCTCTCTCTCTCTCTCTCTCTCTCTCTCTCTCT
>NW_017731683.1:1374392-1376594 GCF_001890085.2 Hipposideros armiger | reverse complement strand
GGCCCCTGGATAACTAAATGGAGCAGAGCACTCCTTCCTGTCCCTGTTGCTGTATGGATGTATTCAAATTGCTTTAACCAGTTTCTCATTCATGAACATTTGGGTTAGAAATTGAATTTTAATTTTCTCTGTGCTAGTGTTCTTAAAATCATTCATTAATAAGCTTAGATTTTTTTTTTTGGTCCAATCCTGTTTCACCAAGATAAATATCTAGGGCAGAGTAAATCTGATAGGACCTTAAAGCTAGAATACAACAGATGATGGATTGCAAGACTAAGAATACTCTGCTACTAATGGGTACACTGTTGAAATGTCACTTTGCATATTGACTACACAGTGTTGGGACAAGCTGGAACCCAAAAGCCCCTCGTAGAATTAATCATGTTACTGCGTAGAGCACTAGACCCACTCAAATGTGACCGACATCATTTGAGAAAAAGGCTGATGGGTTCACATCTGGCATTCATTAAGAGGTAGTGGCTAGAATTAGTCAGAATCCTTGATGATTAATCTTTGATATGCATGGCCACAAATGGTGTTCAGTCACTTAGCCAGATGTTACTTATAGATCCTTTTGAAGGACTGAAGCATGTCTCAGAAACCATTTGTTAGTCATTTCACTAGAGTGCTTGCTTTTGCCAACAGCTTGACAGTTTAAAAAAGAATAAAAGCCTGTTTCCCATTGGAAATTTTTGGAACTTTGCCATAATCATTATATATAGTACTCTTAGGAAATTCCAGCTTTATGGCTCTTTAGACAAATGGAGTACGAATTTTACTGTCAGTGGAGAACACTAAAAAACTAAGTAATAAAAGAAAGCCACAATGTAGCACCATGTTCCTTAATATCCTTCTTTAAAATTAAATATTGACTATGATTTTGCAATTTGTTTTCAAGGAAGAACTGTTGAGTATTTGAGGCTGAGGACCTTAGCGTTGAGGCTGGGATTACAATGAAAATGAAGTGTTTCTTAAATTTAAAACACTATAAAATTCCCAAGGGTAATCTTGACACTTCACTTTATTTCATATGTTTTCCAATACTAGTGAAAACACTATTTTAAATTAAAAAAAAAAAAACCCCAAAAAACCCCAAACTTGTTCATAAACCTCATATCCTAAAAAATAAACAATTATTTATTGGGCTTTCTTTGATATAATGACATCAATTTAGGAAAGATTCAGAAATTGGCAATCAAAAATAACATTACTATTCACTTAAACTAACATCATTTATTAAAATATGCCATAATCATGAACAATTACTTGCTTTCTCTGTGAGTACTTAAGAAGCATTTGGTTCTAAGATTGGGTGGCCTAGATATTTTCACAGCTATTCTTGCCGTCACCCAAGAGCTGGCTGCATTTTAATGGAGAAGTTGCCTATACATAGTTTGTGAACACACTGATATTCCCTGAGATGAAAGGTTCTGCAGAAACCATAGATTGCACATATTTCCTTAAAAATATAGGCAAACGTTCTCCCTGGATTCTATCCTGGTTACTTAGCATGCCATTTCCTTGATGATGTATAGAAATAGGCTCTAAATCCCCATGCAATTCCAAGTAACTTCCAGATTATCCCCACTGGTATAGCTTGTATTTTCTCAAGCCCCATGGGAGAGGCTACACAACACAAACCAGACGTCCTCCTTCGCAAACCCAGGATCAGACACACCAGACTGATGGCCAAACAGCATACCTGCACCTCCCCCTTCAACCCTTGTTCAATCTATGGAGAACTTAAGTCAGAGTACCTTTTATACTTTATGCACTAGTATCCGTACATCAAGGAACATGCTAAGTTTTTACTAAAGCTTTAGTGTACAGAAAAGTTTAAAAACATTGCCCTTAATATTGTTATTGGTTTTATGGTTTATGGAAGTTGGATAACCTTAACCCAGAACTCGGCCTCATGGTCAAATGTACTTATTTGGGCAGGAGAAATTACTGGTTATATGTCAGCATGTCAGCCAAAGATAATTCCTGCACAAGTTATGGCATCAAATGTTAAAACCAGACCGATCAATCAACAGAGTGAAAAGGCAAACTACAGAATGGAAATAGATACTTGCAAATCACATATCTGATAACAAGTTAATACCCAGAATATATAAAAAACTACAACTCAACAGCAATAAAAACAAAACAAATAACCCAATTAAAGACCACAACGAGATATCACCTCACATCCACTAGGAT
>NW_017731683.1:1360481-1366549 GCF_001890085.2 Hipposideros armiger | reverse complement strand
TCTTTAAAGATCTAGCCTGCACCCTACCTTCACTTGCAGGGGCTCTTTCATCCATGCCGTATAAAGCCATATTTTAGATTCCATGGATAATAGTCTTGAATGGAGCCAGTGAAACACTGCTTGCTGTAACACACTGCTACTTGACTGAGAATGTGTGGGGAAGAGGAGGCATAGTAATTCACAGCAACGGTTACACAGTAAGCTAAAAGAAGCTGAAAGATGCTGCTGCAAGTACCATGGAGTGTAAGGTCTCCCTTTAGCTATGTTCTAAAGCAACGTCACAGATATAAGGTTACCCAGCAATGGACCACTGGGGAACAAAGCCCACAAGAATATCCATCTTGACATGCAGCCATCCGGGCAGATCAGAACTCAGAGCGAGAAACAATGGGCTGTTGCAATTATGTGATGAGAAGAAAGCACTTTCCTAGTTGCTTCTTTGAAACACACAGCTTTGCGGAAGCGGCCTAGATCCACGAGCTGGCTGAAATCAACACAATTCTTCTCTCATTTCTCACTTCTAAGAATAAGCGTAGCAGTAACAGGCTTTCAAAGGAGTAGCAGTCAGGCCTGACACACAGCCACTGGCAAGGCCAGGCTAATTTTTCATGGTCATCATCCACTCTGAGTGACAGGCACTATGAAATGTTGTTAATTAAGTTCGTCTCAACCGAGGGATGAAAACACCTTAAAAATATGAAGCGAAGGGAGAATAAGGACAAGCTAGGTATTTCCAGGGTTTGTAGTTTGCTAATCGTGGAAAAGGAATGATAGTCTATGAATAAGTACTGGAGATAATTGAAAAGTGCGGCCAACACAATTAGGATAAGGACATCAGTCTAACAAAATCCTAAGATATCGGGTCTAGAGGGGAAACAAGTGGCACACCCAAGAGGAAAATGATAAAAATAAGAGCTGTGGGGACAACAAAATTAAGATAAAAAAGTTTAATGGAAGGGAAAAAAATTATAACAGCTATAACAAGTAAAAGGCTAATTTCCAGTAAAATGAAACTTTTCACTAATAAATAAGACCATTACCAAAATTCCAATGAATAAGTGGATAAGAGAGTCAGAAATGTAATTAAAAAGGAAATATAGGAAGTGAAAAAAAATGCTGCTAACAATTAAATAAATATAAAGGAAGGGAATTATACCAGCAAATATTTTTTTTTCAAATAATAAAAGTTTTGGGGTTGGACTGGAGAAAATAAGTGAACTCATTCATTGCTGATCACATTATAAATAGGATTTATCTCGGGAGATATTTGTCAATGAGAAAACAATAAACAGGTTCAGTGATTCCACTATTATAAATTTATCTACGGATATAATTTTTAAAATATGCATGACACAATAAATCTAACTCTAAACAACTTAAATTCCCCCTCATAAGGGAAGAGCCAAGTATACTAGGGTGTATTGATATAACTGAATATTATGTTGTCATTAAAATGATAAATCTGATAAAAAACTGTGGAGATTTACAAAAACATTAAAAGTAGAAATATATATAAATATGTATGCATGTACATATACTGCAATTTTATAAAAATTACTTTTAAATTTATAAATATTGACTATTACGCTGCCATTAAAAAGGTAAACATGATTAAATAAATATGGAGAAACACAAAAATATTAAAAATAGAAAGATACATACACAGATATATGCATACATATATTATAACTATATAAAAACTACTCATTATATACTTGAAACAAAATCAGAAAGGAGAGTAGAGATGAAACTGGTTATAGTGTTTGGGATTTTTATTATTGTAAATATTTTTCTAATTACAAATTAACTTTTTTTCCTTCCTTTTTATCATATAAGTAGATTTAAGAGAAACAGCTCTTAGAACCTGGAGAAAAGTATTTTCTGGTCAACATATTCTAGGTAGTAAGAAACTGCAAAGGAAATTATGAGTTTACAGACCTAGGCCTCTCAGAATGGGAATTAGTGAGTTTATAACTATAATATATTCAAGGACACTGATATTTGGCTTGTACATAATCCCTCTCAATGAGGACACACTGAAGTAAAACCTCAGCCCTTAAAATTTTCCTTTCTCTTTAGAAATACGTGACTCTAAAATTGATGAGTCTGGTNGTAGCATTGATTTAAAATGTCTAGATGGTATTACGTTCTATAAAATACAAGTAAATTTCAATATTACAAAATGTATGGTAGGGATGTGTGTGTGTGTGTGTGTGTGTATTTATTTTAATTTTCAACTAAAGTTGACATTCAATGTATCAGTTTCAGGCGTACAGCATAGTGGTTAGGCATTTATATAATTTACGAAGTAGTCCTCCCAATAAGTCTAGTACCCACCTCGCACCACACAGAGTTATTACAATATTATTGACTATATCCCCTATGCTGTACTTTATATCCCCATGACTATTGTGTAACTACCAATTTGTACTTCTTAACGCTTTCACCTTTTTCACCCAGTCCCCCAAGTCCCCTCCCATCTGGCAACCATCAGTTTGTTCTCTGTATCTATGAGTCTGTTTCTGTTTTGTTTGTTCATTGATCAAGGTATTAGTCTTTTTCTGACTTATGTCACTTAGCATAATACCTTCCAGGTCTATCCAAGTTGTTATAAATGGTAAGATTTCGTTCTTTTTTATGGCCGAGTAATATTCCATTGTATATATGTACCACTTCTTCTTTATCTCATTGTCTATTGATGGGCACTTAGGTTGCTTCCATATCTTGGCTATTGTAAATAATGCTGCAATGAACATAAAAATGCATATATCTTTTCATATTAGTGTTTTGAATTTCTTCAGATAAGGTAGATTTTGATCATTACATATTTTCTTAATTAATGGCTCCAAAAAATACCATCAGCCTCATGTGCCTAGCTGAGAAAACTTTTAAAAGTGTTGGTACTCATTTTTTTGGTCACTATAATCCAAAGCATTTACCAAACTGTTTAGTAAATGTTGGCTATTACTGCAAACATTCATTATCAAAAAAATGAATTGAGCACCAAGTATGTAGTATTAAGCCTACAGCTAAAAATCTGAATGTGGTACAATCCTTGAGAAGCTCAGAGCCCACTTAGGGAGAATGATAAATAACTATAGGCTACTATGGTAAGGGCTGGAATGTAGGTATAAGCAAGTCCTATGAATGTCTTATCTAAACAGTTAAATCACAATGTACCATGGTAAAGGCCAGACTGATACCAGAAAATAACAAGTGTTGCAAGTATGTGGAGAAACTAAGACCCTTGTGCACTGTTGGTGGTGATATATAATGGCTCAGCTGGTTAGTGAATCTCTGCAGTGAATTGGCTACATTTTCTATGCCTGTTTTGTTAAGGAAAACTCCAATTGCAATATATTTCGTAGAATTGTTGATGTATAAATTTAACTGAAAAATATTTATTATGCTTGTTCATGTCCCATTTAATTTTTTAAAGAAATTACTCAAAATAATACCCTAATATCAAACAGCACAGCACTGTTCAAGATAAACATATTCTTAATTGTAATCCATTTATCTTACCTAACAGGTAATGCTTTTGGTTTTGTTTTTAGTAAGTAAGATCACTTATGCTCATTATCACTTTCTATGAAATCACCCTTTAGCTTTTTAGAGAACAGAAATGTATCACCCATAAATTGATTGCATATCACTCCAACAACCAGTATAAATTAAACTACCCTATGTTAAGTCAACACATCATCATTTATACAGACTTGAAGAAACCAATGAATAATTTTTACAGGGAAAACTTTAATGTGAGGATAAGCTAAGAACAACAAGAGAAATCAATTTCATTATAGAGAACTTGGGAGAAGATAGAAAACATAAACATAATCTGATAAGAACATTAGATCTGCATTTTCTTCTGAAGGAAATGAAATAGTTCAAGGAGATTTGGAATTTCTAAATTACTTTGAAGGCATTTTAGTCCCAGTTTCCCAATGAAATAATATAATTTATTTTCTTTGTTCACCATGTAAACAGAAGCCAGAACAATTTTTGCAATAAACTCTTAAATTAAAAAAAAAAGCATTTTTTCCCAAGATAGAAAGTTAAGGAGCTCAATGCCAAGGACTAAATTACTTCCAGCTGTAAAAGTTGATTTCATTTTTCCTGGGAAACCTGGTAGAAGCCGAATTCAATGTTATTTGTAGAATACTTAAGAAAAGACAATCAATGGAGGGTTAACCATGCAAATCAGTTAGTGGGCACCATGTAGACACACTTATAGAATTAAGAGTCATAAAAAACATTTAAGTTCCCACCTAGATATATTTCCACTAGAGGAATTTACATTTTAAAGCAGCTGACATGCAATCATATATACTAACATGTTGAAATATAAACAATTGTTTATTTGCTAAGATCAAATATTTATAGTTTATATAATTTAAATTCTATTTAAAATAGTTATAACACATGCAAAGGGAGGCTGTATTCTGTATCACCACCCTGAGAATTTGGGACATCAAGCTAGTCACATCTGATTCTATTTACATGTGTACCCCTGGTGCTTCAGGTAAAGAGAATGCTTTGCTGATTTTCAAGGTCCAGAATAAAACTCCTAAACAGAGAGGGAAGACAAGACTTCCCTCAGTCTCTGGGGAGAGTGCTGGAGGCAGCTGGTGTGCATGCTATACTTTGTGACACTCCTTGGAATGTGACCTTTGGTAGTACCATTTAAATATCTCTCACCCTGCCCAGAATACTTGATTCAAAATCAAGAAAGAAGGCTGAAAAATTAACAGAGCGGGCAGCTTCTTTTGGTGCTATGGTCTGAATGTTGTGTCCCCCAAAATTTACATATTGGAATCCTAATGCCCAATGTGATGGTGGTTAGGAGGTGCAGCCTTTGGGAGGTGCTTAGGTCATGAGGGTGGAGCCCTCATGAATGGGCTTAGTGCCTTATAAAGAGACTCCACAGACCTCCCTAGCCCTTCCACCAAGTGATGATACAAGAATTCTACACCCTGGAAGAGGGCCCTTTCCCCAACATGCTAGCACCCTGCTCTCAGATGTTCAGCCTCCACAACTGAGAATTAAGTTTCTGTTGTTTAAAGTTACCCAGTCTGTGGTATTTTGTTATAGCAGCCCGAACAGACTGACATTTGGGGACCTAATAACAGCTTTAAAAATAATTTCTTTACCATTTTGATGGCAAAAAGAACAGAGAAATCACTTGGAATTGTAGGAGATGAGAAGAGGCAACTGGAAAAACAGACATTGGCCACAGAGCACAAAGAATTAACAAGAGTGGAGATCACTTTCACTCACAGTAGGCTGAAAGTTTCGAGTGAGGCCCCCCAACACTGGAGGAGAGAGAATGTGACCAGAGTAAGATATAAGCAATAACCTCACCAAAGACAGTCAGGCCCTTGGGGAAGGGACGTGGCTCTAGGTGGTGTGGCTTGAAGTTCTAATATGGATGACAGAGTCAGAGTTCAGGAGGTTGAGGGCCTCGTAATTGGTATATAAGCATACTCAAGACACTCTCTGCCCTTGGGAAGGATGCAAAAGCCCAAGTTGTGTCTGTGGAGTGGATTGGGGAGTAAAGTGTATATTATAAAATGAACGTATTTTATGAATCTTTTGTAATAGTTCCTAAAATTTGTACACACACATATACACTGTGTAGAGCAAAATCGGTGAGATATTTTTGACTATCAGGCCACTCCAGAAAACGAAGTAAGGATTAACTAAATGTGACCTCAGAATAGGTATTTCTAGTTTACTATAATTATGGAATACACATGCACACAGAATCACACATACATTTGATCAAAGGTTAACATTTTCATGGCTAGAAATGATAAGCAAAATATATACCATTTGGAGCTCAACAAGGAAGAAAACTGAGATCAAAATAACAATATTAGTGGGAAAGAAGCACTGGGAGATGGAAATAATGACAGGCTTCTAACTTTCTCTTTTATGTGTATTTTTTCTGGGTCAAGATAAAACAAGTGCAATACAAATATCTGACTACAGGTAGAGTGGCCACATCATTTATTGTCCAAATCAAGGCACTTCTGAGAGAAAAGGGGAAGCTATTAATAATTACA
>NW_017731683.1:1311605-1354486 GCF_001890085.2 Hipposideros armiger | reverse complement strand
GGCAATGAGAAAAATTATGTGTGTGCAATATATGATTACATACATATACACACGCACATACTATATACATGCTATATACACACATACCCTACACACACACACACACACACACACACACACACGTTCAGAGAGCGACAGTCATGAAAGTTCAACAAGCACCGTTGGATAACGGAGAACTTTCCTGAAAGCAGCCGAGCTCTGGGTTCATCCTCTCCCTGCCCAGCCACACTGGCCTTGGGTTGAACACTGAACATGCCCAGCCTCTGGGGCTTTGGCCTTGTTGCTCTCTCCACCTGGAACACTATTTTCCCCATATGTTCATACGGCTCAGCCAGAGGTTATATGCAAATTAGCCAATAACTGGAATGCTTTTGGGAAACAACCAGTTGGTCCAAACATCTGCACAATCGGAGGATGCTGGATGAAAATCCATGAAGCTATCCTTGCCGAATGCCAGCTGTGGTGCCCATGCTCCCTTCAGATCTGGGCTCAAACACCCCCTCTTGAGGAGGTATTCTTTGATAGCCCCATGTAAAGTAGCCTCCCTGTCATCATCTCGTGACCCTACCTTTTTTTATCCTGTAGCATTTATCATTACCTGACCATATAGACTTATCTGTCAGGCTTTCTATTGCCCACATTCTTCACTAGCATGTAAGTTCCAAGAGGAAAGGGACCTTACCTGCTCTTTTCAAGGTTGTCTCCACTTGTTAAATCCAATTGTCAATTCTTAGAGCTCATCATTATTAGCAGGTGATCACTCTTTGAACTCTCTTTCCCCCTAAGCGCTAGAACATCAAAAGTGAACCTAATTTTCCTTCTGTTTTACTGGCTGCTTCTTTTCAATTTCCCTCTCATCTCCATGACCTGCAAGGATTGGCTGGAACATCCCAGGGCTCACTCGGTCCCTTGGTGTTCTCAGCTAGAATCGCAGCTTTAACTAACACCTATATGCCGATGACTCCCAAATTCCTATCTTCAGTCTACCCTCTCTCCTCAGCTCCAGACTCATTTATCCCACTGCCTGTTGGACATCTCCCTGGGGTATCTAATAGGCATCTCAAATGCAACTTGTCTCAAACGGAACTCCTTGCTCACCCCCCAAACAGGCTCCTCCTAAATCCTCCCTAGCTCACTTAATATTAACTTTTCCAGTTAGTCAGACCAAAAACTTGAATTTCACCTTTGATGCTACTCTTTTCCTCATGCCCTACATCTGGTCTGTTGACAAAATGCGTTGATTCATCCTTCAAATACTATGCACAGTCTTACTGCTTCTTATCACCTCCATGTCCACCACTGTCTCTTGTACGGATTATTGCAAAAGGCTCTTAGTGGCTCTCCCTGCTTTTCTCCTTGCTCTTTTCAATTTATAACAGCACCCAGAGCCAGAACGATCTCATTAAAACACAAGTCAGGTCATGTCACTCCCTTACTCATAACCCTCCCATGGCTTCTGTGTCAGGTAGATGTCCTTATTGGGACAGAAAGGTTCATTATGACCTGGGCCCTTGCTATCTCTCTGACCTTATCTGTCACTGCTCTCTCTCCTTCCAGCTACCCCAACCACACTGGACTCCTTCATTTTACTGTCTCATCCTCAGTGGAGTCTTACCCGGCCAGTCTATTTAAAATTGAAACCTACCTAGACTATTTCACTAACATAATATTTACTTTGATCACATTCCCAGTGCTCCTAGTTTAACGTGGAATTTTAACGGGAAGGGATGAGGCTTGAGGTGAAGGCCCAGACCGGATCTGAAGGCCCTGCTGAGCCAAGCAAAGCCGTTGACCTTCCCCAGGTAGGGAGGAGCCCGCAAAAGCTTTTAAGCAAGGGTGTGACACCATCATAGTTGTGTTTTTAAATGATTGTTTTGGTAGGGCTGATTTTTTTCGTTAAGCAAAGCATAGGGCTTATCAAACTATGGCCTGATAAAGAGACCAACAGAATTTTTTTTGAGATTTCAAGGAAACCTAAAATTTTCTTTGGTCAAATTGCTTCCATTTCTTTTTTTTTTTCAGTCTATGACAACCTTATGCTTTAGGAGTTATGTTCACTGAGTCCACTTCCTAGAGGCCTTAAGATTAACTTTGAATTCTTGAACCATTTGGGATTTCACATTAATTTTTCCCCATAATGCTCAAAATTGCTAATACGAATTTAAACAATCAGAAACCCCCACATAACACAAGATTTCACATTAACAGGAAAACCTTTAAATATTAAACAGTACAATGAAATGATAAGTGACATGAGCCCAACTGTGGTATGTGAGGAGGGAGGTCTATTTCCCCTTTAAAGGAATTCTACTCAACTCGAGCAAATTGCTGCCAGACTTTTCTATTTTTCAAGAAAAGCCAAAACTCAGATGTTTATATGAAATCTCTCAAGTTTTCAAATATTGAAATGAAAGCAAATGTGTCCACAATCGCATTCAGCTCTAGCTGCAGCGATTTTTGCCATCTGATAGGTGGTTTTGGAGTCCAGGATACCCTCTCAGCCATTTACTTACTTGCTTAGTGTCTCTATGCCTCAGTTCCCTTACCTGTGAAAATCAGACAATAATAATAGCTACCTAATAAGCCTACAGTTAGGAATTAGTTAAATAATAAATGAAAAGTGTTCAACCTAGTGCTCGTCACACAGCAAGTGCTCAAAAAAGGTGACTATTCTCATGATCGGTTTCCCACAGAAAAATAAACACTTGGCCTGTGTCCACTTAAAACTACTGAGGTTTCTGAGTCTATTGACAATATTTCCTGATATACACTCGATGCCGATCACTGTTCTCAGGGCTGTGCAAACAGGAGAGAAACAGGAAGCAGGGAGCCCGCCCTTGAAGGCAGAGCTAGAATGAGGAATCAGAGTAAACGTGCATTCAGGCGCTTTGAGTGCACGCGCCGAAATTCAGAAAGTGAACAAATGGGTATTAGCAAAACCGTAAGTAAAACCAGGAACCTGAAAACAAGACAGCAATATGAATTCGTGGATTGTAAGGCGGGTGAGGAGGGTATGGGATGAGGCCACACCCAGTAGTTTCCTCAGGAAAATGAGTGTTTAGGCAGGTTTCAAAACAGGACAAAAGATGATATTTAAATTGGTGGATATAATGGGAAAGAAATTCAATTAGGCAGATATCATGGAAATCATCAGAGTGTGTGAAGCCTTCATATTAGATAGGGTTCCCTGGCTAGAACAGGGATCTAGAAAGGGAAGAGGTACTGGGGCACCTGGCTAGGAGATCTCTTCTCTTCATGAGAAGAGATTAAATCTGTCAACAGTGATGCAATGTGAAAAAGAAAGGTGAGATAAATGACCCACTCTCATTTCTTATGCGAAAGTTGCCTCTTCAAAATGTTCTCTCCTTCCAATGGATAATCTGTTTAAAATGTCATCCTTTTAACATCACACTGAAAACTCCCTCTCACCATGGAGTATAAAAACTCCAAGCCCCTGGCCTGTGAGACAACTGAGATGTCCTGTATTTATCTACACATTTCTACCCACTATCTTAAAAATCGCACATTTGCTGTAAAAACCACATAATGACATTCAAGGGACACATTTCAAAGGACTAAAATTACCTTTAGTTCCCAAAGCTAACACAATTCTTTTTCATGTTTGTATTTCCCTGTCTAATTTGTGTCCATAAGTCTACAGATTTGTCGTTTTAATCATTGTGTATATTCAATTCCATTATCTATTTTGTTCACTTACCATGTATTGAAATGTCCTCTAGGTTTCTACAGTCACCATTATGACTTAAATGTCTGCATAACAATTCATCAAGTTGATACCCCCTAATTTAATAAAATATCAAACATTTAAATAATGCTTATTTTTTTCTGTCACAGAAAATGCTACAACATGCGTCATTTTGCACATTTTTTTTTTAATGCTGTTAGGCAATTTACTCAGGATAAATTCAAAGGAGTGGGATGCGTGGGCCAAAGGTCTGAACATTTTTATTCCCCTTTAATCTATAAAGATGAACATGGGTTATAATGCTACAATAAGAAGATTGGGAACTCTGGATGCATAACCGGAGACACTTAGCCTGGTGGGGGATTTAGCTGACTCACACTCCAGTTCTAAAAATGCCCTATCACCTTTATAAGCATAAAGGTGATTATGATCACACTGGAAATTGTCCATTTAATAGAGTACAACTGTATGTCAAAATGTCTTTCTTTCCCCACTGCTAATTCCCCCTACAAAGTTAATGTGCCAATAGTGAAGACATAAGTAATGACCTTCTCTCTTTGGATAAATTACCCAGTGGAGATGTGATAGTAAATCTGCAGGTCTCGAAATCTAATAAACAAGAATTAGCCAGTATTGAAAAATATGAGGAAGGCACAGCTCTGAACTGTATTAGGCACTAATGTAATAAAAGGACGAGGTAAGTGCACATATCAAATTGAAACTATAAATCATACAGAGTGTCAGAAAAACTGTGAAAGCAAATGTGATAATGACTAAAATCAAGGTTTAAAAACCTGTGACATTTTATAAAACACCATTACTTAAAAATAAATGTGAGAAAGAAATGTCAATGTTATTATTATTGAAAAGCCCAATTAAAGTAAATCAACTTTGGCCATAGTTTCTACCTGAACAGCTGGTAATAAAAAGGGTTTGGAGGGAGTAGCGGTATGCTCTGATAAAGGTAGAGGGCGTTGGGAGTAGTTACAAAATCTAGCTTTATGCAGGCAACGTGAAATGACGTTGGTTAAATTTGGGGTTAATCTCACTGGGATGAAAGAACCCATTCTTGGGAGTTTTGTAATTTCATTTGACCATCTGGGGTAATAATACACTATTTATTGCTAGGTACCCAAGTCCATTGGTGTTAGATGTGCTGAGATCATGCTTCTACAGTGAAAATGAGCAGGTCACAGGATGAGAGCGAGATTAGCTCTGCTTCCCTTATCCAGCACCTCTACGAGCTGGTTAGAAAGTCACATCTTTAGATAGACAGCAAACCCCAAGGAATGCTCAACTTAATGGTTGCACTGTGTTTGCCAGGGTTGTAGTCTGTGTCCATCTGGTCCTCAGGTGACACAATCAGCTGTGGTTCAGGACTGGGAAGTTGTAATGTTAAAAGTTACATGATGCTATATAATTCCACTCTCAGGAAAGTGGTGGTTTAGGTGCTCTGAAGGATCTTCTCAAATATAAAACAATTAGTATTAAAATGTTTTATTGCATTTCTGAACTCACAGGATATAAGAGAAATTTCTGAGGTGAAAATAAATAAAAAATACTTAGGGGTTTGAAAAAGTGCTGTTTTTCTGAAAGCAAATGCTATTGTCAGTGTTACAGTGAGAGACTGGAATGTGAGGTAGAACCAAGGTGGCAGAGGTGAACCAGGGTCCTTAATTAAGTCTGAGATGCTCTCGGGGGCTAACGTGGCCCTAAGTCAGCAAGTCCTGATGGGAAACAAAAAGAGTCTTTGGGGAAAAGTATCCTCAATTTAGACCTTCTACTTATTCAGTTCAACAACTAGATTTGAACTTCATCATGAGTGAAAGTCAGCAGAAATAACAAACAAGAGAGTCAGAAAAAAGGACTTCATATATTAGAATAAAAAAGAGCTATAAAATGCTTAAATTTTTTACAAAATATAAATCACAAAAATGAGCAAGCAACAGAAAATAAAAAAATGATTAGGAGATTGAAAAGTGGAACCTTTAAAAATGTATATAACTACTGAAATAGAAAAACACTTCTGATGTTTTAATCCAGAGTATATCAGGAAAAGTCCTCTTCCCTGCTTACCTTCTGGGTCCAATGATTCCTTTCATTGCTTATATTTTTAAGTCATCATAATAAATAATCTATAGAAGAGTCAAGTGACAAAAGGGTTCAATGCACCCACGAGATAATTTCAAGAGGCAATGAGTTCTATTCTACTAAAAATACATTTTCTCTTTTTTTTCCCCCCAAAAGACCTCTAAGAAATAATAGGAGTCATGAGGCATCAATTCTTAAAAATAGTGAAAACTGGTCATAAAAGGAAGTCAAATGCTAAAATTAGGGACAATGGACCCTGAAAATTAAGTAGCCATTTAAACACAGCTAAAGATAGAATTAGTAAACAGAATGATGGATCAGAAGAAACTACCCAGAATATAGCATGGAGACTTGGAGATAGAAAATACGCAAAAGAAGCTAATAGAGATGGAGGACTGCAAATGAGAAGGCCTAATATATATATATCTGATGAGAGTCTCAAAAGAAGAAACTAAAAAGAAGAGAGGCAATTTTGGAAGGTTAGCATTTACTAAATGCCTATGTGTCAGGAACTGGTGTAGGCACTCATTTGCCAGATCAGTTCATTATAATTAAAATGTTCCTCTCTTCACACAATGTGATTAGTGACCTGAAAATGTTGCAAAAATTATTTTTATTGAATCCTATTTTAAAGGTTGTGTAGTATTTTTTATATTTTTTTATTGTTAAAAAATTTTTTTTTAATTTAAATTTAAAATTCAGGTGTACAGAACAATGCAATCGTTATCCTTTTCACCCTCACAAAGTAACAACCCCCCTCCCCCAATGTACTGCCCTCCCACCCCCGATATCATGCTTATCTATTACAATTCCATTGATTCCATTCCCACTCTCTACTCCATGTCCCGTAACTATATGTATATATAATTATAGTTGACATACAATATTATTCAACATCAGCTTCAGAAATACAGTGCGGTGGTCAGGCCTCTACACCGACTATGAAGTGGTCTCCCTAACAGGACATGAGTCCTTCTGGCCCCCTAAAAAATTTTACCAACATTATTGTTTTAATTCCCCAGACTGTTTTTTCTATCCCTGAGGCCATATTGTAGTTACCAATTTGTATTGTCTCATCCCTTCCCCTTCTCCTTCATCCCCACCCCCTCCCAACTAACAACCCTCAGTTCTTCTTCTGTGTCTCTGCGACTATCTTGGTAGTGTAGTATTTTAAAATATCCTATTATAAAGCCCTTGATAAAGAGGGGAACCTTTCTAAAGAAGCAAATATTAAGAAGTTGTGATTTTTCACACATATTTTCTAGAAATAAGATGTAAGCACATATCTGCGGCAGTAGCTATTTTTACAGTTGTTAGCATACATTTCAAAATAATTCCAACACACCTGCCCGGGCCCTTAAAAAAGAAGAGTGTGCGCTGGTGAGAGTTTGTGGCTGAATAATCAGCCCTGACAATCTTTGCTAGATCTTTGGCGGTCTTTTTCTACTTTAAAGTTTTAGGTTGCTTCTCCTCTCCTGTCCCCTCTGCCTTTGCAGCATCTTATAACACGCAACAGAAGGAGGAACAAAGAACCTTTGCATTCCTCTCTTCCCCTATGCTCAATCCTCAACTCTTTCCCTAGTAGCCAAAGATGCGAGGAAGAAAAGAAAGCCTGAAATTCTCCTCTGCTCCCAACCCTAACCCCTTTTCTATCACAGATCCCAGGTCTCAGGACAAGGGTGGAAAACCAGGGCTTTCCTGAGGCTCTCGGGCCTTCCTTCCTTCCCCTAATCCTCATATATCCTTGCATTCCTTTGACAATCACAGTATGCAGGGCCCAGGGTTTGAAGAAAGAAGAAAATCTACATATATAAAATGCATATCTACATTTTTAAAATGCTACGCATGATTCACCATAGTGCAATTGCTTAAAAGTGAAGAGTTGCACTACATCCTAACTATCCAAAGACTAGCTATGTGCTCTTGGGCAAGTTTTTAAAATTGTGCTTCATTTCCCTCATCTATCTATAAAATGAGAATAAAAAATAGTGCTTATCTCATCGGGATTTTGGGAAGTGTAAATTAGTACACATTAGGGCCCATTGTATCCAATTTTAGCTTTTGAGATTCATTTTGGAACAGTAAGTACGTACTTAGAACAGTGCCTGGCATATGGTAGGCATTCCATAAATGTTAATTATTATTTTTTAAAATTACACTTATAGAATTATAAGTTATACCTCAGTTATATCTTATATAATTAGAAGATGTATAATTATGTATTGTGTATAAATATACAATTGACCCTTGAACAATACGGATTTGAACTCTGAGGGTCCACTTACATGCAGAATTTTTTTTATTTTTTATAATTATACAGTTGGCCCTTTGTATTCTAGTGTTTCATATCCATGGATTCAGCCAATCTTGAATGGAAAACAGTATTTCCTATAAAATGTTCTATGCCATTGTACATAAGGGACTTAGGGCCCCTGGATTTTGGTATCCATGGGGTCCTAGAAACAATCCCGAGTGGATTGGGAGAGACAACTGTATACCAACACACTTATAAAAATAAAGAAAACCATTAAAAACCATGAACGATTAAAACAACTACCATTTTAGTTTGGTTTATCCAAATATAAAGATGTTGAAAAATATATTTCTTTATGTGACTAAGCTCCCTTAGCTTTTATAAACATGCCTGGTGTTCTGAAATGTTCTTTAAAAAAGAAAAAGAAAAAAAAACCCAAAACTACCCGTTTGAAAAACATTATTCTCACAAGACAATATAACATTTTTGGCCGATGTGTGTTTGCTCATAACACACAAGATTTTCCAAAATCTTTATTGGTTGTAGAAAATATGTAATTGAATTACATTCCTTAAGTTTCCATATATCTGATGGTGTTGCTGTGATGTTCTTTATCAGAACAGCACCAACAAAAAAAGTAGTTCATTTGCCAACATGAAAATCTGTAGTTTAATTCTATACATGAAAGGAAACAACATATCACAAGCACTGATGTAGTTGTCAAAATTAGGCAGAGGTGAAGGGAATACGCTGTCCAAAGGGGGGCCCTGAGCCAAATTGGGTTAATTTGAAATTCATACAACATTAGGTATCTCAGTCATTCAGATTCCCCAGCTGGGTATTTCTATCCACTCAGACGTGACAATGGCAGCAGAAGCAACTAATTATAGTTGCTAATCACGAGTTAACAAGGAGACAGATGATTGAAAACAGATCACTGAAAAGTCATTCCATTTGGCTTTAGAATGAAATTGTGACTCGTTTGGCAAATTCATTGTCATAATTCTGGGAGTAAGCAGTTCCACAACATGCAGGGAAATCAAAAGTAGTTGGTCATGTTCAATTTCTTGGTTTTTTAAATTATTTTTTATTATTAGTTTCAGGTGTACAGAACAATGCAATCGTTATCCTTTTCACCCCTCACAAAGTAACAACCCCTCTCCCCCCATGCAGTGCCCTCCCAACCCCGATATCATACTTATCTATTACAATTCCATTGACTCCATTCCCACACTCTACTCCACATACCGTGACTATATGTATATATAATTATAGTTGACATACAATATTATTCAACATCAGCTTCAGAAATACAGTGTGGTGGTCAGGCCTCTACACCGTCTATGAAGTGGTCTCCCTAACAAGACATGAGTCCATCTGGCCCCTTAAAAAATATTCATAATATTATTCAATTTCTTGTTTTTAAATCCATGAAGCGAATAACTCACTTTGAGGTGACGAAGAGTACAATGCTTTGTACTCTTGCTTTCTATGGATGAGCTTTAGTATTAGAGAAGAGCCTGGAGAGAGTCAGCTTGCTGAAGTCTCTGGTCCTTTGAAACAATAAGTGTTCACAGATGTCCTGCTGGGTCGTCACTGGGAGCAGTCCCCGCCAGTTACCCACCTCCTCTTTCCGGCTGACCCACCCCACTGGCCTCCCCGTGGACTGCCCCATGTCCTGGTCACATCTCACCTCTACTCACGCATCAGCAGTCCCTGTGACAGAGCCCCTGTATCCTACTTGCCCTTCTTAGCCTCACACAGCAAACCTGGGCAAAAGCCCGGCACCCCACTCTTGACACCCTGCCTCACCAGCAGGACCCCAACCCTCTGCTCTGAAAGTGGTGGGCGTGGAGACTAATCTTCACTCTGTAGGACATAACTCCAGGAGATGCTCTCCTAATTAAATACAACATCACTTATCCTTTCATAAAACTGAAATAATTAACTTGAAGCAACAATAGGGAAACCACTAGGGCTATGATCCCATGAGCTACCTGATTGAAACAAATCTGTGCATAAAATAAAGAGTACCTATTATCAATCAAATGTGTGCACACACTTTGTGTTGTGATCTTGTTATACTAGCTGGGTGAATTCCTATTAAGATGACTGAGCATCTATTTTATTTCTTTTCCATATATAGGAGATGTGTTCCTACAGATTACTTATTATAAAATGACTGCATTCATTGTAAATGTTTGGAAAGTACACAGAGGAAGAAGAAAGCGAGAAAGGGGGGATGTAGAGGGAAGAAGGGGGGGAGGAGGAGGGAAACCCTGACCTAAAGCTCACCATCCAGGGACAATACTGGGAAGATTTTGGTGGCTCCTTAAAATCGAGTCTTTATCATATACCCTCTGATTTTCAGTCTGCCTTTCCCCACAAAATATAATGCAAATGTATTTCGGTCAATGTATTAATATAATCATTAGCATCACATGTGATAGCTGTGCAGCGTTCCATCCTGTAAGCTGCATGTAGTGGTATGAGCACAGGTCTGGAGCCAGACCTCCCCATGTCACAGTCCACCCTCCACTGTCGCTAGCAATGTCGCTGACCTGTCCTCTGCCTCAATTGCCTCATCTTTAAAGTGGGGGAAAAAAAACCACTAGCTACTTCATAGGATTGTCGTGACTATTAAATAAAATGTTGTAGTTACTGTGTTTCGCACAGAGGCTGGTGTACACTAGGTAACATACTTACTACATGTTAACTATTAGGTTTCCCCATCTGCCACAGTGACCCCCACTGCTACACTGTGAAGCTTCTGGAAAGCAACAACTACGTCCTATGGGCTTTGAGGTCCCAGTGTTTGTCACAGAGTGGACACATAATAAAAGTGTGTTAAATGACTGCATGGATTGATGGGTGGATGGATGACTGCGCTAACTGGCAGGAGGCCAGGGACACTTGAGACAACAGGAGAATGTCATTAAGCATTTGGAGAATTCTCGTCCCTCTCAGAACTCCATGAATTTGGTTGCATTAGATTTCTTTAACAAAGCTTTGAGAGCAATAGGAGACGACATTTTGCCCCTTCCCTGTGTGATTTGTTCTTCTGCTCTCGCCATTTAAACCCAGGATCTTCCTTTGACTCCAAAGTCAGCCCTGCAGATTCCATTCCTTCTCAATCGTCCCCTTCCTCACAGGGATTTTTCTTGGCCACTAACAATACAGCCAGGGGACCATACATTTAGCCAAGCCACTTATTCCTTATTCCTTAGCCTCTTTACCTGTAGTCTATGATCCTTCGATCCTTTCCAGATACTGATTTCAGTTTGGGTTTTGCATAATTTCCACCAAGTCTAACATACTAGATTAAAAAAAAACTATTGCTAGCTGATCAATCAACCATCAAATAAAACATTCTCTAGCTGATTTGTTTTCAACCACGATCATACATTTTTTTTTAATCTAACAAAATGTGTGCTTTCATCAGAAGTTGAACTGTTTTACCTTAGGGCCCAAATTTCTGCATTTCTCTTTAGAATCCATCCCTGTTGCAGTTTCATGGTTTTTGCAGTAACTTTTTTCCAGCACTGTAAAAGTGTCTGATGAACACCATCAATCATTCTCTAAGAATTCTGGTTGGAATTCGAGCTTTAGCTATACAGGCAAAGTAAGATGGGAGGCTGAGGTAATTTACCTGACAATCTAAGATTTAAAGAATCTGGCTATTTGGGGGAAGTTCACAAAATAATTTTTAAAAATCTTTCTTTTTTTTTTTTAATGTACTCACACTTTAGAATAAAACAACTTTAAAAGTCTTTAGTATTCCTATTTCTGATTCCTACTGTTCTCAGCCAATTCTTTTAGTTTTCAGAGAAGGAAAGTATTTGGTTATGATTCATAACAATACCTGATTTTTATTTAATATTATGAAACTCTGAATATATACTTTGCTATGTGAAGAGGTAGCTTTATCTCTAAATGAGCTATTTGATTCTAAGATGAAGGAAGAAATCATGTGGACTTACAGAAAAAAATTTATATTCACATTTCCACAGCCAACACACATTATTTCTAAATAGATTATATTTCAATTCAAAGAATTCCATGTCCTATTGCAAACACATACATCTTCATGACTGAGAAAGCTGGCATAAAAGACTACTCAATAAAAATCTATCTTAGCTTAGATTCTGTGTAATAATGGTTGCTATGGATAATTGTCAAATATGTAATAAATAGCAAACCAATCTAAAATTAAACATAGATATAAAAAGTAAGCAGGGCCAGCCGAGTGGCGCAATGGCTAAGAACTGGCTTGGGACGCCAGAGGGCCGCAGTTCGGATCCCACATATGAGGGCCAGTGACACTGCCCTCTGCAGCTAAGATGCTGAACAACAGCTCAACCTGGAGCTGGGCTGCCGAGAGTCGCCAGCGACGGCATAGGCTGCAGCCCCTGTGGCAGTGGGTTGCCATGGGCTACCGTGTGTAACCAGAAGCCAGAGTGAGCGGCCAGCAGCCACAGTGAGTGGCCGTCCAGAAGCTGACGACTAATCTGCCTCGCCTGGAAAGAGCGCAATGATGGTACCAACTTGGGCCAGTGAAGCAACGTCCTCCACAACTAGACTGAAGAACAAAACGACAACAACTTGTCTGTTCCCCTTTCCCCAATTCCCCAGCGCTGTTCCTATCCCCCCAATTCCCCAATTAAAAAAAAAAAAGTAAGCATTAACCAGGAAGAATGTAGTTTTTTTGGCCTTACATCTGTAAATGTAAATTATATCAAGATATAAGAAATCTAACTGAAAAGAGTGATGTTTCATATCACCTTTCATATGCTGCTGCAGCATGGATGTACATTCACCTAAGATCCCATGGATATTGGATTAAATTTCCATCTTTTATGAGTGCATGGAAGTTCCATTATTGTTTTCATACCATTTCAGAAAATAAATTTTGAGCTATTGAGCTATTTTCTCACACCGAGGGGATAAATAAAATATACTCTTAAAGAAAAGGGGGGTTGGAAAAAAGGAACTCATTAGCTGGTACTAAATGATGCCTAATACTTATACGGTAGCAACAGTAATAATTCTTGAAAATAATCAGACCAGTGGTATGCACTATTTAAGTCCAGTACGGCCCACAATCAAAAGAATGCAACATGGCTCTCCCAAAATATGGGAGGAATGAACACAATCGCATTAGTGAAACAAATGCCACTGAACTCACTCTAAATCTGCCTTGTCTCAGAGAAAATTAGTTACAGTATATCGAAGAAAAATGTCAATAAATTCTCATCACTGCTTCAAAGGAACCCTGATAAATGTAGGCTCACTCTGTTTAGAGAGCACAGTGGCAACTGCATAGGGAAAAATTCAAGAAATGACATACTCATAAAAATACAACAATATTTTATCATATTTTACGAGTCATTACCAAATTTGCTTATTATAGCATGTTCCACCTGCTCACAAAGGATCTGAATTAAGTTGGCTCGTCCTCAATAGATAGAAACCAAATTTAAAAGTAAATACATCCCCCCAAATATATAGATTTTAAAATCTATTGAAGCATCTAAGATAAGAGAATTAATCAGATAATTATGAGTTGCAGAATTGTTATAAGCATACAATACTTTTTTCAAACAACTTGTAGCTGAGTTATCTTTTGATTGCTTAAAATTTGAAGATTTGGAACACTTCTTTTTATACTGGAGTAGAAAAACACACTTTCTAAAACTGAAAAAAGAAAATGACATATATTATGCTCAAGGTAAAATAAGGTATGACAGTGAAGTAAAAAAAGCTATAGTAAAATTTATTTCTTAAATTCATGAAATGATGAGTTTGTCCTTTTGGGTCTTTATGTAAAATTGCTATTGTTTTAAGTTTTTTCATGTTATAAAAGAAATATATATATATACAGATATGAGCACACAATAGCCAGTTTTGAAGGTATACATGTGTATAATATAATGAGAGAAAAATCACTCATAATATTACACTTAGAAGCAGCACCTTTGAACATGGCATCCAGCCAGCTGACCTTGTTCATATACATTCTTTACATAGCTGGGATTCTACTGTGCAGGAAATTTTGTTTTGTGGGCTTATCTCCCCCCAATACACCATAACATTATATTTATTGTTTAAAATAATCTTTGTGAAGATAATTTTAATGATTCATAAATATTTATAAGTTTATGCATATCAATATTGCATTAAATGAGTCATTAACAATTTATTTAGAGCATAGTCTACCTACACACAAAAGGATCTGAATTACGTAGACGCTGCCTACCTCAACTGATATAAACCACATTGCAAAACTGAAGGAAGTGCCTTCCAAAAGGCCATGGATTTTAAATTCTACTGAAGAATACAAGGCTTGCTTAATCATCTTCCTTTCTATCCTTACAGCTATCTAGGTTGTGTCAGTTTTTATTTTTTAATAAGTAAATGCAGATAAATATCTACGAATAAAGCTAAGTTACTTCTTTACGATAGAGTCTCAAAAGTTAAATTAGTAGGACAAATAATATGAATTATTTTTGAAGTTCATAATAAAAATACACATATTGCATTTATGAAAGATTGTGGCCACCTTACATTTTGTAAAAGTGCTGGGTTGGGGCTGGCACTGGTTTCAGTTCTTCAAGGAGGACCTGACAAAACTGGGGCTATGAGTGAAGATGAACTGATTATTTTGAACATAGATGTGTAAGTTATTATGTTAAACTTAAGGGATACAAAAGAAATACAATATTCTTTCCTTTGCAGATTTCACAGACTCTCACAGTTTAGGATGTGTGTATACACACACATACACACACACATATACATACATATAGATAGATAGGTATATCCGTGTGTGTGGGTGTGTGTGTGTATCTCTTTGCGATGGTTGGGGTTTATAATTTAAAAAATTGAGTAACCAACAGTCATACCCTTTATTCTAGTAGAAGGTTTTGGCCTTAGCCTTTCCTGCTCATTGAACTATAAGAACCATTTTATAATGAATCAATGACAAAAAGTCCTAAGTAACTGATTGGGGGCTCCATAGACAAATTTAATCAAAGTTAAAAACAAACTCCCCTGATTAAACTAAGTAAGTTCAACATTTCTTTTTACACTTTTGTCTCACTTTTTAAGCTCTACTCATAATCATAAAACACATACTGAACATTAACTCTGTATCAGATGCTATTCGAAGCACTTAGCACACCTTCACTAATTTAATGCTGGTAACAACCCTGTGAGTTAAGAAGAATTAATTCTCTCATTTTACATCTGAGAAAACCAAGGCCACATAGCTAGCAAATGGCAAACGTGGGATCTGAACCCTTGTGGACTAAGTAAGACAATGCACAGTACCCTTCCTACCATGCGGCAGGCACTCAGCAAATCTTAACCATTATTGGCTAAGGCTGTTTCCCTTGGCCGACAGGTTGTGAATTCTGAGGTCAAGGGCTAGGATGAGAATGTCTTATACATGGCTTTCCTCCATTAAAAAAAGTTATATTTCCATGACACTCATATTTAAAAAACCTAACAACACACAATAAAAGACAAAAATACGGTAATGGTATTGGGGGTGGGGAAAGGAGAGTAAATCTCAATGAAGTGAGAGGTGGTGCCCCTCGAGCATTATGTATTGAATTAAAGGCCAAACAGGGGGTCTGCTATTGATGTGGCTACAAGTTTAATGGCATAACAATTCTTAAATAAGCTCTACATGTACCAGAGGGCTCAATGTCTCCAGATCAACCTGCTTCTCTAGTTTCGGCAATGAACCCTTGCATCCTGCTTGCTGTTGTCTAATGTGTGGGATACCACAGACTTGGGGTTGGTGTGGGACAGATAGAGGCAGGGAAGGAAAGTGACAGAGAGACATTCCCTGAGATGACTGATATTTGACCATTTCTGATTCTGCTCACAATAGGAAAAAAACTATTAAAAAATATATTAGAAACAGAAACAGTTCCTAGAATTACGTATAGAAAAAAAAAACCTTTGTTTGTAATATATTTCAAGTTTTCTATATCAGCTGCTTTCTGCTTCGATTACACTTAAGAGGGACCTCCTAACAAAAGGCAAATTTTAAGAGGCAATGAATTCGTCTGTACATGCTCTAGAAGAAATTCATTATGACTCACTCTTCAAAGGTAGCCTGAACTCAGCATATTTAATAATAATATTTCCACTCATGAAGTCCAGCTTTGGAAAAACTGGCCTTGACATCAAGACCACTGGGGTATGCAATGAATGTTCACCTCTGTGTCTCTCAAACTCCAATTCCTTCAGCTTGTATGATCTCTGTCTAATTATATGAAGTTATACAACTTGCATATGATCCCCCAAATAGAGATGATGTACAACTAGCATATCCATCTTTATTTTGATGTTAAAACCGGCTAGAATCCTATATCTTTATACAGTAACTCCAGAAAAGGTTTTCTTGCTGACAGCTGCCCATGTTGAAATAACACACTGCAGACATTCTCTCTGCTAGGGTGGTTCTGTCTTCCCAATCTTTTCATTGTGATTATCTTTTAACCCTTCTCAACACTATTTGATTCATCCAATCCAAGTGTGTTCAATTTGGAAAGGGATGAATCAGCGTGAACTTCCTCCTCCTACTGTTAAATTATGAGTCTCTCTCCTTGTGGCCTGTCTCCTCTGGATGCAAGAATAGGAGAGCAAGGAGCAACTGTTAAAAGCTATTACTTGTTTACTAAATGTGTAAAAAATTTAATCCACCCCTCAGTCATTTTAGCACTCTACAAATTACACATTAAATTTCAGAAGCGTGTATCTCCATATTCTTTAATGGCTGTTTATTCTTTGCAGCAGTATCAATGTTTCCTTTCCATGGAGAAGGTATCAAAAGAGATCATCAAACTGGGGACAAATGCACAATAGCAATTCAGACATTGAAGCCGAATCTAAAACAAGGAAACCAGTGCCACCTTCATATAGTAACTTTTTAAATTAGTTTACACTTCCAAAATATTTTAGACACAAATACAAATATGTCTTGATACTAAAGGTATCTACGTCAAGTATTCACAATATTGAGAAAAATTTTTATTTTGAGTATTCATGCTTTAAATTTTTCTAAGCAAAGAGTTACAGCACCTTAGTAATAAGCATTCTACTATGCAATTTATTAAACTAAAAGGTCTTTGTAATATTAATCCTGATAATATTTCTACAAATTTTTTTGCAAAGCAGATTCCCACAAACCCCCCACCCCCCTGTCCACCCACATACTAAAGACATACAAAACCACAGAGAATAAATGATGAAGAATACTGGGTTTACATTTATGCTAAGGTAAATTAGCATAAAGTCTGGATTATTAATACTGAGTACCCACTATATACCACATGTTTTTAAATGACTTCAGATTAATTACTTGCAAACAGATCAAGCCTTGCCTCTTCAGTTTTTATGTGACATTGCTTTAATAACAGATAAAACAATCTGTTTCTAGCATATTAATTGCTTATTTTTTTGTGAAAGAATATATAGAGATGAGGTTGTCTAAAAAAATTACTCTTTTGTAAAAATTTGAAATGACCCTTAAGCTATTAGCATTATAAGTCAAAGTCACTTTCAGAGAGAAAACAGGTTAGCCCTATCAGAAGCACCACAAATAGATCAGCTTTATTATAGCCTGACAACTCACCGCAAGTCAAAGTCTGTGGCAGGTTGCATCTATACAGTAGAAATAATCTGACTAAGAAACAAGAACCAGAAAGTTCTAGGCTAAGCATTTAGTGCCTGTCTGGATGTGGTAAAAACTAGACAGGAGGTACTTTGATTGAATCCAGGCCATATCATCTCCTTGTAATTAAGAAAAAAAATTCCTTGGTCCTAATGATCTTGATTGGTTTTACTGATCAGTCAATATTACCACATAGTTGGTTATTTGCCAAACAACTTGGCTATAAATTACTAAAAGTTGGTCTTTTAGAGCTTTCAGCTTTGATTCCAGTTTTTAAGTTCAGAGAGGACAATTTCTCAAAAGGCTTTTTATGCTAAGATGGAAAACATCTCAAAAAGCCCAGAGTAAAAGCCAAAAAAGAGTTTTGCAATCATCTAAGGATACAGGTAAAAATTAAGGACTCTATGGAAAAAGTCACATGTAAAATATCTTTTTCTACCACTGCGATAGAGTCAAGATACATTCTTGTCAGTGAACTGAACTGGTTTCTTATCAGGCAAATTACATGGCAAATTTTAGCACTGAGATCAAGCAAACAAAAGATATACCCCAAGTTATCATGGGTGAAGTTTGTCTTTTAAAAAAAATGGAATAAGAAAATTGGGTAGCCTTTCCAGTTTAATTCTTAAGAGATGAAGACCTCAAATCCTTTTTCATTATTGACAACAAAAAGGAAAAAGAAAAAGAAAAAAAAAAAAAGGATGGTAGTATAGGAGGAAAAAGGGAGGGAGGGAGGAAGGGAGGAAATTTATTGCTGGAAAAAGGCATGAAACGTTTTGGCCTAGAGCCGAATTAATGTAAACTATGGCACAATTCTAAATGTGGGCTTCTGAGCACGATAGCATTCTCTGTGAAAATAGAACACTTTATGGCTCTTGAAAGGACATGTGTTAAAAGGTACAGGCATAATTTTATGGGTAACAGAGACACTACACACTTTTAGGAAGTACAGACGTTTCGATTGAAAGAGATCATGATGGGAGCTCCTGTTCTTTCAGAATAAAGGCCATGCACCACTGCTGAAGACTTGACAGCCCTGCATGTGTACAGTCCCAAAGACCGAAAGCTATCATGTCAGGGCTGGCGCTATCGTGTCTTGGTAACACTTTATTTTATCTTGGAGAGAGAAACATCAAATACAAATGAGAGATTCTGCCATAATTTCAAGCCACTTCTGGGGCAATGGTCGTCAAACTTCAATGTGCGTGTGCACTGCCGAGGGATCTTGTTAAAATGCAGATTCTGATTCAGTAGGTCTGGGGGCCTGAGATTCTGCTTGACATGGCAGCTTGGGCTGCATGAACACACTGAGCAGAAAGATTCCAGGGCACCAGCACTGAGGACCTTTCCCACCCATAACCAGGCAGGAGTGTCACAGAACTGTTGCAACAGATAAAGTGTTTTATATTTTGAAAGGGACGGATATTTGTGCTTTACATTATGAAAGGATGACATGTTTTGCTACCGACTACCACTTCTGAAAAACAGAAACTGGGTTATGACAAACCTCCATAGAGACCTCCAAGGTCTCTGCAGAGTTATGACAGGTGGTCATACGTTAATGGAGACAGGCTGAGTGTAGAATGATGGAGATGCTGATGTCTGTTTCTGTAGTGTTCTGTGGTTCAGGCATGTGTGTTTCCAGGGGGCAGAAAAGGAAAGGAAGATTCCCATATGCATTTAAAATTGATCCCATCTTTACTAAGTTGTCCTTATGGAACATTCTAGCTGTATTATATCAAGTGATATCCCCATCCTGGACTTCTGGGGCAAGAAGAATCTGGTAGTTTGAAGGCAGGGAAGAAAGGGATAGCCAATACATAGGAACCACAGTAGAGGTTAATGTCATTACTGATCTTGAACTTTTGACCATGCATTATTTTAAAAATAACACATAATGAATAAACTCTATTAACCACAGAAGTGGCTGATATTGAGCAACCCCCTTCAAGCGGAGAACTGGGTTTTGGCAACATGATAATCACCATCACAATGGCTGGCATGAAGTCTGGCCGAGCTGGTTGTGCAGCATCACGGCAGACTGTTGACAAGACAGCAGGTGTGCCCGGCAACCAGGAACAGGGGATTTCTGACTAGAAGAATGTGATTATTCTTAACAGAGGGCTTGATGCCTATATCAGTCAGGGTCATGTCTGAAAAACAGAAACCACTCTAAGTATTTCAAACAAAGGAAACTGGTTCATAGGGAAAAGCTGAAAAGCAAGCAGGGTAGGTTGGGATTAGCATCAGTAGGAAGTTGTACTGCTCATGAGAAGAAGAAGGGGTAAGTGACTAAAACCCAGAGGCTGAGCTGGCCTGTGGGGTCTAGATGAAAAGGTAAGGCTGCTCAGCAGAGAACAGCCATGAAACAGACAAAACCCCTGCAGAGATGCTGCCCAAAGCAGATGAGAGAGAAAGAGCCGGGTTTCTCCTGTCCCCCAGTGCCTCCCACTGCCAAACCTTCCCAGAAACCAGCTGGTAAGGGGAGCTAGAGTGTTCCCTGGGATACAGGGAAGGTCAGGCAGGGGATGGTTCTGGGAGCAAACAGGCAGATGATGGAGACTATGACTTTAGCCATTAGGATTATCTGGTCCGTGAACCCCTTCCATCGACCTTGTGGACACCAAACAATCTTCCAAATACCGGTGAGTGAACAGAGACTATCCACTAGCCAGCACAGTAAGTATACCATTTCCCCCAGCTGCTGAATTACAGACTGTAAATTAAACTGGAACCCTTCTGTCGTAAATACAGTCTCCTATGAGTTTTGTTAGTGCAATTCAATCTTCCTGAATGAAAATCAAGATTTCGGTCCCAGGAACTGAATCTAGACCAAAGTCCCAACTAATGGAAACTCTGGTTCAAGGGCTGACTCTCGAGGAAGAGAGGGCAAACTTTTTCAGGAGAGTCAGAGGCAAATATTTTAGGCCTTGTGGGACAAACAATCTGTCACAACTACTCAACTCTGCACTATAGTGAGAACGCAGCTCTAGACAATACCTAAACAAATGGGTGTGGCTGTGTTTCAACAAAACTTTATTTATAAAAATGGGCAGTGGACAGGATCTGGCTCTCAGGAAGGGCCATAGTCCGCCAATCCAGACCTAGACCAACGTCAGCTAAGTAAACAAAGCCCATCTTGAAGTAACTCTCAAAATGAAGCATTAAGTAGCTAAAAATGTGAGGGTGGGACCTCCCCTGTTGTTTTCTAACTGGAATTATACTCTTTAATCTTAGTCTAATAAGCAAAGGTTCAGAAGTTAGTATGTTTTCCCCTGAACTGCTCCTAATTTACATTGGCTCGACTCGAAGGAACCGCTGAGCTAGTGCCAGCACTGCTCCTTTATATTATAAATCACTCAGAAAAATCGCTTTAGTTTTATTTTGCCTCTAATATAATTTTTATATTCATGACTTCTGATTTACAGCTTTTCTGCATAATTGGAGTAGCATCTAATTAAAATAGGACTTTAAAGAATTTTCCATTGGGTGTTTCAAAATATTTTCATTTCTAGTACTTAAAAGAAATCATCTGTCATTCCTTCTTACTTTTCCTTATGTGAGATTTGGTGGGGAAATCTCTAGCATAAGAATATTCTTTTAAAAACAAATTTTTCTAGACCTGATTGAAAAATGATGACACTATCTAGTCAGTTGTTTTCATGAAAATGTATGCGGGTCACTTATCTTTTGTGAAATTGCCAATAAGAGCTATTCTTGACAGATTTCTTTGAAGTTTTCAAAAAGTGCAAAAAATAAGCCTATGTGCATAGGTGAAATCATGTCCCGTCTCTCCCAGGCTTTGCAAGCTTCGCTCTACTGCCTTTTACTATTTGACATTTGCTCCAAGTTCATTTTTTCTCTCTTCCAGCCTTTAGTTAGGCCTACTTCCCATTTCTATATTAAAACTGCTTTTTAAAAAATAGCAGACAATTGTGTCAGTCATATCCAGTTTTCTTTTCTTTTTCTTTCTTTCTTTTTTTTTTTGTTAAAACAGAGGCTTATTATCTCTTTCTTGACCTAGAGCATCAGGTCAGGCTGTGGATTCTAAAATCCGAATTGATTTAACCAGTCACTCAGGGTTGGTCTTCTGGCCATCCCAGTGTGTGTTTTTTCTGCCAAGGCTTCAAACTGTGCTTTCTCTTTTTCATTTATTCTGTCTCCTGCAAAATTTAGCATCTCCATGTGGGTGGACCCTGACTCCCTTTCTGACCTCCCTTATACCAACAGCTTTGAAATTTTTCTTTTGTCGAATCGCAATGTCTGGCTCTCTTGAGATCTTTTACTTGTAACTCTGTGATTAAAAAGAAAAAGAAAAACACATTGCCCATAAAGTACAAATATCATTTATGAAAATATTCCATATAATAAGTACTAAATGCAATTTTTTTATTTTTCACTTCAAATTTTACTTCCATTTAAATATTTAATACATTTATATGCTAGCAAATGACATTTCCTTCCCTTGGTCAAAATGATTTTGTTTGGAGGACAGCAGTTCTGTCTAATTCACCACTTCAGTCACCTGGTATCAGTGGAGTTACTCTTGCCTCTCAAACCTCAAAATGTTGGTCTAAGGAATATAGCTTGAGAAGCAGCAGCTCAAGGATCCTGGAAAAGTTGCTGTCTGGTCTAGAGCTGTGGTGTTCTTTTTTTTATTTTATTTTTTTATTAAAGTTTATTGGAGTGACAATTGTTAGCAAAGTTACGTAGATTTCAGGTGTACAATTCTGTAATACATCATCTATGTATCACATTGTGTGTTCACCACCCAGAGTCAGTTCTCCTTCCATCACCATATATTAGACCCCCTTTACCCTCTTCTACCACCCCCTCCCCACTTACCCTCTGGTAACCACTAAACTGTTGTCTGTGTCTATGAGTTTTGTTTTTTCATTTGTTTTTCTTGCTCTTTTGTTGTTTTCAGTTTTATATATCACATATCAGTGAAAGCATATGGTTCTCGACTTTTTCTGTCTGACTTATTTTGCTTAGCATTACAATCTCAGGATCAATCCAACCATGTACCCAAATCAACTCAAAATGTGGTGTTCTTTAACTGAACTCACTACGCTTCCTTCTGACTACAACGAAAAGAAGAGGCAAAAGAGGGAGCTAGAAATCAATGAGTTATGCCCATTCAAAGAGAGAGAGGACCCAGGACAAGTGAAAACATTCGTCCACAGAAAAACCTGCACATGAACGTTTGTAGCAGCCTTATTTAAAGTCACCCCAAACCCAATGTCCTCAGTGTGTGCATGAACACCCCAACTGGGGCACATCCCTACAGAGGAATACAATGCAGGAGAAAACTATTGATATGTACAACACAAGGGGTGAATCTCAAACGCCTTGTGTTCAGCAGAAGAAGATAGTTGCAAAAGGCTACATACTGTATGATCCCATTTATATGACATCCCGGAAAGGGTAAAACTATGGTGACAAAGAGCAGAGCTGAGGTTATCAGGGGATGGGAGTGGGGGCAGGATTTGACCTCAAAGGGGCAGCACAAGTGAACTCTGGGGAGTGATGAAAATGTTCTTTACTTTGATTGTGGTGGTGGTACATGACTCTTGTCAAAACTCACAAGATTGTATAATTTTTAAAAAACGTGAATTTTACTGTATATGAATTTAAAAATATCCAAATATTCTTTAAAAAGGAGAGGGGAGCCTCTGATTGTGGAAACAAGGACAGAGCCCAAGAAGATTAAGTCCCACCGCTGTTCAGTTCAGAGCTTGGAGAAGATCCTGGTCTTCCTTACAATCTCCCTCACTTGTTAAAGGGACCAGCCAGGCCGGTGTTCTTGCCACGTGCCAGGGTTCAGCATTTGCAGAGGTTCTGCTTATCCTAGCTTTGCGCCCTGCTGAAGACAGACTACTGGTCTACCCGCCGAGGCTGGAGACCTGGCCAGGGACTGGCTCTGTGGGAGGCTTAGTCAGGGAAAGGGCTTTGTCCTGCCTTTCTGACCACCCAGGTTGTGGTTTCCCTAATCTAAAGGATAGAATCTTTGATTTTTCTTGCAATAGCTTTAAAGCAATACGAACAAAAACCACCACTGTTTTCTGCATAGCCCTATGCCATCACTGTGAGGTGTGGTGAGAGATTTTGCATTTGAAATGGAAGAGGCTTTTTAGGAACCTATCTTTAATCTTAAACTCCTTTTAAAACTATGTATAGACATGATCTCCGATCTTGAAAGCAAGTCTGGTAATAGTTTAATATGGGATAGAGTGAAATCGTTTCACTTGCAAAGCAGCAACATATATAAAATGTAGCCCTACCCCTCCAGCATACCTTTTCTTTTAATTTATTTTTTTATTTAAATATAGTTGGTCAGAGGGAAAAAAAAAAACCAAAACAGAATCTTTTTTTTCTTCTTGAAATCTAAGTATCCCAAGAGAAACACAATAGTCAGCTCTAAATTTTTTGTAAAATATGGTCATACTCGGATACTTTGAAGGCTGCACAGACTGTATAAATCGATTCTCTGAGAATTTATCATCTTCCAAAATGAGACCCAGTGCAACCATATGATGCCTGTACTTGACTATTCCCTGGGTCAGTGGGAAATGTGAACTGTGACAGGGTTGCCCAAAGTCATATGGAAGATGTTCAATGTCACTAATCATCAGGGAAATGCAAGTCAAAACCACAATGAGATATCACCCCACACTAATCAGAATGGCTATTATCAAAAAGTCAACAAATAACATGTGTTGATAAGTGTGTGGAGAAAAGGGAACCCTTGTGCACTGTTGGTGGGACTGCAAAGTGGTGCAGCCACTGTGGCTAACAGTATAGAGTTTCCTCAAAAAACTAAAATGACCCAGCAATTCCACTTTTGGGTATTTATCCAAATAAAATAAAAACACTAATTCAAAAAGATATGTGCACCCCCATGTTCACTGCATTATTTACAATAGCTAAAACATGGAAATGACTTCGGTGTCTGTCAATAGATGAAATGGATAAAGAAGAGGAGGTACACATATATGATGAAGTATTATGCAGCAATAAAAATAAATGAAATCTCGCCATTTGTGAAAACATGGATGGATCTAGGGGGGTATTGTGCCAAGTGAAATAAGTCAGAGACAAATACCATATGGTTTCACTTATATGTGGAATTGAAAAACAAAACAAATAAACAAAACAAAAACAAGTCTCCTAGAAAGAGATGGAAGGGATGGTTACCAGAAGGGCGGGAATGGGGAATGGGTAAATAGGGGAAAGGCAATACAGTCAATAATACTGTGAAGATTACTAGAATTAGCGGGGTGATCACATTGTAAGGTATAAAAATGTCAAATCACTATATTGTATACCTGAAACTAATATAACCAATATAAGATTGTATACCAATTATACTTAAATAAAAAAAAATAAAAAAATAAAAAAGTATGCCGGAGGGGAGGGCCTACATTTTATATGTGTTACTCTTTTGCAAGGGGAACAATTTCACTCTATCCCATATTAAACTATTACCAGGCTTGCTTTCAAAATCAGAGAGCGTGTCTATACATAGTTTTAAAAGGAGTTTAAGGTTAAAGATAGGTTCCTAAAAAGTCTCTTTCATTTCAAATGCAAAATATCTCACCACACCTCACAGTGACGGCATAGGGCTAGATAGTGCTATTTAATGAAGAGTTACTTATTTCTTCATCTGTATCCGTTCTGTCAGGTTCTAATAGAGACAACAACTGGCCAACAGATGTGCCTAATGCGTTGTAAAGAGAGATAAGGAGTCTGTGGGTGATGTGATGCATTCTTAGTGTGGAGACTGCTTGGAGACATCAACTCTTGGCTAAAAATGTCGACTTTCTGTTCTCCCAAACCACAGCTACTGGCATTCAACACATCCTATCGTGTTTTCAGCTATCAAATCAAGCCTGGCTTTATTCTGAAAAAACATTAGGCCACTGAAACTCCTAAGACAGCCAAAAGGCTGCTTTGACTTTTTTCCTTTCCTCTTTTCACTTTCATTCATTTTCATTCTTCGAGGAGAGTGTATGAAGTTATCAGGTGCTAGACCTAGACTGCCTGGGCCCAAATTCCGGTTTCCACTTACTAATTATGTGTTGTGGATGCGTTACTTAACCTCTCTGAGCTTCAGTTTCCTCATTTGAAAAATGGAGATGGTAAGTAAGAGTACTTACCATGCAGGATCATTTTGTTTTAAGGAGTTAATATATGTAAAGTACTTAGAACAGCACCCAGCACATGACAGGTACTGTAAAAATACAGGTACATCTCATTTGATGGTGCTTCACTTTACCGCACCTCACAGATATTGCATTTTCATCAACATCGAGGCAAGACCCTCCACCAGCAAAAAAGATATGACTCATTGAAAGCGTAGATGATGGTTAGCATTTTTTAGCAATAAAACATTTTTAAATTAAGGTATGTACATTTTTTTAGACATAATGCTATGGCACACTTAACAGACTACAGTATAATGTAAACATAAGTTCTACATGCGCTGGAAAGCCAAAAAAAGTCCATAGCTTGCTTTATGGCGCTCCTCGCTTTATTGAGGTAGCCTGGAACCAAACCCACAGCATCTGAGGTATGCCTGTGAGAGTAGCTGTTGTAAGTAGGTCAACATCTGCTGAACACCACAAACAGCAGTGGAAATAGAAGGATTTGGAGGGCCAGGCAGACATAATTTTACATCCTACTGTGTATTAGCTTCCTGTCCGCTGGGCCTCAGCTTCCTCAGCTGTAAACTGGGGCTAATAGTGCATCCTGCCAGGACTGTTATATACAGATTGAATACCTGGCATTTGTCTGGTATTCTGCCCCTGTGCAGTAGGAGTCAGACCTGTCGGGTCTTCACCAGAAAGCCTGTGAGACTTCAGTCAAATCGCCAATCTCCCTGAGGTCCGGTTCCCTTACAGGTAAACGGCAATGAAAGTGATACGCCGTTCACAGCATGGCTGTGATGCTTATATAAAATGAGGTGCATAAAGCATAGTCGGGATTCAATAGACATTGTTTAAAATGATAAGAGCCAGTGTATATTATACAAGTAACTGGAAAAAGTACTTCTAACTAAAAAAAAGCCCTATTTAAGTAATATGTTAAGCAAACAAAAAAATAAAACAGTACTTCTCCCTTGAAAAACACCTCTTTCCCAGGGACGCCAGATTAATCCACTGTCACAGGAAGATGACCATCCAGCGGCACCTTCAATCTCTCCGTGATCTGTCATGAAATCCCTGCTTCCTCCCTCAGTCATCTCTAAACTCTGTCCTGTCCCTTTCCCCGTTCTACTAAGTTCTCAGTCAGCCTATTACTATTTTGTTTTCACTGCAAAAGACAAATGCAAAACAAAACCTCTGGTTCACCATCAAATTTACCATAGCCTGTCTGCATTGTGGCCATTGTACTGTCTTCATCCAATCCAGTCCTAGCTGCTATTATCCATTTAAATTTTCTTTCCTCATTGTCACAGTATGACACTGTGATTGCTTAAAGCGTGTCTAATGTCTTCATTAGGTTTTATTTTATATTCTTTACTTATCTCAAGTATGTTCTTTTCTCACATCTCCTAAGACAAATTCAATTCTGCGAAATATCAAGTGCTGAACTACACTTGAATTTTTTTCCCCCTTTATTTGCCCTAAACGAGTTATTTTCGTGTGAGAAAGGGCAAGGGGAAAATGTCAGCTGTGACAATCTAAGCTTAGCTCTGTGGATGGCTTTAGAATTAGACCTCCAGACAGGCTGACAGTGATGGGAGGCTAGGATATTGGAGCGGCACGCGCCCAGCGGGAAAAGTCAGCCTGCAGGGGAAGGTACAGCGAGACTGTGACAGGAAGTCAATAGGAATCAGAAGTCAGGGGGCCACCACAGGGGTGGCACAGGTCTCGGGCCACATGCGAGGAGTCTGATTACCAAACCGGATCTGCTCGTATGGCTTCTGGTCAAGTGACCTATTTGCTGGACCATCAATGTGAAGTAGCTGTCACCACCGAAGAGCAGGAAGATTTCCAAAATATCACCCTCGGATAAATGGCCATCCTATGGCACAGCACCCCTCACACCACATCCTAAGTCACAACCGTCAGATGGTCTGCTGCTCTGTCCACAGCATTCAACACTGTGAGTCCTGAAGGCCCAGACAGGGTCAGATGCGAGCAGCCATTACTGCTCAAGTCCTAGAAAGGAGGCTGTTGGCTGATATTTAGGTGTTTGTTGAGCTGTTAGTTTAAGCTAGGTTAATTTTCTCTACCTTTTCCCCTCTTTAGCTTCATCGGCTAAACAACTCACTCTAAGCAGAGGGAGCACCGGACGAGGCCTTCTCATGTCTATTGATAAAGAGCAGGAAACAAATGAGGCAAAAGGAAACGCACACTGCCCCAAATGGAAGCACCTAAGGACCACTGCTTTGATGGGACAGACACAAGGAAACAGCACTGTCAACCAAATCTTAGCATGGGAGGAATTTTGCATGTTCCACACTTAGCGACTTTAGATTTATAAAATTTTGCTACTAAAGGAGTCAAATTTTTATCTTCCAAAATTTATTGGGAAAAAAAACCACTCTGAATACCACTTAAAAGCATAATGTAGAAATATAAGCCAAGACAAAACAGAGGTCTGTGAGGTTCAGATCTTTTAGAGCAAAGTAAATGTAATTGAACTATTTATATGTGTGTGTGTGTGTCTGTGTGTCAGGGAGAAGAGAGGAGAGGGGAGGGGAGGGAGAGAGAAAGAGGAAATATATATACACACATATCTGCCTGCCTATATTTAGGGAAAGAGAATAGATTGATAGAGCTTTCCAACACCTATTATCCCTCTAGAGATAGGTAATGTTCATGTGTGTTCAAAAAACCCCCACTAAAATGGATTCCTTCAATAGTGTTCGCATATGCCCCCATTTTATATCAGGGGAACAGAAAAGCTTTTAGTGTTCTCTCAGATTTCTACTCCCTGTGGAGAATTCTGTTTAATTTTCAAAACCATAAACTGTTCCGCTTCTGCCCCAGGATTCCCAGAATGTTATGGTCACTCTGCATGCAATACTGTTTCACTGTCAAAGTATAACTATGTGTTTGTACCAAGGAAACCAGGTGCAGTTTGCTTCCCCAAAGCACGCTTCAGCTTTGCCACGTAGGTTATTTGCTCGGTCCCAACACGTGGCCTGGAGGCACCCCTGCAGCTATGACCACCTGAGCTCCAAGTTCCTCTGCTGCCCTGAACTCTGCAGAGAAAAGAAACTAAAATAATCCAAAGCAGTCATACATATTATTGACCATATTCCCTGAAGGTCCTTTCAAAAGCCTGAAAGCCATGTGCATACTAACTGAGGGATTAGACAGGGATTCCTACATCACTGCTGTAGACACATTATGGGCCATGTTTCCAGGAAACGACGTAACTGAAACCAATGTACATGGTAATTGAGGGATTTGATTCAGTTCCTGTTCAGTAGTCATATGCACCATTAATGGTTTTTCTAGCATTTTCTGATCATTCTGGTCCTCATGTCCTGTGATGAATGATGTTGGGGGGCAGCTTTCCTTGTGTTCCTGATTCTGACTTTCTTTCTCCTTGCTTTTCTAACTCAGCACATAGAGCAGAGTGTCTGCAAAGTCCAGAAACATTGGATAAACTTATTTTTAAATAGCATGTTAGCTACACTTGCAAACATCATGGTCAGTATGGTTTTCTTCAACCTTCAGGTGAAGGATCTCTACATTAAAGCAATGGGTACAATAATCAGTCTGAGAAAAAAAACAAAAACAAAACCATTTTCCTGGTGTTTCCAAACCTTTTTAGACCCTTCTTTAGATACTTATCATATAGACTAAGAATAAACTTATCTTCTGTTTTCTGATGTTTAAAACACCCTGAAGTAAAAGGCATATTCCCAGTGAACCGTCAGAATGGTCATGAATGATGATAAGTCCAGTAACAGTACTACAAAATTCCCCTTCATACCACAGGGTGATTTCTCAAGACCCCCACAGCACAGAGAAGTAACCAATTCCTTTGATTTTGTATAATTAGAAAAAGAGCTCCTTAGATACTCACTTTTCACCATAAGCAGGAAAAACATCAATAGCTGTACTCAACAAGACCAATCAGATGACTCTGACAATGCTCTGTGCTCAAGGCCACAGTCTGGGTCCCAAATGAAGCCTTTTCTTTCTTGCCTTCCTCTGCTTCCTCTTCCATTCTGGCTTAGCACCATTAACAGGTATGAAATTAACAGGTTTGAAACAGCACTTTGGTGGTGCTGGTTTTAATGAGGAATTTGGGCTCTGTCTTTCTGGAAGTCACAGAGCGGAAGTTACAGGAGGTGTTGAATGCAACTGAGACACAGCATCAAAAAAGACATGTGAGTATATGAAGGGCCTGGTGAGGACCCTGATCAGTAGGAAACCCATGTCACAGCAGGAAAGCCCTGAGAAAGGGCCCAGTGTTGGTTGTGGAGTCCTTTCTGCCAGTGTGACAGAATGTGTACACACAGCTCACATGTACATGCAGCAGAGTGGCATAGCACAAATCCCTCACCCGACTCTGCTATCTGTCTAGGCATTTGTGAAAGCGACAAAGACAACTGAATAAAAAATGTAGTAAAATAGGCATCAGTGAAGCCTGAGCAAAGATTAAAAATACGCTCTTTGGAAGTGTAGTGGAAAAACAAGTAAACAGATATTTTAAGTGCCCCATCCCACCTCTGCACCATATATACTTAATTTCCATCTCTCAATAAGTACTGTGATGTGGTGTCAGTAAGACTGTCCCTAATTTGAATCATATTTAAATTTAGGTAGAATGCATATTCATATAGAACACACCCATTTCATTCCTAGGCAAGAATTAGAAACACATGACAAAAAAATGACAGCTCAGCACTCCTAAATGTTTACCATTTTATGATCTCAGCTTAGCGAGTAACTGCTTGCATGACCTGAAGTACTATCACTGTCTCCTAAATAATTGTAAAGAATACTATCTTTTCATTCCTCCAAGTTTGTAATAATGCTAGATATTCTGAGATACCTATTCAAGCTATATAGCTGGAAGACAACATCCAGGTTATAACTTTTCTTCAGGGAACAAGATCAAATATAGAATTTTACCCTTTAAAAGAAGGATCTTGCAGAGCAAACTGATTAATTCAACACACAGACAAAATGATTCCATTTGTATAAAATTAGCAGGTTTTATAAAGTTGTATACAATTTGTAGATAAGGGTTATGTATATATTAAGTTAACAGATACATACACACATTTTCATACAGTGTATAAAAAAAGTAAAACAAAAATGTGTGTGTGTATATACGGGGGTGCCAAAAAATGTATACAAGCGGACACTTTGGTCAACTCAACATTGCTCAAGCAGTAGTTCGCCGTAATCAGAAGTGTCTGGACGCTGATGGTAACCACATTGAGCACCTCTTGTAATTGCAGAAGTCAAACATGACTTGTATTCATCTTGCGTTGTAGGTATATATTAAGTATTACAATTTTAATACAGCTTTCCTTTCTTAAAATGTGTATACATTTTTTGGCACCCTGTATTTATTTTTAGGGCTGCATATGTAAGGATTAAATGACAAAGCAAGGGAATGATTTAAGAACCTCAGGATAGTAGTCGCCTTGGAGGAGGAGAGAGACATGTGACCCTAAAGGGGCCCCAAGGGCTTGGAAAGTGCTCCTTAGGAATAATTTAGTTCATCTACTGAGTGCTGGGAACAGATTTTACTTGTAACTATTTATCATTATTCTTTAACTTCATATGCTTGTGACATGCACTCATGAATATACGATATATTTTGTAATTAAAATAAAAGTTCTGTGCAGATACGGATATAACAGTTAACAGTAGTTCCCTCTGTGATGGGGGAGGGTGGAATGAGAGGTTTAATGGCCACGTTTACTTCTTGCTCAATGTGCTTCTGTTTCTGGGTTTGTTTGGGGTTTTTTTTGGTAACACAAGGAGTAGTGTGCATTCATACTTTTTTTTAAAAAACACTAAATATAAATTTTAGCTTCTAAAACAATGAATTATACTCATTTCAGAGAGATTTTTTTCCTACTACATAGTAAAAGTACCTCGATAGGGTGAACATGAGACGTATACAGCTTTCATTGTTCTAAGCTGCAAAACATCATATAAGAAGTTTAAAAATAAAGATACATATTGGTGATACTTTAGAGTCTACTACATATTTGTTCACTTCAGAAAAGATGAAATTTAGTTCTAAGGTGATCAAATGATCCTTTTATTTTTAATCCGGGCAAGTGCATATTCCTTTACACGGACAGACAAGAGATCTTGAAGTCCCAATTAGCCAGAAATTAGGCTAAAACAAGAAAACTTCAAGAATCATCAGTGTTGTATTTCTTTTATCCCTAAGTGACTTCAAAATTCCTTTGTGTGATTAACAATGGCCAGTAACTACAGTGAAAAGTTCTTCATGTGGGACTTAATGCTCTCTAATGCTCTTTCCAGCCCTAAAACTCTTTTGGGCTTCATTGAAATGCAGCCATGTCCTCAGCAACTGGAAAATGTGATGCAATTAGACTCTTTTCGAGCGGCTTTATCAAAGACATCAGCCTGAATATAAAAGCAGAACACAATCTGCAGGATTCTGTTGTTTGGGAATCTTTTACTTCTCCTCAAATAGAATGTGAGTTCCATATGGGAAGGGACCTTGTGTTGCATCTTGGTACTGCCAGAGCCTAATTCAGTGCCAGGAACACACTAGGTACTGATAACTGTTTGCTGAGTGCACTTGCTTGCTTTGCAGCTCAGAAAATGAATTTCTTTCCACCAGCCACCCGTGTATTTCACAAGACTTCATTTAGTGCCAGCTCTGAGCCAATACGACAGCGGATATTGAGATTACAAAGACGATTAATGCACTTGTATGCCTTCGACAGGTTAAGTCTACACATAAGTAGAGTATGGAATTATATCTACCAGAAACAATAGGAATAAAATGCACAAACACAATTTTGAGTGAAAGATGCTAGACACAAAAGAATACATTCTGTGTTCCTCTGTTCACGGTCAAAAACAGGCAAAGCTAACCTTTGGCATTTGAAGCAGGGATAGTTGTTACTCTTGAGAAGCTCAGTAACTAGGAAGGGGCATGAACGAGCTAATGGGGTTAGTGTTTTGTTTCTTAATCTGAGTGTGATCACTTTTTGAAAATCCAGCAAGCAGTGCCTTTATGATTTGGGCGTGTTATATTTTAATCAGAAGTGCACTTTTAAAAAGAATAACACTTTTAAAAAGCACCTGGCTTGTGTAAGTGATTCCTCTTACTGTTCATACAGTTCAATACATTCTCAGTGCTTTCCCAGTCTCGTTCTAACTCTAAGGCCACTTCCTGCAAAAGGTCTCCTATGAGCCCTAACTTGGAATGAATTTTTCCCTCCTTGGAAATGCCACAGCATTTTTGTTTACACATCTCCCTTCCTTTAACTCTAAGCATCATGTTAAAATGTGAAACAATCTTTAACCCACACCATCTATCACAGTGCTTTGAATGTGTTAGGTTCGCAAAAATTCTCAATCAAATAAACATTGAACAGTCTATTCTCTGGCCTGCTCGGCATGGTCTCTTCCTGTGCGTCTGACTATTTTTTTTTGCCTGTCCTTTTCTGTTCAGCATCCCATATGCTGTGGGAATCTACTCTAAATGTGATGTCAAAAAACCTGAAACCCTTTCTACTGATTGGCTTGGACACGTTAAAAAGAAAACAGCTTTATTCTTTTGTTCTAATGATCAATAGAATATAAAAAAATTCAAACAAAGAAGAATAAAAGTTGCCAGTAATTTACTATACACATTGTCTCATAACTTGATCTTTACTCTTGTAACACCAAACACACCTTTTCCTACCCACACACACAGTGCTCACTGAAGTTCATCAAATTCTGTAACGAGCGTATTCTACTTTGCTTAACCAACTCCCCACCTATGGACATCGGGGCAATTTCAAACTTTTCACTTTTAAAACAAATGACCATCTTTATTAAATTGTCCACTCACAATAACTACATAAGGGTAAATCCCTAGAGGTTTATTTTTTTCAGTTAAAAGTACACACGTGTTACAAGCGATTTTTTGAAGTACACATTTACAAATGCGAAGGCTGAAAGAATGTCTGTTCCTACAATAGCAAAATCTACATTTCATTGATGCATTATTTTTATCTTTTAACACCTGTGAAATCAGAATGCTCCTTATAATTGATGGCACATGAAAGTCACTGTCCGCGAGGTGGCTGCTGGGATGTGATTCACACTGCTCTCCACACTGTAACACCTCAGCCAGAAAGCCGCTTGCAGACCACTTCTGGAAGGGATATAAGTGCTGAATGTCGTCTGAAAACATTCTGATACCTTCTTTAAGATACGAATGTGCCAGCATTAAACCTCACAGAATGGGTGTCAGTGGCTTGGAAAAGCATCCCAGAGGGATAAGCAGAGCTGTCTTTTATGAGAAGCTGCATCCTCAAAGCTCTTGACGGCACAGATGATAACACAATGTGAAAAAACATGGATGTTGCTCTCGGTTGAGAAGTGATTCAGAAGCATTGCACTCATTGTGAAAAAGTTTTAGAAAATTGCCAGCTAAACCAGTTAATTGTGCTTATATTTCCTTCTTAGGTGTACACAGGAGTGACTTATGGTTAAATTCTATACCTAAATAAGTATAGAGTGTCTTACAATAATTGTAAAACAAAATTGTAAATAAGATAGCATCGTATCATAGTTCACTTGATGGCTTTTTTGTTTCTTAATAACACATGACATAACGTTGGGCCTTAACACTTGATGGCAACTTAAATTCCATGAAAGGGAATTCAGTGTCCTAAGTTCAATCCAATACTAGGTATTATGTTTTTTTCTTAACTTTTGCTAATTTTATATAAAAATGACACCGCATTTTACTTGTATATCTTAGATTACTAATGAGGATGGGCTTTTCCCGCCATTTTCTTGACCATTTATAGTGCCCTTTGTAAACTTTTGCATTTTTTGTACACTTTTCTTTTGAGATGTTCATTATTTCTCACTGGTTTTTTTTTTCTTTCTGGTGGTTCTTTATAAATTTAAAATATTAAACCTTTCTGTTATATCCCACCCAAACATTCTTTTCCGTTTATCCACCATTTTAACTTTGTTGATGGTGTTTTTTGCAATTCAGAGACCCATTCAACTAGTAAAAGATGCCAGCCAATTTCAGATCTGATCAAATTTTACCAACCTCCTTCAGATACCTGCCTCGTAGACAGGAGAAAATCACATACATAAAAATGGCCCAGAGCTAGAAATAACTCCAATTAGCATCCACATGCATTTAAAATTATAAGACACTAGAAACCTGTAGCCAGTTTTCTGTCTGATCACACTTCCCCCCAAAGAACGACATTCTATGTCATTCCAGACCATTCACTTTGGATCACTTCCCAGCTGCTCGGTGGTAATAATGTGCTCGGCAGAAGCAACCAGAGCCTGTCTGATGAGCAAGAGCTGCTGACGGCCACTTGTCAGAGCCCTCCAGACCTCTGGCCCTATCTGCACATGGGCCTCCCAAAGCTACAGCAGGTCAGACATCCCTGGTCCAGTTCCAGCACACAAGTACAGCCCAACTATGCAGTATCCCAAGTGCAGCTGACTGCTGGCAAGGAGGGTGTTGCCATGGCCTAAGAGTCAGGGTCATGGGTCCTAACCTTGACTTTGCCTCTAACTTGCAGAAATAATTTCACTTTGCTGGGTCTCAGTTTGCTCATTTTTAGGCCAGGAGCAGTTGGGAGACTGGATCTCTAGAATCTTTTTCAATGCCCACATTCTGGTTCTATGATACAGACGTAACTCAATTCTCATTTGCTGCCCCAATGATAAAAACAACAACTATATAATAAATTCAAGTGTTTCCTTCTCCAAAGGTGCTCTTAAACGTTTTACTCTATGGTAGTTTGCCCTTCTCCACAGGGTTTCTATTCCAAGACCCCAGTGGATGCAGAGAGTCCCGAGCCCTAGAGATATATAATACTATGTTTTTTCCTATATATACACACCTATGATAAAGTTTATTTTATAAATTAGGCACAGCAGGAGATTGATCACAATAATAAAATAGAACCATTATAACAATATACTGTAATAAAAGTGAAATGAATATGGTCTCTCTCAAAATATCTTATTTTACTGGGCTCGCCTTTTCACTTAAAGGAAGTACTTTATAGATTTTTTTTTTTTGGCATATCTGAATTGCCAGCATCATGTTTTTTTTTGTGCTGGGGGGCCATTTTTAAGTAAAATAAGGGTGCCTTGAACACAAGCACTGAGATACCTCCATAGTGGATCTGATAACGGAGCCAGCTACTGAGTGACTAATGCGGGGCAGCGTCTGCAGTGTGGAGACGCTGCACAAAGGGATGAGACACGTCCCAGGTAGGATGGAGCAGGGTGGCACGAGATCTCATCATGCTACTCAGAACAGCATGCAATTTAAAACTTATGAATTGTTTATTCTGGAACTTTCCATATCATATTTTTGGACCGTGACTGAGTGTAGGTAACTGAACCTGTGGAAAGAAAAACCGCAGATAAGGGGTGGGGGGGGGAGCTACTGTACAGCCTCTCCTATATGAACAGTGAGCAGTTTGATCTGTGTTTCCCTTATTCCTCATTTCACAAGGACTGTGTTGACTTGAAAGTCAAGGTTAGAAACCTCAAAAAGTTTTATTAGACTTCTGATCCACTCATGTCGACCTATACAGACTGGCCCTAAAAGCATGTCCAATTATTTTTCCAGTTGTTTTTAATATCAGAAGGATGGAATTCTTTAGCACTTCCTTAAAACATCTGCTCTGTAATTACCTAACTCAGGAATGTTTTTTGTTTTTGTTTTTGTTTTTCCTGAAATGCAGCCTTTTTGGGATTCCTCTCCTTTCTCCTGCCTCCATACCTCCTTGTTTTTGCCCCGCCCTATATACCTGGGGTGCGAAAAAAATGCATACACATGACTTGTATTCACCTTTTGTTATTGGTATATACTGAATATTATAATTTTAATAAAATTTTTTCCCTTTCTTAAAATGTGTATACATCTTTTTGGCACCCTCTGTAGTTATACTGAAAATTAATCCTAAAATTTATTATTCATAATTTTAACAATTATAATTTTGTATGATGACCACACTTCTCATTATTGCTGGTATAAAAGGGTGATAATATTATGACTCTCTAAAGAGTTGGCACCAGAACTACTCTAAAAACGGGTAATAACTTTGAGGCAGGAGATGAAAGAACTCAAGAGCGGGGCATCCACTGCTTCCAAAGCTTTGGAGAAGAGTCTGAAACTGCTCTGCACCAAACAAGGAGAGAAACACATTGTTCTGAAGTAGGCAACTGGAGAAAAAAGAAGAGAGAGGGGAGAAAGGAGCCGGGGAAATTTAAGTTTGGACTCTGCATGGGAGAAGGACTGAGAGAAACTTCTGGTGAGCGGTGGTCAAATTCTTGCACAGCCACCATGGGAACTGTCCTCCAACCTGTCTGACACCCAAAATGAAGGGAACAGGGGTTCCTGAGAAGCCTGTTGAGAAACCACATGAAAAAGTGGAAGGGCTGGTAAGGGCTATTTTGGCTGCTAAGGCAACATCTATTTCAGGGAAACAGATGGAAAAAGCAGGGACCAGAGATGCCAGTTTGAACACAGGGTTCTATCAGGGAGGGATTTGACATTATGTCTGAGAACAGGGTGTGCCAATCACCCACATCTCCAAAGTTAAAAAAAAAATGTCTTTCAAGAACAAGAATATCTAAAATGCAAGTGTGAACTAACTATACAGCATGTGATGTGGCCACTCAGATTTTCAGTAAATTCCTGTATACTGAAACAAGGTTGTGATTTTGTGGGTGTGTGTTATGTTTTAGTGGGTCTTTGGGGAGAAGGTGGTGGTGGTGGGGGGAGACGGCAGAGGGAGGGAGGGAGAGAGAGACAGAGACACTGAAACCTGATTTGGTTTGGGTCAATGTGTTGTGAACCAGAGACATCAGGGAAGTTCTTATGATAACCATGAAAACATAAAACTCCCTGGAAAGCTAAAAAAAATATCTCAGAGAAGGACTTAAACTTTTATAGGTCATAGAAAGAAGATTCAAATCAATATAATGTAGACCTCAAGGGACTAGTAATCTCTAACTAATATCTGGATTTTACTCTTTACCCAAATCCTGTTTGTATAATAGTCATGTGCTAACTATCTTCTACTCTTCATATATTTATGAACATCTTCAAGTTCCTTCAACATCTTTCCTAAGGAAACCAGTAATTTCCATAAAGAATTAAATATATAATTCTCTCTTGGAAGGACAGATGAGCGATTTTCCTCTCCCTCTGGAGATGCAATTCTGGAATTTTTTTTCCCCTAATGGAAAGGAGTAATATTTTTCTTCTATCATGTCCAAAGTGAAAATCACATATACTGTATATCTACTATGAAATAAATAATGGCATCAGGGTCACACCTTCCCACTGCAACAATATCCAATACGACGCAAAGACAACATAGGGACATGATTTTCTTGCACCTCTTCCCTTCTTGACATCCAGCAGCCTCAGCGGTATCTAACCTGGGAGCCATCTGAGTAAGAGGGTGCTGCACAAGGACGTATGCTAGGGAAATAGATATATTATGACAAGAGTTCAAGTATATCCACAGAAAATGTATAAACAAAACCACATTTTAGTCTGTTCTCCAAGGCATTTCTCTTCCAACATTATATCAATACTACTAACAAGTAGGAAAAAAATATTGATTAGGATTTCACTGCTTAGTTCACCCATCCAAGAAAGTTAGAGCGGCCAGAAGGCACAGAATGTGGAAAACGAGAAGGAAAGGCCCTAACCCGTACACGAGGCAACGGCTTCCTGATCCTTTCCCTTCCTAACGGCCATGAACATCTCAGCCATTTAGCCACCTTCTGCCTTCCTGATGACTCCAGGGAGCAGCTGGAGAGTTGCTGTTTTCACATTAAAAGAGAAGCAGATAATGTCATAGTTACCCTGCAGTTGGAAAATTCCTACGTAAGGAGTAGTGCTCGCAAACAAGAATGACCCTATCTATCCAGAAACCACTCTGCAGTGGGCCTGCTTTCTGGGCCTCAGCAGGACATAAACACAGTGATCGCAACGACAGGGCATCACCATGGCTCGGAGGCCTGCTGCTGATTCGTGAGGAAGGGCTTTTAACTCCTCACTGTACAATTCCATGGCTGAAAACCATATCTGATACAATGGAACGCGCTGTACGCCATTTACTAAGCAGTTGCCTTAAGCAAAATAAACTGAATAATGAAAATAAAAACAAAAACCATAGATAATGTCCAGAGTGTGATTCTCGAGTTTCTACGGTGCTTCCCAGCGTATGACTAAAACAGAGCCTGGAGAGACCCGGGTCCTTCTTGTCCCCTGATTCTCTGTCACGCGCTTCCATTTCTCAGACCCTTTCAAAATGGAGAGCCCGGCTGCAGACTCCTCACCCCGCTGCTCTCTGTGTTTGGGGGTGAAAGCATGCAGCCTTTCTCCTTGACTGTAGGATCCAACAACTGTTCTCATGCTTTTCTAGACAGTCTGGGTCCTACTTGCTAGTTCACAAGAGAGAAAATTGCTGGGCACCCCACTCCACTGTGAGCCCAGAGGCCTCTGCCTCCAATAGAAACTACAAATGCCTCTGCACAATCGAGGAAGAGCATTAGGAATCTTCCTGACTTTAGTTCAGGAAAGTGTAGCCTCGAGATTGGTAAAACTCTACTTTTCTCAGAAGCTCTTGTGTGTGAGCTCCTTGTGTGCAAACATCTTGGCAGCAGAGGAAATGAGTTTGCTCCTTAACACCTGGGCACAGGGGAGATTGCATAGGTTCCTAATGCTGGGCCTTGTGGGCATTTGTATAGACCAGAGGAAAAAACCACAGTAAATAACTGGGATATTTATCTAAGACCTTAGCTTTTAAATCCATTGTGACCCCTCACACACACATGTGAATATGTAATAAAAAATTTTCAAAACAATAGCTGCCCCTATTACGTGCACTGGATTGTAATATTTTACTTTTCTGTTTCATTTTTAAGAGTGTTGCATAACTTTCTAAATTTATTGTTTGAATTGCAGTTAGAAAAACAACTATTATAAAAGGTTAATGAGGCAGGTGGAAATATAATTAAATTGATGTATTTATGGGACATCTCAGGAATACCAGGGTGGACGTTTTCCATGTCAAGTTCTTTCCTCTTAGGTATTAGGATGATTCCCTTTACACCACATTCCAAACACAAAGGTCTGACATGTCCATTTAGCTTTTATTAAAGGACAAGGCAGTAAGATGCAGGGGTGAGGTCGTGTTTTAGTTCAATTCTGAATAAACCCATGAAAGTTTAACAAGGTTACGCTGCAGTAAGGAAATACTTAATGAAGACAGTGTGTTTTGATCAGGGACTGTAAAGCGAAGCAAAAGGTGACGAGGTTTGGGGACGTAAGAGGAAAGGAGAGAAGGTCAAGTTCCCTTGGTTTCTGCACATCACCTAATTGGCTCACCTCTGAACCGGGGGTGGGGGGGGACAATGTGCTGGTGGCTGCTGCTCAGAGGGCAAAGGAGAGAACAGTGACTCTTGCAATTCAGGTTAGAGGTCACCAGTAAAGATCCAAAAAAGGACCTGCTCATCCTTATGACATGAGTTCCAAGCATAACGACAAGAGCCATTTTCCCAATTGCTTCCAACAACATCACCACCCCGCAAAATTCGCTGGGCAGCAACCTCTATCTCCCATCTGTTTTGAATCATCTCCACCAAAGCTAATGACAGTCGGAGCTGAGCAGCCACTCGGCAGCTGAAGAGCTATGAAATGTTTATGTTCTTTAAGGGGAAAAAGAGTTAATTATAAAAGGGTGCAAGGTTCCAATGGCTAGATTTCAGATATCTGTACACATTAAGAATGGTACATGCAAGCTTGTACAATACGTTGTTGTCCTCTCTCTCCGAAGACTCCAATAAATGATACTCTGTATGACAGAAACAATAATAATTGGATGATTCCATTTGATGTCCCAAATCCAAACTAGTTGGTTGCAGACATAAGAGGAGCCCAAATTGTCAACCTCTTTTTGCAAAAAAAAAAAAAAAAAGGCAATGGTTACTGAAATGGCAGTATTTGCAATGAAATAAACAGTTATCACCCAAATCATGAAGATTCTAAAGCACCAGTTCATATCTTTGTAAGGTGGGAAAGGATGTCTAAGTTGAAACCATTCTCATAAGGCCAAAATAGACACCTGGGCACTTCCAGCCCCATCAACTGATCTCTCTCTCTCTCTCTCTCTCTCTCTCTCTCTCTCTCTCTCCCCTCCTCCCTCCCTCACACACACACCCCTAACTCTATACTCCAATTGCAGTCCCCAGACATTGTTTATCCCCATCATGATTTGCCATCTAAATATTAATATGATGACTATGCTTTGCTCTTGTTTTTATAATCCCAACTATGTATGCCTATTATTTAGGAGATTAACTTAAATTTAGAGTCTTCTGAATTCTATGTAACCTGACCATTAACAAATTTATTTCTGGAGATTGAAATGCCAGGATTAGCAATGACAGTACCAAATTCATATCCACAGATAAGCAGGAACAGGCCCCTGGCAACGGTTTTTAAATTAAAGGCTTTTTCCTGATTGGCCTATGTGCCTAATATGATTATTATATTTGCTCTTGGGTGAATTTAGAGAAAACTCCCACAGGAACAGCCAGCATATTAACTGAATGGGACTTTTGATATCATCTAGTTCAAGTGCATCACCACATGTCAAATCTAACAGCCTCAGCCTCTTGACCTCTTAGCAACACCTGGCATTGTTTTGTACCTCTTTACTGAAATTCTGTCATTCCCAGGTTTCCATAATTTTAGTCATTTTGGCTTTCTGGTAACCAAAAAAGTTGCTTTCCACTAGCAATCCCCAAAATGCCCACCACCCCTACTCCACTCCAGGTGTCTGTCCTCACCTGACACCTCCTCCGGTGTTAATCCCGTCCATTCTCACAGTTGCAACTGTCAGGACTACAGTGGTGCTGCCAACATCTGTGTGTAGCCTCAGCAGCCTCAAATGCACCATGCCCAACACCGAATCTACACTTTCCTTGCAAACCTCTTCTTGTCCTTATGTTCCTTTCTCATTTATAATGTCATTCAACATGCATCCACCCAAAAATGTCATTTTTTAGTCCACCCTCCTGTTCAGACACCGATTTCTAGAAACTGTTTCTGAAATCTCTAGGCTATTGTTATCAGCCTCATCACTAACATTTCCTACAACCAATGTCTCCTATACACACTCTTCGGTACAGCCAGCACAATTATATTCTAAAATAGAGCTCTGGCAATGTTTGCTTAAACAACCTTAATGGTTTCCTGTCACCTATAAGAAAATGTCCAACTTCCTCAGCACCCTTCCCGTCGCAAACTATTTCTTAGTCTCATCTCACCATACAATCCCTGGGCTTGTTGCTTTGGCCCACTCACTTTGCCCCAACAATCAAATAAATGGTTTCCTCTGCTTAAAGTGCTCTTATCGACTTTTCTCACCACTCTGCTTATTTTTAAGTGTCACCTCCTCCACGGAGCCTCCCTTAAATCTCGAGGCCACGTGACCATTCCTGAGTATTCCTATGCGGTGCTCTGTTCACATGGATTATCATCACACATCGACTGTCGCCATCTTGTCTGATGACAAGATGAGCTAGACGGTCATCTGCTCTGAGAAAAGTGGTACCTTGCTCTTTGTAAAGCTAGGAGTTAATACACCTGCACGTGGTAAGGGCTCCATTCACAACCACTAAGAAAGGATATAAACACCGTGAAGGGCAGCTCTGAGCTACGGGTGAGAAGATAGGAGTTTGAGTCCTACCTCCTTTGGTGAGGACTCCAACTCTGTGAGCTTGAATTCCTTCATCTGTGGGCTGAGATAACACTCTCTTTCCCACCTATGAAGAATGAATGAAATCAAGCAGAGAAAAGTACTATGCAATTTTATAAAATAGAGACAAATATATGAAGTATTAATATAATCCAAGAGTATAACCTCTTTTTTTTTTTTTTTTTTT
>NW_017731683.1:1294272-1311480 GCF_001890085.2 Hipposideros armiger | reverse complement strand
GTTGCTCAGAGCTCAAACTCTTGAGCGAGCTCTTAACCAACTGAGCCACTCAGCCGGCCCAAGAGTATAACCTCTTAATATCTAGTCTTTCACCTAAAATATATCAAACGTTAAAAGAGTCTACAGCCACTGACCAAACTGGGGATGAATATAAACACAAGAAAAATAGATATTTTATCTGTCTTCGCATTCAGTGTGCCTAGAAATCAAGGGTGACATCAATTTAATGTGATCTGCTCAGCACAATGATGGAAAGTATTTGTTAGCATGCAGAGGCACTATATTATAGAGAAAAAGCACAGGCTTTCCATCAAAATAGGTGTGAATCCTAGCACCATGTGTTACTCTTTCTTATTAGCAAATGCTTTTATAATGCAAATACTCATATATATACATATATATGTATATATAATATTAACCCATTTAATTCTCACAAGAATCCAGTGACATAGGTCCTATTATTATTATTATTCCCATTTTTACATACAAGGAAACTGAGGCAGGCAGGCTGATTAACATGTCCCAGCTACCAAAGCTATTAGGAGGCAGAGCTGGGGTTTGTGTTTGCTCAGTCTGGCTCTAGGCTGGCTGTCACTACTGAACAATGCAGCCTATCTAAATAACGATGTGACAGGCTAGCACAACGCCTGACCCACAGTAAATTCTTGACAAATGTTAGTTTCCTTCTGCACATAGTGGTGCTCGGGCGACTATGACACAGGCAAATGGTCATGAGGAATGCTATATCATCTCCTGACAAACTCCCATGTCATTTGGACTCCGTGAAAAGGGGATTTTATCTGTATAGTGTATTACCATCCTTTCCATATGAGTAGGGTTTCCAAGAAAGCTAGAAAAGATCACAACATTTTAACTAGCTCTTAGTGTATCCAGTCAAATGGGACACACACACACACACACACACACACACACACACACACACACACAGACTCACTGTCTTTTGTTGAGTCATTAGAATGCCATCACTCTGGGCTGAGGCAAAGGTAGAGAGTCACCAGCCAAGTTCGTTCATTCAGACCTTCTGGTTGTGTTTTGACAAACCCCAAGCACACCAATTACATTTTCTATTACAACCAGTGAGGTTCACACCGCATTAACATTGCATTAACTTGCTCCGGCTCTCCCTTCCCTCTGGTAATCTCAGAAGCACGCCTCTCACAGTGAAGTCTTTGATCTTCCCTCTTTAGCATATCATTCAGGGAGGAATGGGGCGAAACACTCTCCAAATATAGCTCACCTCTCTGCAGTGCTCCTGGCCTGCACCTGCTGCAGACCTTGTGAGAGCATTTGATGACAACTGTTGGGGTAGCTGAGGCTTCTCCACAGTTCTTCCCACTGGGTTAATTCTTCCATACCCTAGTTGGTACCCGCATGCTTTTAATTGCTTTCTTAAAACTTTTTTTCTAGTTTAACACTGTGTTTTAGTTCAGTTAATTCCATGTCTCTCCATTGTGAGCGACACAGGGGTTCTTAGATTGTGAACTGGGGCATCAGCAATACGAGGGCAAACCTAGAAATAGAACTACACGAGCAAAAGTAAACAGGGTGATTTCTTCTCTTACCTGTAATGGAGCAGATTGTAACCAAATAACATTCCTATTAGCAACAACAACAATAAAAGGTGGAGGAAGAACAAAGTCAAACAAATAGCTATTTAAAGATCATGAGAGCAATCAAGGTAACAAGGACATGAAGGGCCTAGATCCTAGAAAGAAGAAAAATACACGGAGGTGAGCCCTACATTTGTCTGTTTGTCTGTCTGTGTGTTTTGTCTCATAGAATTTGCCAATTTGGGGCTCAAACCACATGGACCAGAAAGCAGCAGCGTAGGCTTGGCTGCAGTCTTTTTGAGTTGGGGAGAAAAGAACTGGAGTTCAAGGCGACCAAAGGTGCCAGGACTTGAGAGACCAAGGACCAGATGAAAAGGAACCACAGAATAGTCCGAATTCTGCATGCAATTTCCTCTTGAGGCCTTTGATGCCTCCTGAACCGCTCATTATCAGGGCAGGATGCTTTGAAACCAATCAGAAAGCAACTGTTAAGAGGCTAAAAAGCTAATCAGCTGTTTTCGCACTCTCAGGGCACTGACTGGAGGACAAAAACTGCTGCTCGGGGTCCATCAGGAAGGAGGTTATCTCGTAAATAATGTGAAGGGCCATGCCCTAGCAGTAAGGACAGACCAGAAATTAACCAGTACTCACAAAACCTACAATGTCCAGGACAACAATCAATTATCGGGCTGAAAATGCCAATAGTGCCAAGGTGGAGAATTCTGATCCAGAGGAAGTGGTCCCTAAATCTTTCACAGAGGACATGGAATGTTTCCTCCCAACTATACTTATCACCTGCTGCGTGGTCCCCAGTAAGGCAATAGACTCTCAGGGCTTCATGTTTTTCATCTGTAAAATACAGTGGTTCATTCACACTTTTTCATCCATAAAATACACTAAAGTGAGTGAGCGCCAAAATACTGGGTTGTCGGAAAAGTCATGACGTATTTTTTCTATGTTTCTCATTGCAAAAATGTGTCATGACTTTTCCGACAGCCCAATATTTCCTTTCAGTAAGTCTGTTTTTATTTTGTGGTTAATTAAAAAATAATGTAAGTCCTATCTGGATAATTTTGATAAGATAAGAGAGAAAAAAATTACAAAACCATTGATGTACAGGCAGACGTAAGCTCACATCTGTGAGGGCTTTTTTGGCCTGCTTGCACCTGGGGAGGTTTGTGTACAAGGTAAAACAACATATATATTAAGTAAAAAATTTAAAGAATACTAATACTTGCTAATTAGAATCTTACAAGTGAAAAGTCCTAGGCTTTCCATAAGCAAAAACGGGGAAGACTAAAAACAGACACATGAATTACTGAGCACGAGGAACCACAAACGCAATTGAAGAAAATCATATTTAAAATCAAGGGTGTAGGAACTGAATAAGCAAAACTGCTCTGGGATTACATGAATCAGACATCATCTAAGTCCAATTAAAATTTTAAACTATCTACTATATATACACATGTATACACACACATTTTTAATTCCCATAATGACAATAACAGTATCATTTTTTTATTTTTATTTTGAAATATTTTTTAGGTAAATCGGATTTGGTATTGGTTTGCAAGTGTTAATAGTAATTACAAATTTAGGGAAATCACAGGATAAATGTGAAGGGAACGATTCACTTATAAAACAATAACATTTCTGGTAGAAACTTACACAGGCCCATTTAGTTTAATAGCATTAGCAGACAGGAGCCTGACTCAATTCTCTAAGAACCATCACCATTTTTAACTAATGGAAATAAATCACTCTGGAAACTATAACTATTCTGTAAGCCAAAATATGTAGACACCAAAGACATTACCGTATCTGCAGGGGGCAAGGTTTGACTTGTGTAATAATTAAACCCACAGGAATTTATACCTCATACTTCAATAAGAAATATTTCTCGTGCAGCAAAAGAATTGCATTGTTGCATATACCAAATTTAATAATAATGACAAATTATTGTTTACCTAAGTTTTATGGCAAACAATGTTTCTATACAGCTTATTATCCTTAAAGAAGTTTCTTTTTTCCCCCCTCATAAAAAATACATTAAACAAAAATTAGTTGAAAGTCAAAGAAACCCTACATGCCTCAAAATGCAGTTGAAATTTATACAGATCTGGATTAAAATACCAGCTTTGCTTTTGTTCATCTGTGACTTTGGACAAGATTCCAGCTCACAGGGTCTGTGAAAGAGTCAAGTACAAAAGACATCGAATGCATTGCCCGGAGCCTTATGTGTTCATAACAAGTGTCAGTTCTTTTTCTTCTAACATGTATTCACTCCAACAAATAAATAATATTTATTCAACTCATGAACACGTTGATGAGTTTAACATATAAGCCTGGAGCCAGAGAGGTAATTTGCAGAAAGGATGTCTTGGCTTATGCAAAAAAGAAGAGAATTTTCCTCAGTAGTCTCCCATGGGAAGTGCCGATAACTCTGAGAAACAGGGCTCAGTGGCTACTTAGAACGGCCAGTGTGGCCCTCACATTGCGGCTGCTGACAGGCTCCCCAGCTGTCATCTTGTCATGTCACCTGACGCTCTTCCATCAGAGCTGCACAGGCCCTGGTCCCCAGGGAACTGATGTCAGGATCGCTGCGTAGCCCTAAGCTCATGAATCCCAAGGCACAGTCTGACTTCGTCCATCATCGAGTTGCTAGACAACAAGCCACTGGCAGGTGGAGAGGGTTATGTCACATCTACTTGCATTTGATTCCTGCTGCCCTGTGCCTTGGCAATTGAACACAACAATTTTCTGATGATCCTGCGTTCCTCATGCCTCAAATTTTTCTCAGCCTGGAGCACATTAAACAATGGTCAACGTTGCACACAATATGGATGATTTACTCCATGGTAGTGAGGTAATATCTTATTCAAACTGCCTGCCAGCTACAGAAGGGCAGTGTGTTCGCTTCACCCAAAGTTCCCATTCCTCTGAAAAACAGGGATGGAATCTGTGGTGGAGAGTCACCCAGAAGCATATGACAGAGGAACGAATGCTCCATGACAATGACCCCCCAAATCTCTCTCTGTGACAACACATCTCTTTTATCACTATGTTTGGTGATGACCAAACAGGCCAGGCAAGGTAATGCCCTATTTGTTCCTTTGAAAGACGATGTCCCATTTCAGTTATCAAATCAATCGAACAATCCATCAATCAAGGGCCAAAGTTGGAGCTGTTTTTCTGTTTTCTTATTTGAACCTTTTTAGTGGTAAATATGATGAACTGCAAGCAGGAAACACTACAGAATACATTTGCATGAGTCAATGAACCACAATTTAAATAACAGTGACAGCATGCACTGTTCCAATATCTTAACCTACTCCTAAATCTCATTTTAATGCCAAATATCACTTATTCTGAAATGCACAAACTGTACTACAGTAATTATGTGCCGCCTTTTCAAAGACTAAATATAAAAATAGTGAGCAGGCTCACGGTTCAAAATGAATTGTAATTAACTTCACTAAAGAAAATGGCTTCCCCCCCCCCTCTTGCCTACCATGTAATGTATTTTTCACAACTAAATTAATATACTCAAAAACGAAAGGCTTTTTATGAGTAATAAGATACACTTAATATAATATCTCAATAGAAAAGGAAGTTGATTAGTTTCAGACAGCTGTAAGCCAAATTGCAAAAGTCATTTAGTTTTACCAAAGAGACTGAGAATTTCTAATTTAGAAGAATCGAGTCTTAATTAGGTGAATGGTTTTTCAAGATAGTCACGAAGGTCAAGAGGATGAAAGAGACTGATGACTTTTGAATCTATAGAACTTGAACTGTAATAAAGCATCGCTTCATGCTTTTTCTGAGCATGACCCTGGGAGAAGGACACTTACCTTTCCTGGGTAGCTTTAGTGTTTGCAAGGTGAGCTCCATAGATGCTAATTATTTCCTTTAAACTCCAGGGACCTCCCACCAGGAGAACAGCACCAAGATGGGTCATGATTAATCAGAACAAGTAGTTAATATGACCACAGATGGGGACTCACTCAAGAAACTGGGGTGGGTGGTTACCAGTGTAAGGGGCTGGGCAGAGAAAGTACCTTCACTCAGGAAGCTGAGTCTAGCAGGAAAGACAGCCAGCCAGGTTAGGAATTCATCTCAATAAAATGGAATCAGTTTCATATTCATTTATAAAAGGAAGGAAGAGTGGGCTGGCCGAGTTGCTCAGTTGGTTAACAGCTCACTCAAGAGTGTGAGCTCTGAGCAACAGGGTCGCCGGTTTGATTCCTGGCCTGAGCTGAGCTGCCAACAGGTTGAAGGATAGCTCAGCTAAAAAAAAAAAAAAAAAAAAAAAAAAGGAAGAGTAAAGTAATGATACAATATGTGTCTTTTCCATAGAAATGAACTATTAACCTGATCAGGAAAATATCACCTAATTGCTCCAAACTCTATATGTGTATAGTTCTTCAGAAGTAAAACGTAAAGGCATGCCAGTACATAGGAGATTAAATTCATTCTACAGCCAATTCCAATGGCTGCAAAAAACAACTGCTTTAACCAATCCCTCTTTTTTTTTGTTCTGATTTAAGAGAAAACTTGAGCTTTCCCTTTTAGTTCCCTTCTTGCCCAAAAGGTCACAACTTGGCATATCTCGCTGGTCATTTGCTATTTCCTTCATGTGGAGAAATCCTGACATCCTTCTCCCTGCCCCATTAACTTTAGATTCTTCTGGAATGAAGCAGTGTGTACACAGAGAGACACATTCATGCATAAACTATCAACCTATACAACTGAATAGTTTACTGTCAATCTATACAATTTCCTTCTAGTATCACTCAGGTCCCCTTAAAGGATCAAGTATCAGATGTCCAAGTCCCAGTAAGGACCGCCCAGCTCATTAACTCCAGCTACTTCTTTCTGCGCTTGGCAACAGCTGACTCCAAAGGGCATTTCCATTCCAGTCTCTGTAAAAAGCCCCCTTGCAGATTCCCCAAGCCAAGCTCCTCGGAACAGAGAAGCACTTGCTTATGGGTAAGTAGTCATCCATCCTGGTTCACCCAGAAACACTGGCAGGAGACTAGATCTCAGGAAAGAATGACTGGCTTCCTGCTGCAGACCCCCCAACGTTCCTGAAGGGGGGCCCCAGGAGAAAAGGCTCAGGGCGCCACCCTTGTCCCACTCACTGCTCTCAGCAGCTGGAAAGGGCCTATCCAGAGGTACCAAATCAAGGGTTAAGTTCAGGTCAAGAGTACACGAATCCCTTAGCACAGGCCCAGCAGGGATAGCTCTGCTCTGCACGGTAAGCAGTGACATTTTTAATCACTCAAATTAAATCCTGCCTTCAACATAAGGCAAATGAAGTATGTGTAATATACAGTCATTACTGCATCCCTTCAGTGAGCAGTGCACCTGAGAATTAAGGATGGGGACATAGTCTGCCATCCATTTATCCACTCGTATTTTCAGTGGCTATTTCCTGGATGCCTTTTATGTGCCAGACTCTAGGACGAGAGCTGTTAACAAGGCAAGAACCTTGTTCTTGTGGAGTTTATATTCTCATAGAGGAGACAGGCTGTAATCAAGTAAATTGGGGAGTGAAATAATAGAACAATTTCAAGTAGTGATAAGTGCTATGAATGAAAATAAGGGAGAATAGGGAAGAAAGAATGAGTAGCAGATGAGGTTTTTTTGCTTGTTTTGTTTTGTTTTTTAATGTGGTCAGAGGGAAGTCTCTGATGAAGCGGGCAACTGGGCCGAGTCAGGAGTGATATGAAGAGGTGAGCGTTATAGCTATCGGGGGGAAATCCGGAGAAGTTGGGAGTGGTGACTGGAAACCCTCCCTGCTCACTTGAGTAAAAAGATCCCAGGATTCTATAAGGCTACCAAATGGTGCTGTGCTGGAAGGTATTTCCCTTAGGATACACGTGGCATGAGAGCTGAATGTAAAAAGTAATGAATTGGTTGAATAAGGGGAAAATAGGTAATTGGCTATCAGATATGCTTATTTGGAAGTCATTCTCACTAGTTCAAAAGCATAAGGAGATGCTTCATAAAGAGAGGATTTGCTGTGTGAATAATAATTCTATCAAAAAAGCTGGGGGAAAGAGGGTGGCAAAGGCCCGAGATGGCAGCAAGTCGGTGTATCTGAGGAGCAGCAAGCAAGAGGGCCTGGGAAAGAGGGGAGACTTCGATAGATAACAGGCTGGACAGGAGGCAGGGACCAAGTCAGGTCAGGCCCTATGGGGACAGCGAGAACTTTGGCTTGGTTCCAAGCATGATACAAAGCCCCTGGAAGATTTGAGCAGGGGAGTGATGTCCTTTGAGTTTTAAAGTTTGTTCTGTCTGTTGTCTGGGGAAGAGATTGCAGGGGGTGGGAATGGGGGTCTGACAGCAGCCGGAGGTGACAGGGGCAGTCCAGGCAGAGCTCATGGTGGCCGGGGCTCAGCTGGTGATAATGAAGGTGGTAAGGTGTAGTCTGATTCCATATAAATTTCTTTTGACAATAATTATAGCTAACGTTTATTAAACACTCAGTTTCCCCGTTACTGCAGTATGTAGTGTAAACATTCCCAACAGCCCTGCTGGGTAACACGCGAGGCTCATTTCAGAGGTGAAGACTCGAAGGCTTAGTTTATCACTTGCTTCCTGAACTTCCAGGCCCCCTCTTCCCAGCGAGACCCCCAGTTCCTGGCGGCCCCTTTCTCACTGTCCTCACATCCTAGATGGTGGGATCTCACTCTCACGAACAGAATCACTTCAACCTTCTATCTCCAGCCCTATGTTGCTTGATGTCGCCCTAGGCAGGTGACTCTCTCAGGGTTCAGACCCAGGTCAACTGTGTCCTAGAGTCATCTTTTTCACCACCACCCTATACTGCCTCCCAAACTGGGTAATGACAACAATGATGAGTGGGATGGTGTACCTCCTACTTGGTAAAAATACCAGGGTATCGCGGCCTCTTATGCCAGAGCCCACAATCAAGATAATGAACATTTAGCATATCGATAAAATGTCACCCACCTTGACTAAAATGGCTAATCACTTCTGACTTATTATTGTAATCTTTTTGGCTGTTTTACCACGGTTTGTGTGCTTTCTTGTACTTGCAGTGTTTGCCATTTCTTTGTCTTCTTGCTGGTCTCCAACTCTGGCTATTATTAGTGAATCGCGCATTCATGTCTAGAGGTGCTACTTAACTGTACATACCATTACAGTTTTAACCACTATAGTTAAGACATTAAACATTTTCTTCACGTAGAATTTTGATGTCAAAGGAAAAGGACTATTTCTTTATTTCTTTACATACTTAATAAGGAACCATGGGGAATAAGAACCCGAGGGAGATGTTAAATTCATCCACTCGGTGGATGTCAACCCTGGCTGGACATTAGAAATATCTGAAGGGTCCCCTCTCAACACGAGACCAATGATAATCAGACTCTCAGTTATATCATATTCTCTGCAGGTGGGGCCTAGGCATCTGTAATTTTTAAATTCTCTGATTCAAGTGTGAAGCAAGGGTGAAAAATCACAGATCTAAACCAAGTTTCCCTCCAGAAGCCTCCTGTTCATCATTTCCAAATTAGAGAAAATGAGACCCAGAGGCGGAAGTGACTTGCCAACGGTAAAGCCAATTTGTGGTGGAACCACAACTGAAACCCAAGTTTCCTAGTTCCCTGTTCAATTTGCATGTAACATCCCCAAGACATAGAGAAAAGAATGTAAGGGAAGGGCATGGGTCTCACCTATTGGAATCCTGATGATTCTATCACCGAGGCTTCATTTCTTCTGATTCTCCACTTTCTGTGTCTTGCCCCAGCTGCCAAACTAGTTTCTCTTGGAGCAAAGTGATGCAGAAAAGTGGTGCTAGGAACACAGTGGCACCATCAGCAGTACCAATACTGCCAAATGCTCTTTCTCCTCCAATGGAGAGCCATGCTAGTGAGTGAACACAGATCTGAAGATCTCACGAAATGGGCTATAAAAAGCCTGGCTCCACAGCCTTTGACTAACTTGTGCCATATTTAGGAACTTGACCAAAGAAAGGAATCATGTATATATGCACCCATTTTTAGGTTCATAAGGATGTAGAAAAAGCAGCATTGTTTATGTAGAGGAAAAGTGGACACGGCACAGAAATACCATGGAAATGTCAAGGAAATTTCAAAAGGTATCCTTAAATTTAAAAAAAGAAGCTACAAAAAAATATGTGACATATTCTCAAGTTGACAAAAGTAAATATGTATCCACATAATGAAACAATACTATAGTTGAGCTATTGATGGTTATTATGTTTCTCTCTCTTTTTAAATGTTCCAGTTTCAAAAATTTCTGTAAGGCATATATCTATTTAAAAAGATACACATATATAGATACATCTATCTATCTATTTATCTATCTATCTATCTATCTATCTATTAAGTTGCAGGACAATAAACACATGCATAGAATTGTATTTGGTTACAACTTTTGATACCCTGTGTCCTTCTGCTTGTTACTAGTATGTCTTTTTCCTTAGACCAAGAACTTGAACCAGGCACCCACTTCATGCCACATTGTAAACATAGATGACTAAATATTTTAATGGGAGACTCAAATTAGATTCTCCGTGGTTTCATTTATATGAGTCAAAAGCTAAGGAAAATTATTTTAGTGTCATAGGGTATTTTTTCACGAAATTAGAGACTACCATATTAATATAGTCCATCTTTCCAGTCTTCAGGTTACGTAACAGGTCATAAGAATAACTACTTACTGAGCACTTTCAATGTACCAGGGACTTCTCTAGGCTTTGGGAACTTGACCATGAAAAAAACCACCAAACCAAATAAATAAAGTCTGAAAGTTCTGCTCCTTGTGGTGCTTACATTCTAGTGGAAGGAGACGTGATAAGCATGTTAAATATTAGTGCAATGAAGCAAGGGGAGGGTAGGATGTGCTGGGGATGGGTTGTGGGGGAGGAATGTTGCTATTTTAAATGGAGTAGCTAGTGAGTCTCTTTGTGATGAGGTCACATTAGAGAAGAGGCATGAGAGAGGCAGCCAATCCTGTGTGTGTCTGGGAGGAAGAATGTTCTAAGCATCTTCTTTATAGATAAAAGGGAAAGCATCTTTTCTTCACTATTCTTTGGGTCATTTGACTTACATTCCTGATGTAGGTATAGTCAGGTCATGGCTACAGAATTGCCAGACAGTTATCATCTAGTGAAAGTGGGGACCTCAGAAAAGACATATTTAAGGGGATAAAAGGGCATTCATGTGTGCATAACAACACCTCTGAAAAACCTCGTAGCTTTGCCTTTTCAAAAGTGCTTAAGTGGACCGTGTGTATAAAAAATATTTATGATGGAGAGATGCCAGGCTGAATCAGTTAAGAAACAAAACATTTCCTGGATTTTACCTAATATATGTACTTATTATACAGACGGTGCCAAAAAAAATGTATACACATTATATGCAGGGAAAACTGTATTAAAATTGTAATACTCAATATATTCCAATAACAAAAGATGAATACAAGTAATATTTGACTTCTGCAATTACAAGAGGTCTTCAAAGTGGTTACCATCAGTGTCCAGACACTTCTGATTATGGCGAACTACTGCTAGAGCAACGTTAACCGAAGTGACCACCTATATACATTTTTTTTGGCACCCCTGGTATGTATTTACCTGGAAAGGACACGAATAAGCCATACATTTAATACAAAAAACCTTCTAATTAAAAAAAAAATCTCTATACATTGAATATGAAAAAGCCTAACAATCCAATACATAAGCTTTGATTTTATAATGATAAATAATGCTTCTTTCTACAGGAAAAGATTTTATAAATGCTATTATATGGAATAGACAAGATATATTTTTTAAAAAACAATGCTTATAGAAATAAATTTATAATCAATGCTTTTGAAACAGTAAAAGAAATTTAATTTTCTCCTATGAACTAGATCTAACCATGATCATTAACAGTTTGATTTCAATCTATAAAGCATACATTCTATCATGTGTTAAACTGTCAACTGATTAATCCCTGGAAGTTTAAAATAAAAGATTATGTTTTAAATTTTAAACTAAATGATTTCCATTTAGTAGAACCACCATAATTGCAACTTAGAACAACCACATAGCACAAGGCTGCCTTATTTCTCTGGGTTTGATATTACCAATAAAATCCTCAAGAGCTGTGATAATCTGAATAGGATATGAATTTCATTTTAATTCAAAGTTAGCATTTCTCAATTTAGATTATCATATGCACAGAATTGTAGCATCACTTCAATCACTCAGCAATAAGGGAAGGTCCTCCTTATAGTATATATTACAAGATAAAGTATCTCATCTGGGGATAAACTAAAAACTTTCAGGGGCTAGCAAAGTACCAGATTCTTTATATACTAAGTTTCATGTCTGGAAATATAACAAAAATGGGTAAGCTCCTCTTCAATAGTTGAGAGTTAGTTGCTAAACAAATTAACATTGCATCAAAAGCGTAATCATTCCTTTGTAAAAAACTGGAAGAATTAGTTATAAAGTCCCAGGTTCTTTCTAAACCTTTCCAGATTTCAAGGTCATAAAATTCTCTCCTTTTTAAGAAGCCAGGGGATTCTTAAAAGCAGAGGCACCAGGAGAGATGAGGATGGAATTCTTACTAAAGATTAGAAGGTAGAAGGGAGGACTCCTTCCAAACCCCCCAGATGTGTATTTCTATGAATTGAAAAGAGTACACATGCCACACAGTTTCTTGAAATGCCCAGGCCATATTAAATTACACTGCCAATAATGTTATTTAACACTGACACTGAATTATGGCTTTTAATAATAGAGTCTGGAATTCCTGGCTGTTGGCTATCTGTCTGCCAGTAGATAAGACAGGTGAAGAGGTACAGTTTAGAGCCAAATAAATTAAGAAAAACTAAGTGGGGTGGTGAAATTGATTTGGCCTGGGAGATTAAGACCAAGCATAAATGATAGCTTTTCTGTACGTATCTTAAGAGAAAAAATGAAGTGGAAACAGTCTCTTAAGAAATGTTTCTTAAATATCCAAATGATAGAGAATCAAGGGCTCTCAGGGTTGGGAAGGCCTTTCAGACATGACCCATTGGACCCTGTGCATGAATTCTGAGTTCCGTCATCTCACAACATTCCCGCTTAGTGTGCATTTGAATGCAAGAGAAAGCTTCACATCCCAAAGAAAACTTCCATTTCCAAACAGTTCTAGCCTTATGAAGTTTTTCCCTTTACTAAAACCAAGTCTGATTTCTCTAACCCCTCCTCACTAACCCTAACTTGACTCCAGAAAGTTGAGGCCCCAAATCCATGAGCATTGGGGTTCGGCAGGTGCTATAAATGAAGGGAGCGGGCCAAGGGCCAGACCATCAGAGGGGTGGGGACTCCGGCCAACTAATAGCCAGCCACTGCTCTGCTCCGGCCGCCTGTGGCCGTGCAGAACATGGGCCCGTCACCAGATTTTCTGATGAGAAGCGAGAAATTTGAATTTGAGTAAAAAAAGAAATCCCGATTTTTGAAAACATAAGAAATAAACTGTGGTGTTCAAACACACCAAATAATGGCTAGCAACGGGGGAAAGAGCAAAATGAAGAGCAGAGAAAGAATTAAGGTTATTTTAAAAAGTAGTTATCTGTTATCAGGGAAGTGCAAATTAGAACCACAATGAAGACACCACTTCACAACCACAGGGGTGGCCAAAATAAAAAAGATAGATAACAACAAGTGTTGATGAGAACATGGAAGCTGGTGCCCTCATACACTGCTGGGGGGAATGTGAAAGTGTGCCGTTGCTTTGGAAAACAATGCGGAAGTTCCTGCAAAGGTTAAATTATATAGTGGCCATATTCCACCCAGAAAGTCCACTCCTAGGTATATACTTCAGAGAAATGTCCACACAAAGCTTGTACATGGATGTTCACAGAAGCATTATTCTTAATAACCAAAAAGTGAAAAGAATTTAAATGTCCACTATTTGATGAATAAATAAAATAATAATGAAATATTTGACAACAAAAAGGAATGTAGTACTGAAACAGCAATGACAGACCTTGAAAATATGATGTTAAGGGAAAGAAGGCAGTCAGTCACACAAAAACATGTATTACATGATCCCATTTATATGAAATGTTCAGAATAGGCAAACTATCTATAGAGACAAAAAAGTAGATTAGTGGTTAACTAGGGCTGGGGGATTAGAGAGTAATGTGGAGTAATTGCTAATGAGCACAAGGTTTCTTTTTGGAGTTAGTGATGAAGGGTGTACGACTCAGTATTGTAAAAGCTGTTACACTGTATACTTTAAATGAGTGAATTACATGATATGTGAATGAATTGTATCTCAATAAATGTGTCATATTATAAATAAAATTTACAAAACTGATTACAAAGTAAAGCTACAAGATCCCAGGAGAATCTGTGTGTTTGTGAATGAGAAACCATAATAGCAGAAATGGCAGAAACCCCAAATCATTTAAGAAGGAAAGAGAAAAAAAATTCAGAAAGAAAGGGTACATGGAAAGGGGAAGGGGAAGGGGAAATTATTTTCATTTACTCGAATTCCAAGATAGTGGGTATGTTGGGGTCATATTACTCCAAATTTGTAGCTATTATATGATAGGTTGCAAAACTCTAAATTCAGACCTTTTCCTCACCGGAAAGTTATCAGTTCCAAAAGTAAAGGATCTAGAGGAGAGGTGAGATTAAAAAAGAAAAAAAGAAAGAAAGACAGAAAGACAGCAAGACAGAAATAAAGAAGGAAAGAGGGAAAAGGCTGATGTGAACTTTTTAGAGATGAAACTAAAAAGCTCACAAATATAAGGATTCTCTAGTATTTTGCATCCCATGTTCAGAAAATAAGAATATTTGATTACCATCTAAAATGCATCTCCTAAAACAAATTTAAAAATCTGACTCAAATTTATTCTGACAGAAAAATTAAAGCTTTCAAGTTCTGGAGCTAAGTATAAGACAGTGACAGTCAGACCAGTGCTGGCACTGTTTGAGATTCAGGCAGAAGAATTTGAGAGTAAAGTGAAGGGTTCGCCAAGCTATCCGGTCATGTATCTCCTTATAATGAGGCTTTAGCAGAAATCAATGCAATCTCTGAGCAAAGTGAATACAGTCTCCTAATGTGGCAATATGTCAAATGATACTATGGAAGTTTCATGGTTATTAGCAGATACAGCATTAACACATTTTTTTTGAAACAATAATTACACAGTAGAGAATTTCCTTTACATTTTTTAGTCTTTAACTTTCAAACTATTACTAAGCCCTTTCCTCCCACTAGGTCTTAATCAAGAATCGCTTGTGTAGAAAATCAGCTTACTGCTGTCTTTAAAAACAGACGAGCCATTAATTCATTCAATGTGTTGGCAGTTCTGGAGAGCCCTTTTAGACAGGAACAAATGATGCCTCTTAGTTTGTGTGAAAGAAGCTGAGTTTAAGATTTCATGCATATGCACAAAGAAACATTTAAAGAAGCCTGCAAAGTCAGCCAACAATTTTCTTGGCATTTAAAGGAAAAAAGAAAAAACCCTGCTTCACACCCCCACTGAGGTTTAGATATTAAACGTGTTTATTTAAAGATACTATTTACATGACTTAAAGTGCTCTTCCATAGTCCTCCAAATTTTGAATATCAGTTTAAGCAGTGCTCCCATGCCTCAAGGTCAGAGTATAATCTTTTCCCCTACAAAACTGTTGAGCTCAAGAAAGCATATCATCTGTTCCTAAATGCACTATTGTAACTTTTCTAAGTTTACTTCCTTTCTACCTCTTCATTAATTAACATTCTGCATTTTTCTGGCCTATGTGTTGGAAGCATGGAATTGTCCCCATCCCACCTGTTTGTGTTAAGGTTGACAAGTTCCTCTTCTAAAACAGCTGGTGATGATTACCAGAGGCAAATCAACTGTGTATTTCACCACTAGGTGACATGGGCTCTCTTGGAATGAAAATTTGTCCCCCAAAGAATGCACCCTCCCCCCTCTCCCCATGAAGCCAAAGCGTGGTGTTCCATTTCAGTAGTGCAACTGTTTATTAAAATTTGGCTTTTAATGAAAATGTTTTTGAGTAGGCAACTCCACTTAGAAAATGCATCTGTCATTTCTGTTCCCTCCTTCTCCCCCTCAGAATGTCACAGTCTCAACCCAGGAACCCCTCTGTGGAAGGAGGGCCTGCCTCTTAGGCACATAGAAACAAGTAGCAGCTCGGGACTCCAGTAGGGGAGTCTGCTAAATCTAGCTGCTTATGCTGACAAGCCTGGAGAGTACTTCTGGTTCTTCCTGCCACGGAAGCATTGCAATGTCAGTCATGGGGCAAATCCCGCGTTTTAAGGCAGTAACATATTTCTAGCCTTGGCATCCTACGATCATTAAGAAAAGCTTATTCTTTTTATCCTGAAAACCTCTCATTCTTGCAGGCGAACCTTCATCATATTTAACCCCCCAACCAAGCAAAGAATAAATAATGCAATACTGCAGAAGTGGCATTAACTTTTTGGCCACTATATAGCTCTTCTTGGCTTGGTGAGGACTGTTATTATTTATCGTGCCTGCCTATCAGCTTCTCCAGATGACAGCTTGGCAGAGCACAGGACTTTTAATATTTATGACGTGTGTCAACCCAGCGCGGGGAGGGGCTCTTAATCTCCCACGAAGAACTGAAACCTGATTGAAGAAGCAAGTTCGCGGTGACGAGCTGCTAGCAGCAGTAACCCTACCCACCTCCTGATACACGAACGCCGGCATCAAGAGTATCCCTGATGCACACGGCCGAGCGCAGAGCTGAGTTATCAGATCCACCTGTTCCAAACAGGTGCGGGGCTGGTCACTAACCCAGAACCATATCCGAGTCCTGCCCCCCAATCCCCACCTTCCAGGTCCTCCTTGGAGAAGTCAGCGCACCTCGGCGAACCCTCGTCTGAGCGGCGCTATGTTCAAGCGAACACGCTCTCTAGTCCCCCAACACTGCCCTCTCTCCTTTCTACACCCCACAAAGTGACGCACAGCAAAACTTAGTAGGTCCAGGGCACAGAGACGCACAGACTTCCCAGAAAGGAGGCAGGCGCTGGATCCTTCCGGGCGCCTGCGTCCCCTCGGGTTCCCCTCCCCCGCGCCCGCTCACCTGCATGGGACATGGTGATGGTCTCGTTGGTGTTGGAGCCCACGTTGAAGATGACCACGGCGGAGGCGTTCTGCAGGAACGCGTGCCGGATCTTATCCCTGTACGTGCAGTTGCCCTTGGGGATGAGGGCTATCCAGTTCTTGCCGTGGGCCGGGGTGGCGAACTTGGTGTTGGGGTCGCAGGCCAGGCGGTCGTGGGCAGAGCTGGCCATGACCACCTCCCCGCGGGCGTCCTGCTTGGGCGAGTGCTCCCCGTAGCGCCCGCACTCCGTCTTCTCCGAGCGCAGCTCGGTGCCGCCGCCCGCCGCCCCAGGGTCCGACGCGGGCTCGGCGTAGGTGATGTTCACGAAGGCGGTGTACCATTCCTCCTTCTCGGCCACGGTGAAGTCCAGGCAGAGCAGATGCACGAAACAAAAGGAAAGCAGCCATGTTGAGAGAGCCAGACTGCGGCACGCTTGGATGAGAGACATTGCCATCTTTATCCGCCAGGGCCCCCTCCCCGCCCCCCGCGCACTTGCTGCGGGAGGGGCCCGCTCCCGAG
>NW_017731683.1:1285438-1291096 GCF_001890085.2 Hipposideros armiger | reverse complement strand
TAGGAAGGTTGAGAACCGCTTCCTCAGTGGATGCTAAGGTGGGTGGGTGCTTGATGTGAAGCAGGACGTCAGCCTTAAAGTATCTTCTGGAAAGTACTTACTGACTGCAAGGGGGCACATGGTTACTTTATTAAAGAGAACCCTGGAAAACAGCAGGTTGACTAAGTGATCAAGATGAGCATCACTAGCAGTGGAACTGATCACATCGTGTGCCTGCTGCGGTAACGTGCGGAGAAGAGCACAGCGCCTTTTCTGTCGCATTCCTGCTAAGAATGCAGGGCCTGAGTCTGGACATGGGGAAAGTTTCAATGGACCCAAAGTGAGAGGCATCAATGAAAGTTCCATATTCTTTAATACTCTTAAGACAGAGAAAGACAGAAGAACTAATGGATCCAAACTGAAGGAGACTTCAGAGATATGACAACTAAATGCAACCCGTGGTCCTTGACTGGCTTCTGGACCAGACAGGAAAAATAAACAGTTGGCAAATATTGAGTGAGGTCTGTGGACTGGATGGCTGTGCCTTATCAATGCTGATAAGGTTCTCCCTTTCATGGAGTTTGCATTCTGGGGTGGGAGAGACAGAAACATTTTGAGCTTTTGATTGTGCCAGAAAGCGCTATGAAGAAAAAGGCCCCCGAATGAGGGAGGGTGACCTGTTTTATATCAGGGTCAGCTGCTCTGATGAGGTGACTTTTGATTAGAACGCTGAAAGAAAGGAGAGCTCCATGTGGCTATGGGCGGGGGGAGGGGACTGGTTGTATGAGGAAGAAGGACCCATCAGCACAGCAGTCCTGAGGCAAAGGTGTATTTGATGTGCTTGAAGAACAAAGAAACCATCGAGGGTGGAGAGGGGTCAGAAAGAACGAGTGAAGGACGTGAGATCAGAGAGATGGGAGGCAGATCATACGCAGCCTTGTTGTCCAGGGTAAGAACGCTTTGGTTTTTATTTTGAGTGATAGGAAACACCTCTGGAGAGTTTTAAGCAGGAAAGTGACATAGTCTGACATGCTTTAAAAGTTTCTTCTGATGGTATTGGAGCAAGTCTGGGAGGAAGGAGAATAATCAGGAACTATAACTGTCAATTCAGGAAACAGAGGATAGTGCCCTGCCAGGACCATGGCAATGAACGTGGCGAGCAGTGACTGGATCCTCAATAGATTTTGTAGATGGAACGAACAGAATTCTCTGGGGCATTTGAAATGGGGTTTGGAAGAAAGAGAGGATTCCAGAAGGACTCTACAATTTGGAGCCTAAGCAACTGACAGAATTGTCGTCATCCGGGAAGAGGAAGATTGCAGGAGATTCTGGTTGGGATAAGAATCAAGAGTTTTGAATGTATTGGATTCAAGGTGCCTAGAGACATGCAGATGGCAATTTCCTGTCATTTGCTTCTGCATAGTGTCCCAGAAGGGAGATTACTGAATTAAAGCACGTGAGCGGGTTTCAAGTTGTTGCTGCATACAGGATGGCCAAGTTGCTGTTCCAAAGGCTGGCCTCACTTAATATGCCATGCCTCAGAGTAAAGGGAGCTCCCTAAACTGGTTTTTGAAATATCACTAGAAGACAGCTTAGTGGTGAGTTCTGGCCTAATGGGGGGACTCTCTCCACCAGCCCAGCAGCCCAGTCCAAATAGAATTAGTAGGTTTCCCCAGGGCTCTTTTGTGTGTGAAAAATATTATAAACGGAGCCACTTGAAAATGGAGTCGAAGCTGCCATCCCGGATGAACTGCCTTGCATGTCTTATTCCTCAAGCCTTTGGAATGTTAAAACTGGGCAAAATAATCTTTAGACAGAGCCTAAAAAACACTGTATCCCACACAACTGAAAACATAACGAGGAAGCAGACATTATGACTACAGGACTGAAAATTAAGGACACCCTTTAGAAGTAGCATCACTATGTTAGCTTATCTGCATCTGTAGGAATTCCTTCTATTGATGTAAGTGTTCCCCTTCCCTTTCTCATAAATACCCCTTGCTGCCTCCTGATTGGAACTCTAGTTGGGTTTCTTCCCGAATCAGTGTGCTTCCCAAATAGCAATGCTTTCGGATCTCAAATCAATGCTATTGCCTCTCACACTGGCTTTTATTTTTAGGTTAACAGGTGTAAGGAGGTATTCTTGTTTCCATAAAGGGTAGAGGCAGATTGGACTTGAACGCATGCAGCATGTGCCTGAGTCAGAAATGAAAAGCATCCCTGGCAGAGAATGGCAGCTTCCCACCTCTCTGAATGTTGGCAAATTGGACTTTATGGTGCTCTCATCCCTGACACTGCTCTGTTACTTTGCCATTGATGTGTGCTGCGTGTTCAAAGGGAATTCTGTAGGCCTTTAAAAAAGTGAAATGTTTGAAAATATATCCCTTCCTACCTGTACGTATTTTAATGCCTTAATACAAGTTTTGTAAAAGATTTTTATTAAAAATATAGCTGACATACAATATTATGTGAGTTTCAGGGGTACACCACAGTTGTTCAATGTTTATATACCTACAGAAGGGATCACCGTAAGTCCAGCAACCATCTGACACAGTACCATGGTATCACAACATTATTGACAATATTCCCTATGCTGTANCCCGCCGCGGCCAACCCCGGGCCGGCCGCCTCTCCTGCTCCTGATCACTCCCGGGCCCGTGGGGCCGCGGCCGGGACGCGCAGCCGCCGCGGGGACCGGATTCCGAGCGAGCGGGTGGCGTCGGCCCCTTCCCCTTTCAGCCGGAGATCGGCGGTTGCATTTCGCTTCTCGGGCGCCGGAGGGGCGCGGGCGGAGGGGGTGCTCGGGGCTTGCGGAGGAGTCCAGCTGCCGAGCGTCCTGCTCCTTCGCCCGGCTTCTCCTGGTCTCATAGGAGGGACAGGGGGCCCAGGAGCGCGCGGGGTGGCTGCTGTGCGCCCTCCGGCCCCGGCGGGGGCGGGCACGGCTGCTCAAAGCCCCGGGTGCAGCCGTGGGTGTCCTGGCCGCCGCCGCCGCCTCCGAGAGCTCGGCGAGCGGGTCCGATTGCAGGCGCGGCAGCCGCTACTGCTGCGCGCGGGTTCCCTCGGGCTGCGGGCGCTGCGCTCCCGGTTTCGCCGGGTGGCGGCGCCGGACGCGCACTTGCTGCGGGAGGGGCCCGCTCCCGAGTAGTAGGGGCGAGTGGGCAGAAAGGAGTACGCGGTCTCCCGATCTGTGTGCGTGCGTGCGTGCGTGTGTGTGTGTGTGTGTGTGTGTGTGTGTGTGTGTGTGTGTGTGTGTGTGTGTGTGTGTGTGTAATGTGTGCGTGCAAGGAGGAGCTTAGGGTGATGTCAAAGATTCTGGGCTTCGCTTGCCTCGCTACCTCGGTCTCTGTTTATAGGCAGCAGCGTCCCCTGCTGGGTCTTAAATTCAACCCAACGCGCGATTTGGTCCAGGTGGAGGCAAAAGGGGAAGCGACCTCTTGACCTGTGCGTACAGGAACAACTTCCTGCGCCTTCAATACTGGGAAACGCGAGTGCCTCTCGCACACAACCTTCCCATTTGCTGGAGCAACTGCAGCGAGCTCCTTAATTACCTATCCGAGGGCGAAAGGGTAAGGCTAGTTGGTAGCAAGGTCCTTCCCACACAGCGCCAGGAATATCTAGGGCGGTGACCTACACATATAAGTATGCATCAACATCACCTAAGGGTTGCTAAAACTCAGGCTGATGGGTCCTGCCACAGAGTTGCTGATTTAGTCCATCGTAGGGTAGGGCTCCAGACAAATGTATGCCTTTCTAACAAGTTCCCAGGTGATGCTGGATGCTGCTGGTGTGGGGACCACTCTATTCCGGCGACTACAGGAGTGGGCTTCTTTCCTCCCACCTGGAAGTAAACGTGTGACTTTTTTTTTTTTAATGAAATGAGCGTTTTCTAACCCTATAAGAAAAGAAACTGGGTGCTATATTTTTTCACTGTGTTTATTCTGGTTGTCAGGACTGGAACCAGAGGACTCGCGGCATCAATAGGCGAGGGGAGTTTGTTTGGGTTACTGTTCATAGCGTGTTCCCCAGTTGTGCACAGAGATCACAACCAGTCAGCAGAGAGTACAACCCTCTAGAGTAGTGTTCTTCAAACTGTGACACAGCACAATTCCTTCCCAATTAAATGTCTGACTGTTTATTATCTTTTCACACCAACAGTTTCCTTGGCTTGGGATACCTGCCATGTAAAGTCTCTAAAACAATTTGCATCATGGTCCTCAATTGCTCTCATTGTGCTTGCCACCAGGCACTCGTTCAGAGAACCCGGGACCCAATTCATGATGAAAACAAAAAGTCCGCCTTTCCCCCAGGGCCTTAGTATGTTTACGGGTTTCTGCTAATGACTGTCTACCAGCACAGCCTCTCTTTTTCTGGCAGCAGTACAAACAACGGGGGGCCATACCCAAATTAGAAGCAAGCACCCAGAAGAACTACTTAGAAGAGTTTGTCTCTATGGTATTGGATGTGCTGGATTTGTGTGTTTTCATTTAGAAAATAGGCTTCTAGGCCATGGGGGCAGTGCTTTTTATAGTGCCTAATGCCATCAAGGCAAAAGTGGAGACTGCCTGGCTGGCTGCTGGTCCCTGAACTGCCAGAGAGCTGGGGAAGGACCATGGGCTACCCTCTCCCCAGCCAGATTCTGTACAGATGCCTTAGCAAAGCATGGTGGCTCCCCAGACCTCTCCGTCTCTTAGTAGGTCTTCTCCAGCCATGACCTTTGGGAAATCTGTGCCATCAAGGATGCGTGACTACCCCTTAGGCTTTCTTTCCCTTGGAAGTTAGAGGCCAAAGAGGTGGCAGGATCAAGGAGGCAGCATCCTAAGCTGGGAGCTTGGTCAAGTACAGCAGCATTGGACAAATAGGTAGGATATTGACTATAAGGGGAGCCGAGTTTCTTAGTGTTGAAGGAGGAATTTACAAATATGGAAAGAAATAAATCTATAAAGAACACTGAGGTGTTGGATTGGATTTAAAATGAGTACAAAATCATTATATACCATATTTCCCTATGTATAAGATGCACCCTTTTTCGAAAAATTTGGGGTCTAAAAACTGGGTGCGTCTTATACAGTGGTTGTAGTTTTTTTACTTGCATTTCCTGCTTTTTTTGCACTTGTTTTTATATAGTAGTATCATCACTCAGAAGCTAGAAGCAATGGACACATCAAGTGGTCAGAGGATCTTGGTTTCTAAGTGCCATCCTCTATTAAAAGGAACAGGGCTAATTACAGGGCTTGGGCTGGAAAAGTACAAAGTAAGCTTGGGACCTCTTATAGGGAAGTGCTCAAGCATGATGGGAACATGCCAAAAGGAGACATGAGCCATATGGATGGAACTTCCACTGACCAAATCTTAGACAATTTGATCATCAAAATAAATAATGATAGTAACTGATTACAACCTATTGGATAAAACAGGAATCCAGAAATCCATGCTAATATAAGTAGAGAAATAATGATAGAATGAATGAATGAATAAGTAAATAAATAAATAAGAACAGCTCTTCCGTATGGAAGAGCAAGGTGCAGACAGGATGCCTCAATCTTATGCCACTGATACATGTGATGGAAATACAAAGTCACCTCTTGGCAGTGTTAGTTGATTCAGGCAGGCGTCCTCAGTGCAGCGGTTCTCAACCTGTGGGTCGCGACCCCTTTGGGGGTCGAATGACCCTTTCACAGG
>NW_017731683.1:1255774-1282255 GCF_001890085.2 Hipposideros armiger | reverse complement strand
TCCCCATGACTATTTTGTAACTATAAATTTGTACTTCTTAATCCCTTCATCTTTTTCACCCTGTCCCCAACCCTCTCCCTTCTATACCTCCAACAAATCTAGTACCTATCTGACACCATACATAGTTATTACAATATTATTGACTATATTCCTTGTGCTGAACCCTACAATTCCATAACTACTTTGTAACAACCAATTTGTACTTCCTAATCCCTTTCCCTTTTTCCATCCACTCTTCCAACTCCCCTCCCATCTGGCAACCATCAAAATGTTCTCTATGTCTATGAGTTTGTTTCTGATTTGTTTGTTTGTTTATTTTGTTCTTTAGATTCCACATATAAGTGAAATCACATTGCATCTGTCTTTTTCTGTGTGACATACTCCACTCAACACAATACCCTCCAGGTCCATCCATGCCACCACAGATGGCAAGAATCCATTCCCCTATTGCAAGAAGCCAAGCAATATTCCATTTTATATATGTACCACATCCTTTTTATTCACTCTTCCATTGACAAACACCAGGCTCCACATCTTAGCCACTGTAAACAATGGTTCAATGAACATATGGATGCACACGTCCCCTTGAAGTAGTGTTTTGGATCTCTTCAGATAAGTAACCAGAAGTGGAATTACTGGGTCCTTCTTTGTCTCCTGTTATAGCCTTTGTTTTCAAGTCGTTTTTGTCAGGTATAAGTATGGTTACTCCAGCTTTTTATTTTTCTCCATTTTCATGAAATATCTTTTTCCATCTCTTTACTTTCTCTCTCTCTCTCTCTCTCTCTCTCTCTCTCTCTCTCTCTCTCTCTCTCTTTTAATCTGAAGTGATTCTCTTGTAGACAGCACATGTAAGGCTTTTGTTTCTTATCTATTCAGCCCTCCTATGTCTTTTGAATGGAGCATTTAATACACTGAAAGTAATTGTTCATAGATATGTAGCTATTGCCATTTTATTATTCATAATTTTGATTCCCCCCCCATCTTAAAGAAGTCCCTAATGTTCCTTGTAATACTGGCTTGGTGGTGGTGAACTCCTTTAGCTTTTTCTTGTCTGGGAAGCACTGTGTCAGTTCTTTGATTTTAAATAATAACCTTGCTGGGTGGAGTATCCTTGGTTGTAGGTCCTTGCTTTTCATCATGTTGAAAAGTTTTTGCCAGTCCCTTCTGGCCTGCAAAGTTTCTGTGGAGAAATCAGCGGACAATCTTATGGGAGCTCTTTTATAAGTTACTAGTTGCCTTTCTCTTGCTGCTTTTAGCATTCTCTCTTTGTCTTTAACCTTTGCCATTTTAATTATACTGTGTCTAGGTGTGGGCCTATTTGGGACTCTCTGCACTTCCTGGAATTGTATGTCTATTTCCTTCACCAGGTTAGGAAACTTTTCAGTCATTGTTTCTTCAAATTATGTTCTCAATCGTTGCTTTCTCTCTTCTCCTTCTGGTACACCTATGGTGAGAATATTGGTAAACTTGTTGTTGTCCCAGAGGTCTCATAAACTCTCCTCATTATTTTTTAATTCTTTTTTGCTGTTCTGATTGGGTGTTTTCTGCTACTTTGTCTTCCAAATCACTGATTCAATCCTCTGCTTCATCTAGCCTGCTGGTGATTCCTTCTAGTGCATTCTTCATTTCAGTTATGCATTCTTCACTTTTGAGTGGTCCTTTTTTATGGTGTCTATGTCCTTTTTTATGCTTGTTATCCCTTTTTGAAGTTCTCACTAAGTTTTTTGAGCATTCTTATAACCATTGTTTTGAACTCAGTCTCTGTTAGGTTGCTTGCCTTCATTTCATTTAGTTATTTTTCTGAAGTTTTCTTCTGTTTTTTTTTTATTATTATTTGGGATGTATTTCTTTGTTTCCTCATTTTGACTGCCTCTCTGTGTTTGTTTCTATGTATGAGGTGGATGTACTATGTCTCCCAGTCTTGGCTGGTTGGCCTTATGTAGTACATGTTCTGTGGGGCCCTCACACAGTCTCCCTGGTCACCTGCTCTGGGTGCTCTAGGAGTGTCCCTTGTGTTGGTTGTGTGTCCTCTTGTTATAGTTGAGCCTTGGTTGCTATTGGCACATCAGTGAGTGGGATTGACCTTCAGGCTGATTGACTGTGGGGTTTGGCCATGTCCACAGCTTACAGGCTGCTGTGCAGGGGGCTTACCCCATGAATGGGATTTGCCTCAGTGGGCCTTGGTGTCTGTTGAGACCGCCCTTTTGTGTGTGCCGCTTGTAGGGCTAATTGGGCAGTGTTCTGTTGTGGTCTGAAGCCAACCTCCAAGTATGTTGGTTCTGGGGCCTCTTAGGAGGGGCTCTGGCGCTGGACCAGGTCACTCACTGCCTGTGCCCAGCCAGGGACTATCTGGTAGAAACTGCAAAGCAATCTGCAGTTTTTCTCTGCCTGTGCTAAACCTGGAGGCACATGGGAGAGGTCGCACTGCAAACCAAGGACAGTTGTCACCCGTACTGGGCCTGGGGTACCTCTGCAAAAATCTGGGACACCCCAAGTCCTCCTGTCACCTGTCGGGTTCCTTAAAGTTCAGTCACTGATAAGGCCTCCTGTGGTATGCAAGTTGGGTGAGACAGGGCCTCAGAGAGTCACTACAGTGGGAAGCATGGTAGTCACCAGGTTAATGTAGACTCTATTTTGGCACCAGTGCTGAGCCTGGAACTACTCAGCAAAAGTCATAGAGCACACCAAGGCCAATTGTTTCCCTCCTGGGGCTTATGGACTCCTTTCCAAAAAGGAATGCAATGCAGGTGGGGCTGGCTGCTCTAGGAGAAAGTGCCTTCATCATTGGGAGAGTTGGGCGGGGTGGGGTCCCAGTGAATCAGCATGGCGGAGCTCAAGAGCTCACCAGACCAATCAGATTCAGATTTGGCTGTAAGTGTAGGGGGAGGGCTCAACACATTAAAGATGGCAGCTGCCTGCTGGCTGCACAGGAGGGAGATCCCTCACAAGGAAGTTGGGACTGTCCTCCAGCCCTGGCCTCAAAGCCACACACCTCAGTCTACTTCCTGTATGCCTCTGACACCCCCCGAGTCACTGCCCCTCCACTGAGCCCAAGGTGAGTGCTTGTGAGCAAGTGTGTCTGTGCGAAGGCCATGCAAGAGGATGTCTGAGTTTCCTGCAGCCTTCTGTCTTACCCTGATGGAGGGAATCTCCGTTGTTTTTCACAGCCAGATGTTGTAGGAGCTTCTCTTCTTGGCACCAGTACTCTAGGCCGGGGAGCCTGGAATGGGGCTGGGGTCCCTTGCTCCTCTGTGGGGAGCCTCAATGGCCGAGGTATCCCTCCCGATTTTCACCTGACACACAGAGGTTTAGAAGCAACCCGTTTCACATCCCTGCCCTTCCTACCAGTCTCAGTATGGCTTCTTCTCTATATGCTTAGTGATAAAACTTCTGTTCAGCCAGACTTCAGATGGTTCTCCAGGTTGATTGTTTTATAATTTAGTCCTGATTTTAATGTTTCACAGAAGGAAGCAGGCACAGTGTTTACTCTGCCATCTTGGGTCTCCACCCTTTAAACTCCATGTTTTAACCCAAGTTTAATGTGACAAAGTTTCAATATATAGGGTGTGGTCCATATTGTATTTTTTAAAATTTTACAATGATTGATTGATTGATTACAATTTTTTAACATTGATGGTTGTTCAATTCTTTAGCATAGGCCATTTCTTCACAATAAGCTCTTCAATAACTATCCCCATGACTAGAAAGGAAGAAACTCTTCAAAAATATATTCTACGTGTCTGTGATGGGGGAAGAATCCTCAAAATATAACAGGGAATTCACACTGCCTTACACATAAGGACTGGTTTTATTTTTTAAATCAATTTCCTAAGGAGCATCCTCCTGTGGCATTTAGTTTCCTATGGCCTGTCCTACAGATACTGTCCCCTTCTCCATCTTCCATATTTGCTCGGGGGGGGGGTTTGTGGGGAGGGAAGTACAGTGTACAGGAATGGAGGACGGGGAGCCTGGGCAGCAGATGAATCAGGATGGAAACGTCAGCCCTGCCACCTGGGCAGTTTTCACAGCCTTCAATACCAGAGTGATTACACCTCCTCCCAGGAATGTTGGAAGACTCTAAAGGGCAACATCTGTTGGACACATAGAAAAGTGAGAAACTCCAAGGAGAGGTCACAACAAGAAGAGAGGAGGGAACAGAGTCTAGAAATGTCCCAGAAAATTTAGAGAAAGTCAGTGTTTTGTTGTTGTTGCTGTTTTGTTTTGCTTTTTAATGTTTGTGATAGGCCCTAGGCTGGGTTGCTGAGAAATAGACAGAGGACCACCTCTCAAGGAATTTAGAATTTAGTGTCAGAGACAGACACAATCATCAAGGGGAATTGCGAGGGTAGTGTGGTAATTTTTAAACACACATAGTAGAAGAATTCAGTGAGAGCGAATACTTCTACACAGAAATGACACAATGTAGGAATGACTGAGCCACGCTGATTCTGCACTGCATTTAGTCCAGATCACCGTACGGAAGGCTAGGCTTGCACAGCTACTCCAGGCAGGACGTCCTCCTCCTTACATTCCAAGCATCTGTTACATTGTCTGGCCCATAGTGAGCATCTGTAAATGTGCTGAATAATAAATAGTAATGAAGAGCTGCAATTTTGGAGCACTTGCGTATGCAGGCACTATTTGTTCTAAGCACTTTACATAGACTCTTATTTAATTCTCAGGATGACTTTACGAGTTGGGTATCATTAGTTGCATTATACAAATGAGGAAGCAGAAACTTAAAGAAGCGCCTGAGGTCATGTAAGTTGCAAGTGCAGGAGTGGAGATTTATTTATTTTTTTACTGGCAGCCTGACTCCAGCCTGTGGTCCTAAGGGCTATACTATTGAATTAGCATTCTCTTGGTCTTAGATATTCACCATCTTGTTCATTAACTTGACTCTGATTTGTAACTTCACTTCTTTGTCCTCTGGCGAATTTCTTTGTTCACTTCAGCTCTGGTGCTGTCACTTTTACCTCATTATTGCTGTACTGCTTCTGTGAGACCATGTACTTACTAGCTATACAGGCAAAGTAGAGAACTTTCAGAGTCCAACCATTCCTGTAGCTTCTGCTGAAAGTACTGAGCTGGAAGGTTATGGGAAAGATTTTGTGTCGGAGGCTGTGCATGATATTCATTTCTTTGCTCTTTATCCCTTACTGACTTCTTAATTTCAGCACAGTACATTGCTAGAAATAACCTTTCTTCCTTTTTGCTCCTTTGAATTATGAAATGAGTTATACTTATTTCACTCTTTGATACAATTTTGCCCTTCTCGTTAACAAGAACCCTTCCAAATAAGTTTGTCATGAAATTTTTTGAAAGACTAGAGGTGGAAAGTCAGCGTAGAAAAAATATCACTTGGGATGTGAGCCAAAACTAACAGAAAACTTTTTTACCACGATCCAGCTGCTACTTTTTTCTTATTATTTTTCCACATGGTTGTTCAGTTTTTCTTCTAAATTATTACTTTAATTGGGAATTAAAAAAAAAAACCGGCCTCTTTTCTTTTTCTGTCCCTGTAAGATCGCCTTGTGCTCTTTCACCAACAGCTGGGATGTGGGAGCATGTGTCTACAAGCCAAGACATTCAGAGAATTGCATGTTGACTGACCCTAACGGCCATTAGATACACGCATCTTTAAGCTATACTGTGTCAAAATTACCAGAGGGAAGAGAGGCCAGGCCCTCTTCCTGCCCTTTATAGCTGGCTGTTTAGAAGGATGCTTTTATAAATATTTTCCCTTTGACAAAGCCCATTCCCACAGGGCTGGTAAACAGCTATCAGCACAATTGAGGGAGAGAGACAGCCTGCTTTGGGATGGAATGGCACAGGTGTCAGGGTTTTAATCCCAGCTTTGTGCCTAATTTGCTATTTAGGTCAAGACTGCAGGATGGCTAATCACTCATTTTTGCATACTTTACTTTTGACACTAATTCCTAAACATCCATTGAGCTATAGCCACACAGACCCGTCAGAAGACTATGGCATTACCATATTTTTATTGACTGACTCTCTCATCACATAATAAGGTCACTCAGAAGGAACAAGGAAAGGAAAGTAACATTTATTTTTTTTTTCTCATAAGCCATGCTCTGTGTTAGTTTTCATGTAAGTTGGCCCGTCTGAATTCTTGCCACAGTGCTGTGTGTAACCAATGTGAAAGCTCACACCAGTCCCTTCTGAGTCAATTTTCTCTTCTGTGAAATGAGGATGTTGGGATTGATGATTTCTACAGATCTCTCCAGTGCTAACGTTTTGTGGATCGAATGATTCTCTTAATCAGGTCACGTCCAATTATATATTTCCTTTTCTGTTATTGTTGCTATTAGGCTTCACTCTGATCTCCAAATGGAGCTGTAGAGCTTACTTGGAATTTCTAACCACTCAATACTCTTGACAAACCTCTCTCTGGAGATGCTTCCTGCTTTGACTGAGTGTGATAGGAAGGGAACTTTGAGGAAGGTGTCACCAGCATGGCCAGCCAGTTCACCCAGTTCCACCATGGAGAGCACTGGGTGACAGGAGTCACCCACATCTATTATTATTATTATTATTACTTTATTATGGAAGATCTCACTACTGAGCTGTTCAATTTTACTTTAAATTTATGATATAAACCTCACATTGGCACCCCCTGGCCATGTTACTGTTTCTCTAGCAGATTCACCTTCCCAGTTCCCTTTGAATGTTTCGTATTTTTCCTTTTGTCACACCTTCTACACACTCTTTAGTTTCTTACTCCTAGCTTAGGATCTCACCCCAAATTTGATTCAGAATCAAATTGCTCATCTTCCCACCACTTGATTGACAAGCAATTTACTTTTCTCCCATTTTATCCTTCCCTTTCGTTTCCACCACGAAAACACCCTCCAGCCTATCAAGGCTGACTCTTCCCCCTTTGCTCAGAGTCTTGTGCCCTCTTGCCTTCTCAAGGACTTGGCTTTTAAAATCACCCCATCCCTCTCCCATATCATTAATCATTTCCTTCTAACTGGAGTATCCAGTCAGCACACAAACGTGCTCAAGTATCACCTAAAATAAACCTGTCCTATTCCTCCAGCTGCTACCTCATTTCCTCTCTTTTTATAGCAAAAAATTTCAAAAGCGTTGGCTCTACTGTCATTCCATTCCATCCTCCACCCACTAGGTTCTGTCTTCTGCTCAGACCGCTCCCTGAAACGTCGCTGGTGTCCAGTGACCTCTGCCTTGCCCAATGCAATGGAACCATTGCTGTCCTCACCTTACGTAACCTCCCAGCAACGCTTGACATGGATGACCATGGCCTTCCCCTTGAGATGCTCTTCTCTTTTGATTTCCTCAGAACTGCCCTTTTGGCTCCTCTAACAAGCATAAGTTTGGGTTCCCTAGCGCTCTGCCCCCAAAGTGTTCCTAAAAATTCTAAGGGTTGCTAGCGCCCCTTTGCGTTTTGTACTCCATTTAGATGATCTCTCTGTTTCCCATTTTAGGTACCTCATCTTTGAACTGATGATTCCTGAATCTATTTTCTTGGAGCTCCAAACTCACTTATTCTGTTGCCTGATGTACATGTCCCTATTGATGATTTATGGATATCATAGGATTAACATATCAAGCCCTGCGCTATTTCTTCCCATTCTTATGTTCATCATATAGTAAATGGCAACCATCACCCATTCAGGTATTCAAGCCAGGATTCCCTGATTCCTCCCTTTTCCTCACCACTGGCACCTTCCCCCATATCTAACCCATCAGCCAGCTCTGTTAATCCAATCTTCAAAATAAATCTTAAGCCTGCTCTCTCCTCTCCATCTCCCCTGTTACCATCTTAGTCTGGCCTACCGGCCTTCCCATCAAGATTAATAGAGTACATAGTCTCCTAACTGGACTAAGGACTTCCCTCACCCATGGGACTTATTAACACAGCAATAAAAGTGTGTTTAAAATGTAAATCTGATTGGTTCAGCCACCCCAACCTCATTAAATGGTTTCATGGCTTTCCTGGTCTGCCTTTGTCTTTTCTTCAGGCTACCCTCCTGAGGATGAGAGGTACCCTCTCTCTCATCATCTTAGCTATACTGGTTTTCTTTTAGGTCCTCAGATGTGCCAATCTTTGGTCCCACTGTCTTCAGGGCTTTTGTACATGCTGTTGCTGGTGTCTAGAATGCTCTTTCCCTCACTGTTCACAGGGCTAATATGTCTTCCTTTACTTTTAACTACCATTTTCTCAGAGATATTTTCCCTGACCATCCTCCTTAGAAAAACATCCCTCTTTAATTATTATTTTTCTCACCACTGGGGAAAAACAAATAGTGTGGAAGGGAAAACAATGACCTGTACCACATTAGGCGTATGGGTATGTGGGGCTTATCCTTTCATTAAGAACTATAACCACTATTTGACTAGACAAGACTTTGTGATCTGGAATTTGACATGCATTTGCCCAAAAGTCATTGTTCCAAAAATATAATTCTGATCCTCACAGCACATATCTGACCAGCCATTCCGATCCACTTGTCAGCAGTGATGCCACGTTGATGAAGATCGTGTTTTGTTAAAGGATTCTATAATTGGCAATTGTCATACTCTAGACAGTTGATTTAGAGTCTGGTTCTCGATGATTCTTTGCTTTTGAGGAGCCCAGTCTAGTTGTTTGGGGAAGAGCACGAATTCTAGGCAGAAGATTGCCTCCCTATCAGACTTTGTGGTTGATGAGCTGACATTTTTGAGTTGATGCTCATGAATGCTTTTAGGAGCATGAATATGCTTAGACACCAGAGAATTTAGGAGAGAGATGATTCCTTCCTTCAGTGAGAAAAGGTAAGGATGGGATCATTATACATACATTTTTTTCCACCAGAGGAAATGTAGGAAAGGAATATTTATTTATTTGGGGCAATCTTTTTTTACAGAGCTCTGTGGTTCTTTCCTAAATAGTAGAAGTAAGTGCCATGAAAGCAGAAACCCAATCTATATTCCTAAGACTTAGAAAGGGCTGGCATATAGTAGCTGCTCCATACACAAATACGGAAGGAAAGAAAGGAGGAAGGAAGGACAGGCAAGCTGATTAATCTTGATTAATTTCTTGATTAACAGGAAATACTATAACTGCTGAGCATTTAAGTTTGATAATAGAATAGGACAAAGCAACACATTCTCTGGCCTGGATTTTCAGATGGAAATCTCTTTAAGGTCTGGATTGAAATGTAGTCCTGGTCATTTAAGACATTTATTTCACAATATTATTTCACCTATTCCAGAAAAACAACTGGTATAAATTTACAAAATCAAATAGAATACAAAGTAGGCCAATTAAAAGTAAAAAAGAAAACTAAGTTAACTAAAAGGAGTAGAAAAAAATGTAACCAACACAAGAATATACAAATTATTGCTCTTGAGTACAGAATTTAGTAAAATTTTCTTAATAAGGCATAAAAGGAAACATGTTAGATTAAGTAGGGTTTTTTTGTTGTTTGATAAAAGAATAAAGAGAATTTGTCTTTAGAGATATATTTTTTTCCTTAGAATGTATTTCAGTATATTCACATTCACTGTGATTACTATTATGGCATAATAATCAATGTCTCTACCTGTATTTTTGCAAAAAGCACAATCCTGTTCAAATGGCATTTCTACACTGACTCTATAAAATTCAAAGGAAAACATTAAAACAGAATGCAACAGAGGCATTTCTGTGGAGCACACAAAGTGGAGACAATAAGGGTATCTACAAAGCAGAAAGGTTAAAATCCACTTATGTAAAGTGCATAGGACAGTGATTTCCTTATAGCAAGCACTAAGTAAATACCTGTTACGGCTGTAACTGACTACCATTTCTGCTATTACAACTACTTATCAAGCATTAAATGAGGCCCCTAAATGTGTAATGATCTGTAGGAAGAACTAATGCTATTAAAGCAAATAGCTAGCAAGGACCCACTACTAGATAGTAAACAAACATATATAATCATATATACATGTATATGTGTGCAGAATTGTGTGTGTATCTTTCTAGATCGCCAAAGGGGCCATTTTGGAGATTTTTAAAAATGCAATTTCAGATATAGGTATTTGATCATACTTAGAGAGAATGTAAAATCTGGGTAGTTTCCAGGTTTTGAGTCACTTTGCCCTAATTCTTAATTCTCAGCTCACATCCTCAGATTTATTTTCTTTTCCCTATTTTTTTTCAACTAGTTTCAGGTGTACAAGTAGACATTTACACCCCTCACAAAGTGATAGCCCTCAGATTTATTTGTGATGATAGCTGCTGGAAAAGAAGACTGTCAAATCACTTCATTTGGATCTGAACTCAAACTTTGGAATAAGTCAATAGTCCCACCTCTGGCTACACATTAGAATCACCTAAGGAGGTTTTTGTTTTATTTTTAATTTTGTTTTTGCGTAATACCTGCAGATATTTGAAATCAACTTACTTCGGGTGGAATTCTGACAACGGTAATTTTAAAGGTAACTCGTTGCTTCTAATGTGTGGCCAGGTTGGGAACCATAGATAATTTGGATAACTGGGGGGAGAAAGTGGGGATTTAAAAAAAGCTAATGAATAATAACAGTTATCCCTCAATTCCCACATTAGTCAGTATTCATAATTAGCTAAATAATTTCCTGAACTTTACCCACAGATTTTTAATGACAAATAAAACTGTATAGAATTTAAATAGTTTGTGAAATATTAAGGTGAGAAAAAGAGAATAAACAATGGCCTATGAAAAAAATAAATACAAACTGAGGTAGAAATACTTTCATTTAATATGAATAAGATGCAACTAATAAAAATATGCAAAATGCAGAACATTCTGAAGCCTAGCTTAATATGAGGCAGGCCATAAAGAAATATAAAGCTATTATGAAGACAATTTTAAAATAAAGGAACTAAAAAAGCTAAATGGCTAAAATATGCATGAATTATTTCCAATATAATAGGAGAGAGTATACACACACACACACACACACACACACACACACACACACATACACACGTGTGTTCTTGTGAGTAGTATAGCTCACCATTTATCACAGCATAACTTCTGTGGGCTAGCCAATGATTTATAGCCTATTTCAACTCTTGCTATATTGGTCATGGCTACACTAAATTGAATAATCTTTAAAACCAGGTATTACAAAGAGAAATAGAAAATCTCATTTTCTGGTGTATAGACATAAAAGAAAAGACAGCAATCATATCAACTGGACAGCCCATTCATTCACCCAAGATAGAAATCTCCCGTGAGTTAGGGCCTATCTGGCCTACCTGGATGACTGTGTCTCAGGAAGAGCCAAGGCTCAGGTTCAGGTTCCCAACTTCCAGGAGACTTTGAGGAGTCAAGTTGCGTCTCAGGGTACCACTGTGTCAGGATGGATGTGACATCAACCACAGCTGCCTCAGTATGTGCCTGGTGTTCAGACATTTTCGGCATCCCACTGCCTAACATCTACTGCTCATTGGGACATAACAAGTTTCTCATTGATCCTTTTTCCTGATGCATCAGAAGGGAGAACTTTACGGCTTACATCTTTATAGGACTCAGGAAGAAGAGATGTGATCTAACCAAAAAATAGGATGTACTACTTTATATTACTTAAGAATGCACATGCAATGAATCAGAAACAGGGTTGGTCCTGTTGGTTAAGTTATGGTAATTTTTAAATTCATGGCACACTGTGGATCCAAATAACAGAGCCTTTGACCCTATTTTCCTGGAAAGGAATAAAGTCTGCAGGTAAGATATTCCTTATACAGACTGAAGCCTTCTTTACCTTTTTTTAAAAAATCCCAACTTCCACTGTCGTATGATCACAAAAGAATAATTGCTTGCTAAATTTAGGAAATGTTCACTACCTCATTCATTCACAGAATTTTAATTTCACTCTTTAGAAAAAAGAGCAGCATGTAAGTATGACCCACAGTATGAATCGTCTATTCTTAAAGCATAGGTTAGGCCATTTTCTGCTCATTGGTGAAACTGGGCATCCCCTGGGAATACTTAGGAGTGATGTGCAGCGACTTCTGTATTTACCAGTAATACGGCTCAAGAAAACTTGTTGAGCATGTCATTTAAGGGTTAAAGAAAGTCAGCATTTAAGATGAGACCATACACTGCTCCCTACGCAATGTTGCGATTGAATATTAGCCAAAATGTGGAGCATTCTTAGATAGGAAACTCACCAAACAGTCCTGCTGGCACCAATCTTCTAGGTCCTACATCCCCTGCAACACTTTATCATCTATACCATGAGAACTAGACAACCTATTGGAGCTTTAAGGAATTGATCACTAACACCCTCTTTCTACTCCCAAGTTTAGAACAAATGGAGATATGGACAAGGATTCAGACAGATGGAGGAAATCCATTTGGTTTATTACTGATGAAAGCTCTTTGGGGAAGGTGACTGTATTTGTTCTGATCGGTAATGCTGTTTTGTCCACAGACCAACCCTCAAGTTTCAGTGGTTTCATACAACAAAAGTTTATTTCTCGCTCATGTGCAGTCCACTAAGCAAGGATCACCCTGCTCAGCAGGTGGCCTTCAGCATGTCACCAATGATCTTCCACGATGTGGCTCCATCATCCCCTAGGGCTGTGGAGTGTTCTGCTGAAGTCTCTACATCTGGCCAATGGATGGGGAAGAGAGCGTGAAAGATGACACAGGAGGTGTTTGTGTGCCAGTACCGGACATGGTATGACTCACACTGTTTCCTAGAACTCAGTTACATGGCCTCACTAACACGAAGGAAGATTGGGAAAGTTGGGAAATTTAGTCTAGCTCTATGACCACACGTAGAGGAAATGGATTTTGGTGAAAACATACCAGGCTTGGCCTGCTAATATTTCTCCCCAAATTAAGCAGACTCCCTTCTGAAAAACAGCAGAGCATCCCTGCAGGGTAGAACCTGTCTCACGAAGCTTATAGCACAGCTGAGAGAGAGGCTCAGAGTGTACCCACTCTGTAAGCAAGGAGATTTCAGAGAGAAGGGAGGAAAGGGTTGACTGAACGCTAGATTGCACCAATTAGGTTGGTGCAGACGTAATTGCAATTTAAAAGGTTAAAAACGATTGCAAAAACCACAATTACTTTTGCACCAACATACAATTCTTCCAATCTTGTGAATCAGAAAGGGTAAAGAGAGACTCCAGGAGTTCTATTCTAAGAAAATCATCCGCTTGGAAATATGATCCTTTATTCTATCCCCGCCTCCCTGACACAGCTGCCTGAGTCATCCTGTTAAACACAAACCAGGTGGTGTCACTTGGCTCCAAATCCCCCAAGTGGTCTTCTGTCTCACTCAGGGTAGAAGGTGAAGGTTTTTAGAATGGCCTGTATGGGGCCGGCCGAGTGGCTCAGTTGGTTAAGAGCTCGCTTAAGAGTTTGAGCTCTGAGCAACAGAGGTTCAATTCCCAGCCCGAGCTGAGCAGCCGCTGAGCTGTCAACCGGTGGCAGGATGGCTCAGCTTAAAAAAAAAAAAAAAAAGAATGGCCTGTATGTCCCTTCATGAACTGGCTGCCCACTCCACATCCCTACATCCTTGTCCCCATTGCCCCTTTAACATCCACTCCACTCCAGCCACACCAGTCTCCTTGCTGTTCCCTGGACATGCCCCATGTGCTCTTCTCACTTTAAGGGCGCTGCCTTGGCTGTTCCCCCCCTGGAAAGCTGTTCTCCAAAGCAACCACGTGCCTCACCCCCTCACCTCCTTCAAATCTTGTTCAAAACTTCGCTTCCCAATTACTCTGTTAAAAATGGACATTCCTTTTATATAACCCATTCTCTCTCTGTCCTCTACTGGAATGTGAATTCAGAAAGGGCAGGAACTTTCATCAGCACTCATTACTGCTTTGACTCCAGCACCTCAATTAGTTCCTGGAATATGGAATATATTCAGTGAACAATTCTGGAATGAGTGAATGGGCGGGTCAGGTTTATCAAATTTTTATTTTTTTATATTATTTGATTTATGAATAAGTTTTGTTTTTTTATAGTTGTATTAGAATTTTAGGAATAAACCTAGCTTTATGTTTGAGCCTATTTAAGGGATATTATTATAAAAGTAATTTAAGTCAACACTGGGAGCTAAAGACATGTTTTTCTTTAAAAGAGGTTTACATAATTTTTACACTTGACTCTTTGAAATACACTATTTTAGCTAGGTTGATAGTAATCTGGAAGAATCAGAAAAACTGCAAGAATATTAGAATTAGGAGGAAATTTAAATGTTATTTAATCTAACATTTTACCTTAAAATAGAACAATTCTAGGGTGATGGGAGATTTTTTTGGTTATTATTCTTCTGTGGCTCCTCGTTTGCCAAGTTGTCTGGATTTTATCAGTAAGGAAATTATATTCTTAATTTTTATAACATTTATATTTACCAATAATTTGAAATTCCCTGAGGAAAGCAATGTGCTCCCATGATAAAATAAAATTCTTTACAGAAAGTTTCTTTAATGTACCAGCTTCAAGTTTCAGAAATGAAAAGCTGTTCTAATGGATTTAACAGATAGATATTGTTGGGAAATATTGAATTCTTGGAAAAATTCATGATGCAATCTTGCCATGTGTTCTTTTACAAATCTTTCATTTACGTCCAAAGAAACTGTAGTATAGTAACAGTGATAAAATTGTCATTTACTCACTTTTAACAGTGGCTTTCACACAATCTGTTAATCCCTCTCTAGCAATTTGGGAAATGTTGCTATGAATCATTAGAAATTCATGAAGGTTTGGGCTGTGAAGTTTTAGTAGGGAATTATATTATGCCACAGGGATTCATATACAACACCAGGGTGAAATTCACTTGGGAATTCAACTATATGCCTGTGCCCCTGGAGGGTGGATTGAACACCCACACTGTGGAATTTTGTCCAGTTGTATGAAAAGAAAACATAAGAATTCCTTTTCAAAGGTATTAGGTTTTGAGATGAACATAGCTACATAATTAGTACCAGGAGGGAATACGCTACCCTCTTGAAAAAATTAACATGGACTATCTGAATATGATTATTTCAGCCTGTGACATGGCCCTGTTACTTTAATATAACACATTGCAAATCACAAAGTGCCATCCATTTATTTATTTATTTTTATTATATTTGTATAAAAATGGTAAAATTTATTCACAGGAAGCACTGCCTTCAATTTCACTGAAGTGAATAATGGGCCTTGCTATAAATTATGTAGTAAAGTCTTCTCAACCCTTCTATTTACTTTATCCTCACTCTTAGGACCAATTCTTCATTTTATCCTGCCGGACAAGGTGTGTGAGATATACTAGCCACTTTGGGGGATAAAAAAGGGGAGCCGAATCTATTTTGCTGTTGTTGTTGTTGTTAGGATAAATTTCACTTCATGGTGCACACATGTCATATCTTGCAATGAGAAGACTATTAAATTGGCCTATGAAAACAATTCTAGGCAGTGTTTTTGAATAACCAAAAGCATGTCCCTAGGACTCATTTACAATGTCTTAATTATATAGTTTGCTTGCAATCTCCATTAATTATGTCCCTTCTTTGCCTCAGGCTGAGAAAGGTTTTTAATTCTTCCAAGTGCTGGGGGTTTACAGTCATTAAAGATGCCAAAGCACTTTGGAGAAATTGATGGGGAAGGGGGTTTAGTACAATGGAACGGGCTGAGTGGTGTACCCCCAAATCCAAATATTAATGTGTTGGGGTCCTAACCCCGTTAGCTGAGAATGTGACTGTATTTGGAGATAGGCCCTTTAAAGAGGTAATTAAGTTAAAATGAGGTCATTAAGATGGGCCTTAATCCAATCTGACTGGTGTCCTTATAAGAAAAGGAAATTTGGACACAGTTACAGAGGGAAGACAATGTGAAGACAGGGGGAAGATAGCCACCTACAAGCCAAGGAGAGAGGCCTCAGATGAAAGCAACCTTGTTGACACCTTGATCTTGGAGTTCTAGCCCCCAGGAATGTGGTTGCTAAACTTTTGTTTTGTTTAAAGCCATCCAGTCTCTGTTAAAGCCGCCCTAGCAAAGTAATATATACAGCAAAGCAATAATGGTGAGAAAAAAATCTTCACCTATTCAAACAGAAAGGAGACAGTGAATGGGTGGAAGGCATACTAGGTTGGAACAATATGGAGGGATGTGGTATTTCTGCTACCTATTTTTCCATTTGTTTTGCAACTGGATTGTGGTATCACTTAGAGCAGAGATGATGTCAAACTTGTCTTTGAACTCCCTGTTCTTTGCACACAGTAGGTGCTCCTGCATGCCTTATGAACAGGTCAGTAGTTACTTGGGGGAGGTGTGCAGCACCTCTATGGTTAAGAGCAGGCTCTGGAGTGAGGTTACCTGAGGCTGAACCCCAGATCAGCCATTCATTAGTTGTCTGCTGTAGGGCAAGCTTCTCCACCTCTCTGTGCCTCCGTTTCCTCAGGAGTAAAACGGAGATCACCATTATGCCTATCTCATCAAATTTGCTGTGAGTATTCAATGAGTACACACATGCAAAAGCACTTAGTACGATCCCAGGCACATGAAAGCCACTCATTAAGTCTTTACCATTAGTCATCTCAAGAATGTTCAGAGTTAAAAGGAAGCTCTGTCTTAACAGTTGACATGAAGTATAGGACTCTGGGTCTGGGTGAGAGTGCTATCATTTTTTTGGCCAAATTCCAACTTATTTCCTTCCCACATACGTAGCCAAATTCTCCCGACTCAGGGAGGGAGAGGAATTGGCTTTTATAAAGCTAAAAAGGAACCTTGCAGGCTGCATATTAAAGAGCGAAGTCATTCTGACCTTCACTTAGCCCGTGTGTGCAGCTCAACACCATTATGTCAGTAGGCTTGCTAGGGCAGGCAGTGCTCACCATTTATTTGGTAATGGCTATGTTTAGATCCGACAGCTACATATTGGGGGATTAGGGAAGGGTGAAGAAGAGCCAGAGGACACACACACTCACAAGTAAGTGCAGGCCAAAATCCCTCCTTGCTTGACCTCCTTGCAATTCTCGTGTGTATCTAGAAGGATGGGCTATGCCTGCGTGCAGCAGAAAACTTCAGTAGTTGTGCTTAAAATGCAGACCATAGTCTTAAGTGCAAAAGGGGACGTAAATTAACAGATGGATTTAATTTGGGGAAAGCCTGTGTGAGAAGGTGAGCTCTTGGTAAGGTTTGATGGATGAAAGGGTATAACTTGGTGGAGACAAGGAAGAGAGAGAAACCGTTATTCAACGAGAACCTATGTTGCAGTCTCAGAATCTTCATTTAGTCCTACCAAGAAGCCTAAGGGTGGGTAGAGATACGCTCTATGCCTGGCACGTATTGACAGGAGATAGGAACTGTGGGCCTGTTCACAAAAATAAAGACTGGGTGATGTCATTCTTCATCAAACAGATATTTTACCAGTATCTTCTCCTTCAGAAAAATTCCTCTTTTGTCTGAACTCCTGTTGTTCCACTAATAGGAAAATGATGATATACATTATGTTTAGTTATTACTCCGAGCCTATGCTATCGATGATGAAAAGAAAGGAACCCATCCAGGTCCAGGCACTGCCTTGCCTAGAAGCCTCAGAGAGTGGCAGCACCTCTTGGAATGTGTAAGAATGCCTTCATTTATGGAATTCCCAACTAAAGATGGCTTAAAAAACAACAGGCTCAGTCTCTCACAAGAAGTCCAGAGATAGATGGTTCTAAGGTTGGCTAAGCCAGCAGTGCCACATGGTGATTGAGGGCTCAGGTCTTCATTGATGTCAGCTTCTCTGCTCTGCCACCTTCAGGGTGTCATCAGTGTCTCCTCTCACAGGCATAGGTAGCCGCAGAAGTTTCAGGTGCCACAGACCAACACAACATTTCTTCAAAAATGAGCGGAAGGGTTACTTTCTACCAACCCTTTTTAAATAGCAAGAAAAACCTTTTTTAGCCTGGCCATGCGTGCTGCTGCCTCCAAGAAGAATTCAGAGCCCATTGGCCTGGGTGGGGTCATATAACCATGGCCAAATCTGGCCACTGAGAAGGAGAAATAAGAGTATGATTGACTCAGCCACTAGTGACTCTTAGTACTTAGGAGAGTGAACCCCAAGACAAAATGAGGACGCTGCCAGGAAGGAAGAACAGGGGAGAAAGTGGCAACCAACGGTGTTCATCTCAGTGAATTCACCCTAGTCCAGTCCATTTGGAGTGTTCTTCCTATTTTAGCTTTGAGAAGGCAGCCTATTTTCTCCTCTTTTTGGACCTGCATCTGTGGCCCATTCCTATACTGATCCCATATATCTCGACTTCATTGGTATGTTTTCAAAACTGTAAGGAAGGAACCATGCGTGATGACATATTCCTATCTCTTATTTGCAGTGTGCCTTGTAATACAAAGGGTGCTTCTCCATATAGTTTCACTGTGACTCAAAACAGTTCTGTGAGAAGACCAAGTAGGTCCAGAGGTGTCTGGTCCAGAGGCAAACAGCTCTTAGGTTATAGCATTTGCCCTACAGCTCAGGTCTCTGGCTTGCCACCCAGTGTTCATTCTCCTAGCCTCTCCTAATGCTCAGAACAGTGTCAATAATATCGTCATCACTCAACACATATTTATTAAATAACCGGATTAACATTTAAAATCTGGAGAAATGTGCATACCGATCTATAATTTCTCTTTAGAAGCGTTTAAGAAAATGTAAAGCGTTATCATAAAACAGCCACTGGAGGTCGCTATTATTTCACAAAAGGAGATTTTTTGTTTTTTCCCCTCCAGAAAGAACAGCCTGATCCTGTTAGAAAATCCCAAGTGAAATGACGGTGGTTGTTGTTGGATAACATTTACTGACTTCCCAAGGCTTTAGGGATTACAACTATAGAAAGCTCATGCTTTGTGGATTTAGCATTAACATTTACCAAACATCCTGCTGAACTGACAGTAGCCATTTTTTTTTCCTGTGACATTTCCCCTTATTTAGAATTACCATTTCTCTTTTGCAATGTAAAGATGGGATTATTTTGTTAATAGAAAAGGTTCTTTCCTCAAAGCTGGTTCCCTCCCCCACCACCCCGTCATTATATTCCCAAAGAGGAGCCATCTATAATTTCCTGTGGCTGTAATCTAAGAGACATTTAGAACTCAAACTTTCTTTTTTTAACTGGGGCCACCCTTGCAATTCATTCACAGATGTCTGAAATTCCATCATCTCTTCATCCCTTTCTGTTACATTTGTCTCTCCACTTGGAGGGCCTGTGCTCCAGAATGGCATTTCCCAAACTGGTGTTCCTCAAAATATGTATGGCGTGAAATGAGCCATGTAAAGGAGGCTTCCTCCATTAAGCCAGCTCAGGAAATGCTGCAGAGGGCTGCCAAGCCACATTCCCATTTGAAATGGGAAACTCAATAGCAAAGAAACAGTTGGTGTTACTTTGTTGAATAGCCTGTTTCCAAGTCTTTTGACCAGAGGGCAGCAGACTTCTGTAAACGGCCAGATAAGAAAATATTTTAGGCTTTGTGGGTCATCTGGGGTCTCTATTGGAACTTCTTAAATCTGCCATTGTAACGTGAAAGTGTCTGTGCGTCAATAAAACTTGGGTCATAGACACTGAAAGTTGAATTTCATGTGATTTTCATATGTCATAAAATATTCCTGGCATATTTTTTTCCCCCAACTCACAGCAGTGTGGGTTTTATATGGAGCTTGTAATGTGCACCACAACAGGCAGTGGACGAGATTTGGCAGATGAACCAGTTTGCCGACACCTGCCTCAGACCACGAGCCCTCTGGTTACCCTTTTTACTTTTCAGGTGAAATCTATTAAGATTGAGGGGACTGTCAGAATACAATTTGGAAACAGGTGGTATCTAACTTTTATGAATTGGGTTTTCAGCCCAACAGCCTGCTTGCTGACTTCAGATATCAATAGGGGAAAAGGAAACACGAGAGATCAAGGCCTCTTTGGGTGGGGAGACCTTGGAGGGACAAGCTGCAGTCCTCTAACTGCCCGTGCCACTGTTTCACTTAGTGCTGGTCCTAGTGCAAGGTATGTGGAGAAGCTTCGTTAGGGCACATCATGGCCCAGCCAAGGCTGGCAAGAGCTGGTGTGCCCTCTCCATCCTTATCTTCCCATTCAAGGCCGCACGACACAACACTGTGAGACAGTGGAACTTCCAGAGATGGGAGCCACTTTGATGGACATTTTTTTTATTTTCGGTTATTGTTGTAAACAGTACTGTAACCCATTGGTTACATCCCTACATCTCTTTTTAGATATATTGCTTCCTTACATAAATTACCCAACATACGTAGGGATAATTAAGGTACCCATACCTGATTCAAGAAAACCTATGATTGTGCCTCTATTTCTGGACAGATAACTTTCTACCCTCTGTTGGCTAAGATAGTAATCAATAGTGATCTGGGTACTGCCACTAAAGGTAAGTAAGGAAGACAAAATAATTTAGACTTGTTCGGGCTGAATTCGAGTTGTTCCAATATTTGTGCCTGAGAAGCCGCAAGCCTGAAGAACTCACCAGGTGGCTGAGTGTGAGATATAGGTTTATTGAGACTCACAGGCCCGGGGAGCATCTCCTGTGGCGGCTGGCTGGAGAGGTAGTGATCCGCCCCAAGGTGGAGAAGAAGCAAGGTTATATAGGTCCAGAAAACAAAGAGCATTCCATGGGAGAAATTATCTGGCAGGTACCGCATGCCAGCTCGCATGCACACAGAGTCCCAAGAAGGCAGGTGACCTTGGCTGCCTGCCAGCTCACCTGCCTATGGGCCAGGTCCCCACATTCAACCCCCAGGCAGTGAGAGCTCACCGCTTGTGGAGTGAAGGTGCACATTGTAACCAGACGGTGCAACAACAATACAGGCAAAGGAAAAACAGTAACAGGCCCATGAGGAAAGCAACGATACTCGTAAGCATCAGTTGCCAGTGGGAGGCGAGCGAGGATAACCAACTAGAGAAGGAGTCTTTTCCTAACTTGTCTATTGCCTTAATGTGCTGTTGCATTTTTGCCAAACTGTGACTTACATTGGTATGATAATCCGGCACATAGACACAACACTCGGTTCCCACTAGGGCACAGGTGCCCCCTTGGGCCGCGGTGAGGATATCTAAAGCCATCCTATTCTGTAGTACTACCTTACGCAGTTGGGTGGTTTCTTCATTTAACATAGCTATAGCTTGATGGGAAGCATTGAGGGCCCGAGCAGTGTGATTAGAGAGGGCAGTGATTTGTAGCTCTAAGGTGATAGCTGCTGCCTGAGGGGAAAGGATGGCCAGAGGATAAAACCACCATGCTGCGCGGGCTATGCGGTGTCTGGCCTTCATCGCATCCAAGTTGCGTGGCTGTGTAGGGAGGGTCTTTTTAATGGTTGCTGGTAAGTAGGGCCTGCCCCAGGTGCACCTACCAGTCCAATTGTATGGCAGGTATGGCCACCCATGGGTGCCGCAGGTCCATAACCAACCCCAGGGGGAGCAGTAGGCCCCAGTACGCTTTGATGGATCCTGCCAACCCAACCAACTGTTAGTAGTGATGTTTAGTGTCAGGTTGCAGAGGGGTTTGGGCGTCCACCCCATAATCCGGGAGGGGTCAGCACTATGCCTTTCTATGCATATAGATGCAGGGCCGGTGTATTCTATCTGTACCGCAGTTAGCCAGCCTAATCCATCATAGATGGAATAGCCCAGTACTGGCCGTGTCTTATTGACCTGCTCCCTCACGAGGGCGTAAATGTGGGAGCGGGTGTCATTCTCGGGAACAAAGGAGGTGGAATGTGCAATAGGGATTTGGTCCCATGATACAGTATGTTTATAGTTGGAGGCCCAGTGTCGGAGAGAACCCCAGTCAGTCCAATTCCCAGCATGAAGGTGCCATGGCAGGCCTGAAGCCGATGACAGGGGCAGGGCTGAGCAAATCCAGCAGTCTGTTTGATTGTAGACACTTGCCACTGTCTGCGTCCAATCCAGGAAGAAGTTACCTGTTACACTGAATGAAAAGTAAGGTGTTTTTTGGGGACTAGCAGTAGGAGCTCTTGCCCATCCAGTGAGATACATGCAATTTGATCAGTGGTAGATAACGCCATGCCTGGAGACAGTTGTCTGACAGGTTTTGCAGATCAAATCTTATTTCCTGCAGAAGTGGGCTGTGAGCTTTGGTCCATGGTCAGGATGAGCATAATAACCATCCATAAGGTCATACATAGGGAGCCTTGCTTTATCATGGGCCTGGAGCTCTGAATAGTGATGTGGGGAGGGGTTTTAAAGACAAGGATTGGGGATATTACTAGTCCCTATTTTGTACCAATACCTCACGGGGCTAGGATCCCCAACCACTGAGGCCTGGTCTGCTAGCACCATGGCCAAGAGACCATGTGTGTCCCCATGTGTAGGTCTTCTGGCAATGGCAAAAGGAGGCTGTTTTGGGGGCCTCACTGGGGCACGAGACTGTGTGGCCCAGTTACCTGAATTAGGAGGGCATGGTAGGGCCCAGCTGTCAGCAGAGCGCATGCACTAAGCCTTTCTCTTCAAGGGGAGTCACTGATGGTCCGGAGGGTCTGACGCAGCTGGATGGTCTACCCCTGGAGGGAGCTGGTCTCCGTCTTCAATTGTTCCATTAATAGTCCATTGCATCATTCGATTGGACAGGCAGCTGTTGGATTGTAGGGTAAGTGAAATGACCATATATCATGTCATGTTGTTCAGCCCAAATTTGGGTAAGGATTCCAAAAATGGATGTCCCCTTGTTACTGTCAATGTATAATGGGAGACTGTAAGCCGCACATTGGCGCTCAAGTCCCAGGATGGTGCTCCAAGGTGTGGCCTGTTCACTCGGAAGGGCTTGGAGGAGGCCAGCCGCTGTATCTACACAAGTCAGGGTGTAGTTGCGGCCCTCCGACAGGGGAAGTGGTCCTATATGATGAACTGCCAGCAACACATGGTTTCATGTTCTCTGCCGATGTGCCCCATATGTTGCCCCAGTTGTTTAGGGCAACCTTGATGACACACAGGACATGGTTGACAGGAAGCTTTGAGGTCTTCTGCTGACACATCAAGGTTGTATTGTGTGGCCAGCTGGAGGAGAGTATGTTGTCCTCAGTGGCTGCTTTTATTATGTAGCCATTGGCGTTAGTTGGGCCCAGCGCAGGTGGGGTATTCAACCCAGCATGAGCTGGGACATGGTGCGCTGTGACAGTTTTCCATTGTACCGCCACCCATGTTTTGCCATAAGTCCTTGCCCCATAGCAGTTGTTTTGCAACCATCCAGTCATTTGCAGCCCAGGTGGGGAGCAATAGAGTAAGGCCCTTATAGATTGCCCAGCTGTTGATAGCACAGGGCGACATCAGCTTCTTCTAAGTCCCTCATCATCCATACTGCAAGGTATCCCACCATAAGGTGTCAATCGGTGAGGGGCTGCACAGAAACAGCGGTCCCTTGGAGCGATGCCCTACTGCAGAGCCATCTGTGTACCAGGTGTCTGGTTGGATTGTTTCCTATCCTTCCTTTATGGGAGATGGTCCATATAGGGGACGCCAGCAGAGAGGCCCGCAGTGAGATAGGTCCCATGTCCCAGGAGAGCACACATTTCTTCACTGAGAGGGCTGGTTGCAAAGGCACTGCGCTGCTGTAAACAGGAATGCCATTTAGTCAGAGTCAGTGTCTGTGCAGTACCTGAAGACGGCTTCTGCAGATGTCCTGAATCCACCCAGCAATCGGGAGGGAAGTCTTTACAGTGACAGGGACAATGCTTGTAGCGGTTCACACTGATGAAGGGCGTGGTGTACCATGGGATTGTTTTTCCACTGGGCTGTACCAGTGTTCAGCTCCTTTCCATAACTGCGACCAGAAGCCAAGAGGCATACGCCATCCATTTTGTCATTGCCACAAGTCCCAGCCAAAACCCTCTATGGCACTAACCACCTCCAATTCACAGGGCACGTCAGGTTGAATCAACACCTGTACCTGTTTGCCCTTTTTGCTGAAATGACTGCCTCTGTGTGTTGGGTTTCCCAACCCCAAGGCACCCCATTCATAACCAGTCTATATGACCTAAGGATTTAGGCCAAGTGGGGGATGGAGAGTCACCTATAGCCCACAAGGCCCCAAACAAACTGTAACTGGGGATCAGATCTGGGGAGGGGGAAAGCCTGTATTTTGCCAATAACTGCTTCTGGCATTATTTTTGTCTTACCCGCCCATATAACACACAAGAACTTGACAGAGGACCCAGGCCCTGGCACTTTGGTACAGTTCACCGCCCATCCTTGTTGCTCCAGTTGGGGAATCAGCGTTTCAGCTGCTTGCTCTAGATCTGAAAGAGATTCACAGGTAAGCACGATGTCATCTATGCAGTGAGACAGGTGCACTGAGACAGGCTTTGGCCAGAGCTGCAGAGCTCTTGCCACGAGGCCATGGCAGATAGTGGGGCTGTGTAGGTAACCTTGGGGGAAGATGCTAAGCGTCCATTGTTGCCCTTCCCATGTGAAGGCAAGCTGGTCTTGATTAGCTGGATCAATAACTATGCTGAAAAAAGCATTAACTCGATCTATGACAAAGTGGTATGTTCCCAGGACTCGCGCAATGTCATCTAGGAGAGAAGTGATATTAGGTTACAGCTGCGTACAGGGGGGAGTTGCTTTATTCAATTCCTGGTAACCCACAGTCATCCTCCAAGTGCCATTCAGTTTTCCCACAGGCCACACAGGGCTGTTGAAAGCACTGTGGGTTGGGCAAACAATGCCCACTTTTGTCAATTCCTGTACGATTTGGGTTTTTTCTCCTTCCTCCCCTGACAGGCAATATTGTCGGGTATTTGGTATGCAATGTGGGGATGGGAGTCTCACCAGAGACCATTTGGCGTGTCCCTGGGTGATTGCCCCTCACCACCCTGCACTGTAGTCTGAATTCCCCTGCCATTGTGTTGAGAGTAAGGCCTACCAGAATGTCCATGCCCAAGACGTTTCCGGGTATGGGTGAGATGTGCACTACATAACGTTCAGCGGGGAGCCGGCCAGTTTTAGGACTGAAGGTGTTTGCTTAGCCCCAATAGTGCTTTCTTCATAGCCATCTACAGCCAGAACGGGGCCCTGGAAATGGTTGGGGTTGCCATATGTCACAGTACATTCAGCTCTGGTATTAACCAGCGCTAAGACCATCTGTTTATTCTTGGAAACCAGTGCATGGTCAGTTCTACATGAGGCCTCCAGTCCCAAGTATGTGCCCTGACCCGGAGCCCAGGGCCTTGGCCTCCATCCTATGGCTCCCGCCACTCCTCTTCCACAGGTGGTGCCATGGGCTGATTTACCCACTTTTATTGCAGAGGACTGTTTCTGGTTGGTATTTTGCAGAAACGTTTCTCTTTGGGTAGTTTTAACCACAATTTTACTAAAATCGTATTTAGTTGTCTGTCAGTTTGTTCCAGGACAGTCCCTGCTTGGAGCAGGTCATGCCCTATCTGCTCAGGATGACACAAACAGGCCCCCCTTTCTCCCTCTGTTCTGCCTTTCTGACCCCCCACCCCCCACAGTAGACTCTTTCAGTTTTTCCTAGGTCTGCAGCTGCTTGTGCGGCACGGGAGATTAGTTGGTCTCCCACGGGACTCAAGATTAAAACTAAGGTACCATACTGTTGGTTAGGGGAAGACTGTCAAATGACATCCTTGATCCCTGCTGTAAAAATTACATTCTCTGGCCCCGCGAATTTCTGAGACTAGACAGCATGTTTCGTTCTCGTACTTGGATTCTTCTATAGCCTGCCCCCTAGTGGGTTGTATGGGTATGTCCCCTTCATGGGGCCAGGCTGCCTTGCATAAGGCAATTCACCATGCGGGGAGTGAAATTGTGTCCTCCTCATTGATGGCTGCATAAAGCCGCTGCCTCAGCTCGGGGTGAAGGGTGGCTAGTGATCAATGCAAGCTTCCTCAACTCAGCCTCATTCAGAATGACTCCTTCCACGGTGTTATCCCATAACCAGAGCAGCCATTCTGGCCGACTTTCCCTAGCTTTCTGCCTAAAGTGGATTGCCCAGCTCGATCAATTCATCAGCAGTCCACTCCCTCATAGAGATGCTGGCAGGTTAGCAGGTCGGCTCCTTGCAGCCAGCCCCGTACGTTCTGTTTTCCATTTTCGCTGCAGAACGGAACGAGCTGGCAGCACCAGGCTGGCTCGTTGCATCTCTGGCACATCTCTTTCCACATCCTCCCACATGTTCTCTTCATCATAGTAGAGGTATCTAAGGGGTCCCAGGCCTTCGGATCTCAGTCGGGGTGGGTGAGCACCCCGCAGACCCGGGCACAGGGTAATTTACAACTCACTGTGCGGACAAAGCAGCAGGCCAGGGTCCAGCTGATCTACATTCCTCAATCTTTCTGACATGGCTTCCTTGGCATCAGCTTGCATCAACTGAGCCTCCCTTTCTAAACGCAGTTCCTCTCGTAGCATAGCTACTACCTGCAGCCCTGCACGGTGGCCCATTTAACTGCCGTTAACAGCGGGCCGTGCCACAGACGCCGTCACCACGCGGTCAGCTTTCCTTTTCTCTAAGC
>NW_017731683.1:1218768-1255569 GCF_001890085.2 Hipposideros armiger | reverse complement strand
GGTCCCACCACACACACAGGCTCTGGGGTATCCCAGGATTTCCCCCAACAGAACTCCCTTTCTTTTTCCAGCCATGTGCACACGGCCAAGGTGTTTCTGGGCTCCTGGCAGGCTCGCCAATTGTTTGGACTGAGTCCAAGTGGTTCCAAGATTTGTGCCTGAGAAGCCTCAAGCCCAAAGAACTCACCAGGTGGCTGAGTGCGGGATACAGGTTTATTGAGACTTACAGACCCGGGGAGCGTTTCCAGTGCTGGCCGGCCAGAGGAGTAGAGATCTGCACACAGGAGGAGAAGCAGCAGTATTATATAGTTATAGAAAACAAAGAGCGTTTTATGGGAGAAATCATCTGGCAGGCCCTGCAGGCCATCTCGCATGCACAGAGTCCCAAGAAGCCAGGTGACCTTGGCTGCCTGCCAGCTCATCTGCCTATGGGCCAGGTCCCACCCTCCCAGTTGTTTATCTATTCCAGAGGTTTCAAGTAAGGAAGAAGAATGTAAGGGCAGAAAAACTCACAGGATTTCATTACAAATTACTTCAGGAAATCTGTACTACATTGGGGAAAGCAACATCAATTCCACGAAGTCCAGACGTCTCATTTTTTGAACTACGTCTTGGAATTAAAAGATAAACAAGTATACTAAAAGAACATGACCCTCTAGAAAGGTACTCTAGAAATGTCAGGTCAAAGTAGATCAAGAACATTTTGAAAAGTGAGTAGGAAAAAGTAGATATCCTATATTTGGGGGTGTCGTGGTAACAGACACTGTGGGGGTAGCTTTGATGGCAGCTTCAAGGAATCCTAAGGCCTCTCAATGTTTTCCCGTTTTCAGCCTTTGAAAATTCTTCCAGCTCTGTCTTTCTTTTTCTGATTTGTTTACCTGACATTTCAGACTTAGTCAAACACCAATTGTTGTTTTTTAACTCCCAAACTACTTTCATCTGTGACAATCTGCAACAATGGTGAAAATTTTGCAACAGTCCTTGTTTGTGTAGCTCCCTTGTTTCCAGATGTTTCTCCAGCTATAATTCTGGAAGCTGTGTTCCAGATCAGCAGCATCCGTATCACCTGACACCTTGTTAGAAATGCAGGTTATGAGGCCCCCACCCCAGATTTATGGAGCTAGTCTAATGATCTGTGTTTTCACAAACCCTTCAGACTACCCTAATGGATGCTAAAATTTGCAAAAACACTGTTCTACAGCCACTAGTCAGAACATACTATAACATAAAGAAAAGAGAAAGCCTGACAGCTATCATGGATTATTTGGCTAAGGCCAAGGAACCGTTACAAGAATAACTGTGGAAAGGAAGCCTACTGGAAGGAAATGACTGAAAGAATTAGAAATCTGTATTACAGGAAATATGCTAGTTGGTATCCTGATGAATCTTACCCCAAGTGCAGTTGTATAAATCTAAAAGTATATAACTTTGTATAAGATGTCTTTGAGAAGAAGAATAAAAAGAATAGCTATAAAAACTTTACAAATAGTGTAAAAATATATCACCTCATGGAAAAATCTAAGATAAAATTAATTTCTCAATAACTATGTCATAAGTAGTTTTTAATGGTTATAATTTGGTAAAGAATTAGGTAGTTAATTCAGGAAGGAGGAGCAATAAACTCTCATGTTGAGGAACAGGGAAATTTCCAAGAACCTCAATAAAAAGGTACATGTTTAATTTTAAAGGAGAAAGTTTGTCATAAGATTCATGACAGGGCTGGAGTGAGCATGGAGACATTTTGAAGTAAATTTCCCCCTCTACTTAATAGTCTCAGCTTCCTTTGAATTATCTGTTCAGATTTGGATCTACTTTATCTAAGTTATTAAATTTAAGCCTCTAATTGTTTATTATTCGATTCATTTCACCTTTTGGGTCTAATCTTTTTATTGCAATATTTGCCATTCATTTCTTTATATAAATGTAATTTTATAATTCTGGTACCTTTGTAAGAACTATTAAATTTATCATAGTCGTGAGTCATTTAACACATTCTTCTAATCTTTGTGACACAAAGGTCCTCACTTCCTAAAATTTCATGATTCTACAATTTCTCAATTTGTGCTGCAGTCTTGAGATCCCCAAAAGAAAGGTAGAGGAGATGAATGAATTTGCTCAGAAAAGCATTTCAGAACTAAGAATCCCAACATTGGTATTTATTTTGTACTAAGCTAAACATGAATCTAGATTTAGGGATGGTTCACTGCTCATATAATTACACTAATGTTACAGAACTATGGAATCATGAGTCTGCAAATGAGAAGAAGTGGAGACACTGAATCAAATTTAGAGTTAATGAGCCTTTTCAGGCTTCATCATGTCAAACAATATATCCCATTATTATAAATGTTTGTAACCGTTATAAGTCAGGAATTATACTATATATTGGTGAATGCATTTTGGACCAAGTAGCTTGTAATTTCTCAGTTATTTTGGGAACTTTATCATGTAGATGACATTTACTCCATGTCTTGGGACACATGTGGATGATTTTTTTTATTGTGACATGAATCATCATACAATGCTTGAATGGCTGAAGGTTGCCTCTAGATTGTTAAAATCCATTTTACCCAACAGATTGGAAAAAATAATAAGTAACTCCCTTAATTCAAACTTGTTAGTTCTATTATTGTGGCATAGCTCCCATTCTGCTTAGGAAAGTGAAATCTACAAGGATTTTTTTTCTGTCACTGCAAAGGAGAGTCTATCATGAAGGCAGTAAAAAAATGACTCAGATGGATAAAGAAGAGGTGGTACAAATATACAGTGGAGTATTTCTCAGCCATGAAAATGAATGAAGTCTTGCCATCTTCAACAACATGGACCTAGAGGATATTATGCTGAGTGGAGTAAATGAGACAGAAAAAGACAACACCATATGATTTCACTTATATGTGAAATCTAAAGAACAAATTAAATGAACGAACAAAACAGAAACAAATGCATAGATACAGAGAACATTTTGAGGGTTGCCAGATGGGAGGAGGGTTGGGTGAAAAAGAGTAAAGGATTAAGAAGTACAAATTGGTTGTTACAAAATAGTCATGGGGATATAAAGTATAGCATAAAGAATATAGTTAATAATAGAGTAATAACTATGTATGGTGTCAGATAGATGCTTGATTGATCGGATGATCACCTTGTAAGCTATATCAATATCTAACTAATCACTATGTTTTACTCCACACAATATATATAATATTGTATGTGAACTGTAATTTAAAAATTAAGAAATATATTTTTAAAAAATGACTGATTATTTTTCCTAAGAGAAGATCATAGCATTTATTTTGATTTCCACATTTGTCTACCCATGATAGCAGGAGTCTTGGGTAGGCTTCCATATAGTGATATTAAATCAGCCAGTAAATAATCTCATTTTGGAAATGGCCATAGGAAGGAAACGGCAAATTACCTTATATGTCAACTGGCCTTGGAGTATTCCAAAGAACAATCGAACATGCACTCTTGCAAGAACCTGATTGTTGAGTGAGGGTGTCAGAAGGACAGCAGTGTTTCCACTCTGACTCCCTCCAGCCAGTTGGATAAATTTGTCCACATCTAAGATTTGGAGCATCACGGCCGATTTTTAGTCAAGAACACTTATTAGTGTATAGTATGTAGCAAGCACTGTGCTAGAAGTTGAGAATACAAAGAATAAGATACACCTGGAGGAGACAAAAATGCAGAAATGTTAATTCTGATACAGTTGTGTGAGCATTGTGATAAGTACATATATAATCTGTTGAGGAAACAAGGAGAAAGAGCCTCCGACACAAGGCTGTAACTAACGACTGGCTCATGGGAGGGGGGCTTGCAAGAGGAAGACTCTACCTTCCCTCCAGCCCATCCAGCATGGTCTGGGGAGAGGGGTGGTCCCACTAAGCAGCAGAACCAGGACTGAACCCTGGGTCTTTTCTCATGCTTCCCAGTGCTCTTTTGACTAGCAATGATGCCTCTTGGAAGAGATTAACCTTTTGTGAATGAAACAGGGGCTATGTAATAAACCCGACAAGCTCTGGGAGCACCACAAGGCACGCCTGATGAGCTCAGTGGCTGAAAGTAAGGACACAAGATGGTCTGATCACAAATTCCTAACTGGGTGGGTGATGGTGGGTAGTCACGTCCCAGGCCTGTATCTTCTTTAGCAAAGGTCAATCTTTACTTTTAATGAGCCCTGTCCATTGTTCTAATGCATCTAGAATAACATGCCTTTGAAATGTCAGAGTGATTTTCTCATCCAGACCCCTCAAAGACACCAGAGCACCAGACCAGGACGCTCCTCACTGTTATCTTGTTGCCTGCATGCCATCTCTATTTACTGTAAATGTTAGGTATCCTGTATCCACCAATGTAAGTCTGTGTCTGTCCACTTGCTTTTCATCCAATCCTGGAGATTTCCCTGCTTTGCTTTGTCCCGCCCTCTTAATCTACCAATAATGGATTTCATGTAACCTTCCTTACATTCTCTTTTTTTATTCTAAATGCATGAAAAGAATTGCTAAACTGCCATTCTCTAGAGCATTTTTTTCTCAATCCATTGAGAGCTTGTTTTTAGGCATGTTCTCAAAATTTGGGTTCAAATAAACTCTTATAAAACTTTTGTATAGGCTGGACGTTCTTTTACTTATAGTGGAATCTCTTTATTGGTGAAACCAGTAAGACATATTTGGGGAGAGAGGGAGAGGGAGAGGGAGAGGGAGAGAGATGGGAACTCCAACTGCTTACCAGTCAGTAAGTAGGAAACAGGAGAATTGAATCTACTCTTCCTTCCATTAGTCTCAGTTTCTATGGCCCTCTCAGGGCTGCTTTATGACCTTTTCTGAACACAGAGATGAATGCTGACTTTTGAGGCTCTGCTCTACCTTAAATCAAACTTATTAAAATATACCCACATCCCACATTAAATACAACTTATATGTATAACTGTGGGTGGAAAAGGGGGTATGTACAAGTTCAGTGACTGAAAGTCACCCCACAGGGTGATCTGATCATAAATTCCTAACTGAATAGGTCACGATGGGTAGTCACATCCCAGGCCTATAACTTCTTTACTAAGAGGTTTTAAAGTCAGCTCTGTCCATTGTTTGTGTGCAGCTAGTTTAACACACCTCTGAAATGCCAGATGTAACCCTCTTTCCCAGACCCCTGGAAGGCCTAAGAGAGTGCCTGATCTTGTTAGCCATCCTGCACCTGCTTTCTCCCACCTTCATGTACTCTTCCTTGAGTTCCCTCCTTCACTCCAAACGTATAAAGGAAAGTGTAAAACTGTCATTCTCCAGGTGCACCTAAGATCTTGCTTCCCAGCAATGCCCTCAGTTTAGGCTCAAACACATTCTTATAAAAATTTTCTACAGGTTTGGGTGTTCTTACAGCAATACAAGTATAAAAGAACTGAACTGAGTTGCAGTTGACTAGTTGACATCCAATTTTATTTTGCAGATGTTTAATGAAATGGCGTTGAGTTTTTTTTCCCCCATATGTTGGAGCCAAAATTTTTCTTCAGGTTCCAGACACATGTCTATGCCCCTTGAAAGGCTTGTCAATACCAACCTCTAGGATTGGCATTGTGCCTGCCAAACCCAGGCACCTCTTTTCCTGTGATCATCTAGCCCTGCTGCGAGTTAAAATACTTAAATTATATTTTCATCAGGTGCTCTTTAGTATACACTGTACAATACTGTATACAGCATTTGGTACCCATATATAAGATCAATGTCTTAATTAGCTTTTTCCACAATAATGTTCTCTAGCATTATTGAACCACAAAATCCCAGAGGCATATAACAATAGGCTTTTATTCTTCTCTCACGAGTCTGCTGATCAGCTCTGTTCAACATTACTCCTCAACTTTTTCCTGGGACCATGAGCTAGTTGTCCTATATGCATTTCTCCTGGTGATGGCAGAGGTGTGAGGCAGCAAGTGAAAACTCCTGAGATCTCTGAAGGCCGAGGCTTGGAATTGGCAATGTCACTTCTGTCTATATTTCATTCGCCAAAGCAAGTCACAAAAATCAAGGGGCAGAGAAATACACTCTTCTCCACACTGAGGCTGTGGCAAAAGTGTGGATGTGGACAGAGGTGAAAAATTGGGGCCAATAATTGAATCTACTAAGTTACCCCTGCCACATACAATGTTTGTTATGCCCTGTGAATGACTAAGAGGATTTTAAAGATACTATGGACTTGCTAGTTGGCCTGAAAACCTATCTTCTGTCTGAGATGTGACCTTACTTTACCTCTGAGCAGCTGGTGAACCACAGGCCCAAGATACCAAGTCACCTAGTGAACTTCCAGGGTTGGAGGTGCCTTTCTATAGGCCCGAGGTAACCACACTCATTTGGGCATTAGTTATACTGGGGTCAAAAGCTGCATTTTTGAAAATCAGAATATTCATTTTACTTTGAAACAAAATATTACAGAAGACATGGTTTCCAAGAGAAAAGCTACCTCCACCAGCGCACTGCCTTCAGACCCTCCCATGACCCTTTTCTTTGTGCTAGATGTTAAATGTTTTGTCTGTAATAATACTATTTCCCTTTAAGGCCCTTTCCTTTATCTTCGACTAACCCTGGACGCCTTGATCAGTTACCTCCTGTTACTTTCAGTGATGGCTTACATACTTGCTTTCTAGTGGTTGTCTTTTGTAAATTTTTGATTTTGTGCTTATTCATTTTCATTGTATGTACGCAGTATCTTTACTATAAAATTTTTGAATACAGATAAGCAAAGAGAGTCACTTTACGAACATTTTAAACATCCCCCACAACAACCCTGCAAGATAGATATCGTTGAATTCATTTGATGGAAGAGGAGACTGAGCAACAATGAGACCAAGGAGTTTGCCTAGGTTGACGCAGGTGGTAAGTGGCTGTCAGGACCTTCTGGCTCCATGGCGAGCGCCTAACCCTTACGCTAGGTTATACTGTGCTGATATGCTGGCATAACTCCCCTATGCAAAGCTCCGCTGTGTCTTTATCTTATTTCTTTAAAATTTTAGTTAAAACAAAAAATGTGTTCTCAGTATGAAAATTTAAAGCTAAATATGAGTACAAGGCCCATTGCAAAAACTAACTTTGGAACACCAAACCTCAGAATTAGGCTAACTTTTCCTTCCCATCACTGGCAGGGCTGTTTTGTTTCCTTATAAACAAACTATGATTTAAACACTCAATTTAACAGTAAAGCACAAAGCGATTAAAAATCTGATGAAAAAGAACCTTCATCACGCAAGACTGTGGATTGTATTTTAGTGTTATCAAGGAATCTAATTTATGTTTCCTCATCTTTTATCTTGATAACAAGCAAAATAGCTCATTTGGTGCCTTTCAGTCTCAACATTTTATGTCACTGGCTCAAAGCTTTTAAATCTTTCAAGTGTTCTCTATGAAACACGCTCATGTCTGCTGGTTTTATTTTAAGTCAAGGATTAATAAAAGATTCAAGATAGAAAAAGTCGAATTCTACAGTATCATCAGTGACAATGTATAGTTACATTTGGAGCCAGGAATATCACAAAGGGGGTCAAGTCTCCTGGGTTTATGTTGTGCACAATCCTATGAAAAAGAAAATAGCAACGCTCACTTTAAAATGTGTGTCATTCCCTCCAGTGAACCCACTATAGAGACAGAAAAATCTAGTCTTGGCTCTTTGCTGCTCCATTCAGATACATCCTCAACTCCAGTCTATGTTTCTACGGAGGCTAGGAGAGTCTGGCAGCATGCCAGAATTACAGATGCGGGCCGCTGGTGTGGGAATTAACCTGGCAATTATCTCCCCTCATTCCTTTGTGTCTCATGATACACCCTTGAATGTACATTAATGCACAGGCGCTTCATTGTCCTGGAATGTCAAACTTTCCCAGTAAGCCATTTTTTCTCTAAGGACAGTTACACGATCTAGTTGCACGCACTCATTTTCTTTTTCCTAGGTATATTATTTCTCACACGCAATACCTGTTTTGTTTTCTCTGACATTATAGAAGAAAATTAATGAAACAGAATAAATTAAGAGCCCTGGTGTTTATCATCCTAACCGTTCAGCAAATCTAATTGATACCTGGAGAACACCAGGAGGTGCTGGCTGATAACTCATTTACAGCAAAGGGCTTTTTGTTTGCTTTCGTTTTCTTTCAGGTTCTATTTACCATAAAGCACCTTATATTGTTATGGGGCGGTATAAATAATAAATGCAATAGCAAATATGATAATTAAATTTTTTGGGGAAAAGATAACTACACTTTTCAAATTAAACTGCAATATTTTGTTTAAAAAAAACTTAGAAAACTGACAAATCTGGTTATTTGATTAGAAGGAAGTAAACTAAAAATCTCTAGGTTCCATTACAAATCCTGGAATATTTATAACATTGAGAAAAGTACTTGGGCAGTTTGTAGAAATTCTCTCTTTGGAGGTGTCTAAAATAGGATTTCTTCATTTGGAGGGGATTAAGATTGAGCCTTAGACAGAATATTTTGTCTATGTTTATTGCAACCCATGTGTGTGTGTGTGTGTGTGTGTGTGTGTGTGAGAGAGAGAGAGAGAGAGCGAGAGAGAGAGAGGGAGAGAGAGAGAGACAGAGAGAGATAAAGAGAGAGCACATACATGCTATTTTTTTGAGCTGAATTAAAAATGCTAGTATATTAGAGTCTTTCTGTCTAATCTGAGGTCCAAAACTGTATTAAGGTCAAAAAGGGTAATTTTCTAAATGAGTAATAAAATAGTAATCTTTGTATTTCATATACAAAGAAGTTAGTTTCTCTTTTATTTATTTTTTCCATGTGAGAGATGTGTCAGAAAGAACAACTTCTGGAGAAATTTCAGGGCAAATAGTGGCGGCCATTTCTCAATTGCTCAAAACTGTCAACTGAGAAGCCTACTTGTCATTCACTTACTGCCTTTAGTTTAAAGAAGACAAGTTCCCTGGGGATGGTGGGGGAGGGGAAGGGTGCAGATGGCAAGAGGCTAGAGGTACTGCTCAAGTTTTGAACTTGTAACGCCAAGGGCCAGGGCATATTGGATTCATGTGGATGAGAGTATAGGTTTTTTTCAACTACTTCTTTTTTTTTCACTGTGATGTACACACACACACACACACACACACACACACACAATTAGTTTCAGGTGTACAAATCAATGTAATAGACATTTACATATCTCACAAAGTGATAACCCCCGCTCCCCCAATCTACTATTCCCAACTGCTTCTTAATGTCAAATTTAATGTATTTCAGGTTCAATTATGTACTTTTGCAGTCTAAGTATTCCTGCAAAGTTGAGTATTCCCACCTGGAATGCTGGCTCCGCTCTTCCTTTGACCAACACCTAGTCATCTTTCAGGTCTAAGTTCAGTGCCACTTTCTCCAGGAAACCTGATTAGGCCTCTAAATTTAGGATCCTCTTTTATTTTTCTCTCTTAGTACCCTGTTCCTTTCTTTCAGGGGAATATATGCATAGAAATATATGTATAGGAAAATAATGTATATTATTTATTAAGAGCTATCTCATATTTGTTAAAAGTGTCTCTCCCACATTGGACTGTACGCTCTAGCAGGGCAGGAACTGTCTGTAGACAGAACAGCTCCAGGTGGTAGACAGGCAATCAGTACTTCCTGAGTGAATAAATCGTTCGTCAATATTGCCTCGCTTTCTCATTTTGGAGTTTCTGAGCTTCCTTGTCTTCATTTCCAATTAACCTTCGATTGGCATTATTCCTTATCAGCTTAGGTTAAGAATTTCAAAGCTCTTCCTTTATTGTCAAGGGGATCTCATATTTAAAAAAAAGTTTAATAGCGATTTGTTTTGTAAAGGAAAGAGTCATTTGATTGTATAACTCTTCCATGTTGTTTTAAAGGTTAAATTTATTTTCTCACAAATACTCTGTTGTTTATGGGTTTTCACTGCTGGGGCTGTGTCCTTTCGCAACTGCTTAAATTCATTCATATTTCAGTAAAGGAGATTTTCACCTTCCAACACCCCCGTAACACAGTTTAATGGGATTTGGGGAGATTTGTGTGCTTTTGCTTGTGGATGGCCACAGGCAGTAATTCTGTCCTCATAACTTCCAGATGCACAATGGCTGTCAGACCACAGCCCTCTAGCTGCTGCTGTGTCCTCATGCCCTGCGAAGCCCAGGGAAAAGATGAAGCAGATTAATTAGTACTAATTACTCCTAAGCCAGAAGGTCTCCTTTAAGTGTGACAACATATAATCTACCACACAGTTTGCTCAACTGGTAGGAAAGGTGGCGTCCCCCAATCCAGATGCGTTCACTGACACTTTTCCCCAGGAAACAAAACACAGCTGAGTAAACGAAGCAAAAACCTTGGCTCTGCTGTCACCTCTGGTGACCATCCAATTTGTCTTTTCCCTCCTGTTCATAAGTATCTCCAGTATTTCAGTATCCATTTAGAATGCATTGTGTTGGAAATAATAGGCTTCTGACTAATAGTTGCTTAAACGTGAGGAAATGATTTTTCTCACATAACAAGAAACCTGGATGTTGGTGGGCGGTGATGTTCGTTAGTGGCTCACAATGTCAGGATGTAGGGTCAGTGTCTCTGCGATTCTCATGGCTGTCAGGGGACTGACACAGCTCCCAGCAGCCTCTGCTCGCACATTCAGGGTTCAAGGGCAGGCATCAGGGGCAGCTAGCACCAAAGTCCTGCTCCTCACTTCCATCTCTCTTTGCCAGGAGACAGAATTCCTCATAAGTTTCCCAGCTTCCTTTACTTTCCCTTACATTTCATTGGCCAGAACTAGGTTACATGGCTGCTCCAGCTGGGGGAAAAAAAAATGAGAAATAGATCGTCCAACCCTTACACGAGGTAACAGAAAATGGAGATGGGGATTGGAAATGTTTTTTGAATTAGGCACATAAGAGTCCTTAACAGATCCTAACTTGGGACTTTGCTCAACCCTTTGCAATCCCATTTTGCAATACAGGAGCAGAACTGTATTCTTGGTGGTGACAATTTCCTCATTCCTTAAAGTGTTCATCCTTCTCTGTTTGGTGCCAAACCTCCCATCTGACATTCCTTAAAAAAAAAAACATTCTGCACAGAATCAGCAAACCACATGGGGTTGGTGGTAGCTTAAGCATATCAGTAGAACATGTACTACCTAAAAAAGATTACAGTTTTCTTTCCAAATGTTTTTCTCCCTCTCACTAGGGTGTTGTTTTCCTTTTTCCATGGACTTTTCTCAGGTACCAATAGGAGTGCCACAAAAGTACTCCTAGAGTAATAAGTGCAGAAGTTTATACCAGGTTATAGTAAATCTGTTATTTATATAGCTGAAGTAAGATCAGTAATTTCATGATTTAGGATAGTCAAAAGAAGTACTATGGTGAACTTCTCTGTATTTATTATTTTTTGAAAACGTTATATGAGATAGAAGCTCTCCTCACCCCCAGCCTTTCTAAAGCACTCAATTTAATCATAACCTGCCCATGCTAGAGAGTGTATCATACACGGGTAACTCACCAGTCATTCATAGACTCTTGGGTTTAATCACCAACTCTTGTCACATAACGTGTTGCTGAATTCCTTCCTACCTGTAGTATATCTTACGTCACTGGATGCCCCTGAAGGACAAGGGGATTCGCATGTCTTTTCACCAAGAATGAAAAGAAAAAAACAGACAAATATTCTTGGTAATTGTTCATAATTTAGTATGTAATGCTATAAAGTTGCCTAATGTGCTAACCTTTCATCTGAAAGAAAATAGAATCTGTATAATCTTCCTATAATTGTGATTAAGTAATTGATTGACTTGAACTATTTAAAGTTTTTTTCATCTGTGTGTAATTAATAATAAATGAAATCTGCAAGCTGAACAATTTTTTTTTTAAGTTCTTTTATTTGATAGTCTTGCTTTGACCTCTGAAAATGCCCTGCAGCTCTGCTTTTTGTTTGCTTCTTTGGTTGGGCATCAGCGATTACTCACGCATAGAAATTCTTCCTGACTCACTGAGTAACACTTTCCCTTTTGCATACAAATATCCCTTTTTTTTTTGTTTTCTGTCATCAAATGTCCATGGGACATGATCTACCAATATGAAGACTGTGCTCATCCAAACAGAGTTCAGCGTTTTACATAAAATACATAGTGAAGTTAATCTGACACATATTTAATGATGTGTATAATTGTTATTGTGCTGCATGGTAATTGGGCATAAATGGTAAACTACTCATGTCATAGCAATGGAGAATATATCTATACAGACAGGCCCAGCATTTTTATAATCAGCAGTGGGGAGTAGTTGGAAGTGGGGGGAGTGAAAATGGAGTTGTAGTATATGGAAAGCCTCTCCCCTAGCATACAAAGACCGGATTTGTACCTGGTTTCTCTTAGCTCTGCCAGATGGGACCTTTAAAAAGGTACCTAAGCTCTCAGTGTCTTTTCTGTATTGCTTTGCCCAGGGTTTAGATGGACTAGTATATCAGTTTGCACTGGGACTTCTCAAGCACTTAGATATGGGTCTCCCATGTTGATCATTTTGGAAAGGAAAGAAACAGATTAAAGAACTAAAATGTCCAACAACTCTCAATAGAACAAGTTAGGAAACATTTTCCACATATAATTACCTTAGCAGAAGACCTCAGGTGGCAGTGGCCCTTCTAGTCACACAGAAAGGAGACAGGGAGTTTGTGTCTTTCTTTTGAAAAGGCTACGTGTGACCAGTTGGGGTGTGGGGAACACTTCATAAACTAGGTGATCATGATGGTAGAGCTCCTAATTACTCATGTAGCAGGTATGGCAGGCAGAATTCTCAGATTGCCCCAAAGGTCGCTGCCCCTGTCATTGTATATGCCTTGTGTAATCACTTGCTCTTGAGTGAGGGCAAAACTTGTGAATTAGGTTAAGTTATAAGGCAAAGCTCATTTTGCAGATGTAATTAAGATCCTAATCAGTTGACTTTGACTTTAAAGAGAGATTATCCTGGACGGGCTTGACCTTATCAGGTAAGCCCCAAAATGCAGAGCTTCCCGCTGGCTTTGAAGAAGGGGCCTGCCATATTTTGAGTCAATGATGTCACTAGGATCTCAAGGTACCACCAGGAGCTAAGAGCACTTAGCACTACACTACAGGAGGCTGACTCCTGTCAACAACCTGAATGAGCCTGGGAGAAGTCCTTGAGCTCCATCCACGTGAGAGCACAGCTCAGCAGACACCTTGATTTTGACCTTGTGAGACTCTGGGTGCAGAGGACCCAGCTAAGCTATGATTGGATTTGTGATGTACAGAAACTGTGAGAAAATAAATGGGTGTTGTTTTAGGCCACTAAGTTAGTTTGTTTTGCAGATATAGAAGACTAACACTATTGGCTTTATTCAGTGAACTTTTAACAAGTATTTATTGAACACTTATTATGTCTCCTATTTAGTCAATTTACTGTGCACTTGGTAATCCAGAAAAAAAAAATTCCATTTCTTTGTATTTTGTGTAACTGATCTGATTTTCATGAGCCTTCACCAGGCGAAGTAAGTGACAGAGAGAAAAACTTAAACTTGTCACTTAAAATCATTTCAGTCCCTTCTAATTTTAAACATTCTCATTTCAGGTACGTATTTAGTGAATTTGAAATCCAGATCCATCAGGAACATTTCAACACCCTGTGTTGATTTCCACTCCACTTTCCAAGTTGGCATCTTTATCCCATTGAGAGCATACTGCCTTCCTGCTCTCTCACAATGATGGAGGCACAGTAGGTCTTTAAATGCAGGCAGTGACCTCTGGTCCTTCACTGGTCTCTGCGGTGAGGTGATGGTCTGGGCTGCTTTGTGGGGGGGACCAGTAAGCTGGCACTGGTCCCATCCCTGATCATTCCACTCGTGTGGCTGCTGATCTGTGGCTGCTCTCGGTCACGGTTCTGTCCCTCTTGACTCCGTCTGGGCCTCAGGGATTCCCTGGCTGACATAGCCCCACTTGGCTCCCCGCCTGAGCCCCTTCCCTTTGTCCCTGGTTTGGATGTCCCATCTCCACCCTTTGCCCTTGTAGATCCAATGGCAGAAGCTTTGGTTCTAACTCAGCTTTAGTCTATATCTTCCGCCATCTCCAAATGGCATGTGGAAACTTCTGGGTCTCAGCCTCCCTGAGACAGCTAAAGTCCAGGCTCCCTCTGCCAGATCAACGCACACTGGCGAGCTTCTTTATGTGTGTCCCCCCCATCCCACCCTATACCGCTGCAAAGACGCATGGCACTCTCTTTCCAGAATCCTGGATGTGAAGAAAAGCCAAGCTCCCCTACCCTCTGGGTCCCCATAGACTTACACAGAAATGTGGTAACATTTTCCCCAACCTACAGAAAAGCCTAAAGAAAGATTTAGACACACACACCTCATCCCCTGCCTCTCTTCCCTCAAACCCCCTTCCTTCTTTTACCATGACCCTTGATCCTGAAAAGAGCTAATTTTTATTTTTATTTTCTATTCTCCAGGAACTCCCTGAACGTCCTTGGGTCAGGAAGGCGTTGGGCTCCCTAATTCCCTAGCTGTATTGGAGGATGGGGAGTGGTAGAGAAAGACAGGCTGATCGGTAGGTAAGCCTGAATTGGAATGTATTTTAAAAATAGTATACCTAAGCACAATCCCCCTGTAATAAAACTTCCCCAATTTTAAGTGATATTTACTCTTCATTAGGGGCCACTCCTCCCTTAACCCAGAGGGCAAGTACTAAGGCTTTGCCTTGAGTCCACTTACTGATTTGCCCCCGCGCCGCCCCCAGGTCCTCTGAGCCTGGTGCATAAACTGGGGAGTGGTCACCTCCTGTGTTAGGGACAGGTCTTAGACCCAAGGAAGCCCCAATACTGGCCCTTCAAGGGCCCTGGCCACATAGGCAGGTAAAGCGTCCCTTGAGCAAAGGTAAGTCTCACTCAGGCAACCTTGTTTAGCGAGGAAGGAGGTGTTTCCGTTTAAAGACAGCAGGCTCTGTGGGATGCCACCTCTAAACCCAAATTCACCTCCATGTTCTCTTGGGCCTTGGCTCTGTGACCCAGAAGGGAAAAGGGTAACAGCTGACTTAACACCCTCGAGACCAGAATGCCTTCACTTTCTATCTTTGTGGCTTCCTGGAGCCAACCTTTGCTTCATATTTATCATGGTTGGATACTCTTTCTGGCCTAAATATAGAGTCTGATCTCTTTTTCCAAAGTGTAATTTTTGAAATACGCCTTGGGCCCAAGTTGCTGGAATAAGGCTCCCCCTCCTGAATGAGGTTCAGTCCTTTCACAGAAAGGGCCTTATTTCCCTCCTTCCTTCTTCTCTTTAATCTGCTAATTGTCTGGAGTTGCCTGTATAAATAATTTTTCTTCGTTGTCCTGGCATCAAGAGGCTTCAACTCTCAAATTCTCCTCTGGGTGTTTACTTGTCAGCAGTGCAAATATGTGCTGCCAACAGGTTCTGAAGGGCTGCATGTGGGTTCTTTCTGCAGCAAACCTGCAGATTTTTTCACTCCGATATATAGAGAACAGGCAGCTCATTTAATTTGTCAGTACATTGTCTGCTTTCTCCTCATCAGCCTAAACTTTGTACAATGCAATCATTTGAACAGCCTTTTTTTTAGCCGAGCCATCCTGCCACCTGTTGGCAGCTCAGTGGCAGCTCAGCTCGGGCCGGGCATCAAACCACTGTTGCTCAGAGCTCACACTCTTGAGCGAGCTCTTAACTAACTGAGCCACTAGGCCGGCCCCTTGAACAGCCTTTTTAAGATAGTCCTCACATCTAAAATAAAATAAAAATAAAAATGCCGGTTTCCTCATGTTTCCTCATAGCTTCTGTCCCAGAGGGTATCTCTGTGTGTTTGGAGGGGTGGTATATGGCTTCACAATGGAGAGGAGATGGTATGCTTGGATCCATATCGTGCTCTATAAATAATGAATGCAATAGCAATAAAAATAATACTCGTAATACACATATATACTACTTCATATACTATATTGACATATAATATCTATCTATTCATCCATCTACATATACGATGCTTTCTATTGTTCATAAAGCACTTAATGAAGGTCTTTCCAGGGGATGCCCTGTGGCCTCATGCCCACCGGGGCTGACCGTCCCGTCTCTGGGCACTTCTTGTGTGTGTTCCTGCAGCCCGCTTTCCTACTCAGCTTGGTCCGGTCTTGTCATCCGTCCTGTTGCCTTGGCGCCACCTTAGTTCTCACCAGCTTTGTAAACTCTCCTGCCTCCTCCTGCCCCTGTTTCCTCCCCTCAGATCTCTATGAACACATTGAAGCACCAATTGGGCTATTTCATCCTTTTCTAGACAAGATTTCCAACATCTTATCTGCTTCCTCTCCCAGGACGGCAGTGATCTGAATCCTAAATGCTCAGTGCTTGGTTTGCTAAAGGATTGAAAAATACTAACTTCTTTTGAGCCCATTGCCTACATCAAGAACCCTATTTAGAATATTAGAAAATGAAAATCTTTTAAGTCTTTTTCCATTCCTAATGTAATAACCTTTTATGAAATGTAATGTCTTCTGCCCGCTTCCAGCAGGCAGCTGGACGCCTCAGGCCAGCTAGAAAGAGCGTGGTGTACACAGAAATGCAAGAGAGAAAAACACATGAATGATTTTAAAGATAATTACCTAAGTACACAGAGTATTCAATAGTGAATAAAATGGAACAACCTCTGATTTATGGGGGTTATAGCCTGGTGAGGGAGGCAGATATTACACAAATGTGCATCTAATGCTAGCTTGTGGTTAGTGCTTTGAGGGTAAACAGCTGGTAGAGAGATAGGTTGACAGTGGTGGGAGGCACAGGTTAGACAGGGGCATTGGGGAAGGCCCCTGTGAGAAGGGAAGAGACATGAGGATGACTAGACATCAGTCAAGCAAAGCATGCTGGGAAGAGCATTGCAGGGAGAGTAAACAACACGTGGGATGGTTCTAAGTTGAGTGGGGTGGAAGAAGGCCGGCAGGGGCTTCCTTCTTGTCTCATTCAGGATAGAAGCCAAGTTCTATCACCCACAACACTCTGTCACAGATCATTCCGTATTACCTTTCTGACCTATTGCTATGGTGTCCTTCTGTCTCTCTGACCTCATCTTCTACGTCTTTCCTTTTTAAAACCCCCTCACTTGCCCCTTGCTGTTCCTCAAGCATGCTACACAAGTTTCTACCTCAGGGCCTTTGCACTTGACATTTTATCTAGCTGAAGGCTCTTCAGGAATCCTTTCTCACATTGTTCCAATGTTTACTCAGAATGGAGCTACTCACATAATACATGCCTTGGCCACCTTATCTAAACCTCCAGTTCCTCCTACTCTGACATTTTAGGTCACCCTTCCTTGGTTTTAGTTTTCTTATTAGCACTTACCATTCCCTCATGAACAATATAGTCTATTCGCGTATCTCATTTATTATCTTTTCCCCCACGTAATGTAATGTAAGCTGTGAGGGCAGGGATTTTCATCAGTTGTATGAGCTACTGTATCTTAGCAATGAGAATGGTGCCTGGCACATAAGCATTCAGTAAGTATTTGTTGACTGAATGAGTGAAGGGTTGACGCATCTGTGGCTTTTGGCGCCCCTGGTTTGTTTTCTCCCCTGCCTGTGGTGCTTGTGCTCCCTTAGTCCCCCTGCCTTCTCTTGCGGGCTTAACCTACTCTGCCTCATCTCAGTGCCTTTGCTTCAGATTCCCTGACTGCCTGACACATATCTTGGGATTTTAGCTGGTGATTCAAAATGTGTTCCTTCCTTCATGCCTGCGAGGCTTATGTGTGGGGCACCTACTATATACCAGGCACTGTCCTGGGCATTGGAGACATGGTGATGAGGAAGACAATATCCTGGTGTTCAGGGAACTTAGATCTGAGTCAAAAAAAATTTTTTCCCCCAGAGATTCTGTCTTGTGACAGATACATCCTCTCTGTGTCTCTTCTGCCTCCACCTGCCACAGGGCAGCAATGACAGCAGCAGTCAGCCACCAGCCACCCCACCCGGGGAAGTCACCAAATGTGGCACGAGGGAACAGGATCCAGGAGCAAGACATGAGAGATGATCCCATCTGCTGTAAATCTTCCCAGAGGGATGCAGAGATGCCAGGCGGCACCCCCGGAAGGAATTAGTCAGCTGGGAGGGGGCGGCGAGGTCGGCTCCCTTGGTGTAGATAAATACAGGCTGGCCATCCAGTCTCCCACTACGGTTTGTCTTTCTCATTACATGAAAAGGAAGGTATTTTATTCTAAATTTGTTCTCAGATAAATTAGAATGGCCACTGAGGAAGAATGGCTACATCTGCGTCGGCTGTAAAAAGCAACGAAGCGTTGTCATCAGAGTCCCATAAGCACATGGTTTTACGAAACTCGATCGCTCACATTTGGACGTGCCCTTGGAAACACACATATTGTACACTCTACGCTACACACTTCCGATGTGGCAGATGCCTGCAGAAAGTTAACTGGAGATTCTGTCAGGCATAATGCCTTTCCATAGGGAGTTCTGATGTATTGCAACAATTCCTATGAATAAAATTGGAGATACAGTGTTATTAATACATACACTCAAAATAAAGATAGCCGAATGTATCCTGGGAAGAGTTAATTTTTATTAGCATAGTATAGCTGATGAAAAAGGATTAGAAACTCTCTATGTATGGTATTTAGTTATTTAGACATTGGATTTTAATTAATGTACAGCGCTTTCACACATAACTGAATCTTAATAACTAATATCATTTTCATATTTTAGGTTGGACCACACAGAATTCTTGTCAAGTGAATGCCAGGTGTTTTCCATAGTAATGTCAAATTTTAGTGTAATTATAAGTGGAGAATCACAACTCCTTTTTCCCTATATTTGAGAAAAATGGCTGCTACTCTGCCACCCAGTACAATATTACAGGGTAGGCACGGGATCTATTTACTTGTATGCTTGCTTAACCTCGTGCAACACCAGAGCACCGTGTAGAGCCTCACACACAGAAGGGACACAGTATGAGTAGAATTAATCAAAGAGCTGGCACGTCAGCTGGTTGGCCTAGAGAAACGCAGTGAGAGGCAGGGCCTCCGGGGCCAGGCTGCCGGGGTTCAAATCCCCTTCTGCCACTTACTCAACCCTGTACCTTAGTTTCCTGCTCTATAAAATGAGCATAATAGTAACACCCACCTCACAGGCTGGTGGAGAGGATTAAATGAGTTACTTAAAAAACGTGAAGAATTTAGAATGGTACCTGGCACACGGGAAGGACATGATAATAGTAGCTACCCTTATGTAAGATAAGCACGCATACTCAAAAAGAAAATATAAAATATAGAACTAATACCCATTTTTCTGCTCCTTCCCCCTTTTGTGTCCCTTTTCCAGGCACATGTGCGTACACACACACACACACACACACACACACACACACACACACGCATAAACCCCTCATCAAAATGGAAAGAGAAGAGGTTGCTTCACAGGCTACCAGGAAAAATACTTAATTCTTTTTGGCGAGTCCTGATGTAGCGTCCATCCCTTTAAATGAACTCAGCCTGCTCTTATAAACCTGAGCTGGGATTATGTAAATGGTCCCTGAGAAGCCTCTGAAAGGTCCTGCAAACTCTGACCCTGGAATAATTCCAGGTCATTTTCCATCTGCCAGTAGTGCTAATCCTTGATTCTGGCATGACTAGATAATCTTTTCAGATATTAATTTATGTGGCTTTCTCCCTGCATCTGTTTTTCTTCCGTGCTCTAACAACTCCTGTCTATTTCCCTCCCTCCTGCCCCCATTCAGGCTGCCCCTGCACTGTCAGCTTGCTGGTGTCAGTGAGTACTGGAGGCGGGGCAGGCTAGGGGGTGCAGTTAGGATGGAAAACACTAGTAACCCACCAAATGCCCTGATGCTTTTTGTTCAGATTCCAAGCTGATAGGATAAGTAGAAGGTTTATAACGTTGGTAGAAAGATTAAGCGAATTTGTGGGATAGAATGATTTAGAAAAACACACAAGGGAAGAAAGATTTCCTGCCATTTTTTAAAAAGTTGCCATTGGATTGTGACAGGGTTTGCAATCTGAGGGTTTTACCCATAATTGAGACCTGAACATTGTTCCCTGACAAAGTCCCAAACATGTGACATGACTGCAGAAAGGACTGGCTGCATGGTATGCTGGGAAGCTGGAATCACAGACACCTCATTAAAGATTTCTATAATTAAAACTCAGATGGGAGGACCGGCCCAATGGCGCGTTGGTTAGGAGTTGGTTTGGGACGCCAGCTCTGAGCAGCAGGGCCCTGGTTCGGATCCCACATGAGGGCCAGTGACTCTGTGCCCTCTACAGCTAAAATGGTGAACTACAGCTCCACTTGGAGCTGGGCTGCCATGAGTTGCCAGCCATGGCGTAGGCTGCAGTGGGGCTGCAGTGGGCTCCTATAATCTACCATGAGCGGCCGGCAGCCGGCATGAGCTGCCAAGAGCCGCCGTGAGTGGCAGTCCAGTGGCCGGTGACCGATCTGCCTCACCCAGGAAGACCACAATACCGACATGGGCCAGTGAAGTGACGTCCTCCACAACTACACTGAAGAACAAAAGGACAGCAACTGCTCTGTTCCCCTTCCCTGATTCCCCAACACTGTTCCCCTCCCCCAACTCCCCAATAAAATATTTAAACAAACAAACAAACAAAAAACTCAGGTTGGAGAAACCCAGAGTGCCCCTTCCCCACTCCTTGGCAATATAGAAAGTGCTGGGATAGCAGCATGCCTGTGTGTGGAGAAACCTCAAGAAACGACAGGTACGCCTTCCCACCTGTCTGGTGGAATGGGGCTCAAAATAGAAATTAATTTGTTGTGTGTAAAATAAAGAGGTGTGATGGTTCTGACAGGTGTTTTAGCCTCGCAGTAGGCCTTTCCCTTTCTTCTGCTAACAAAGCCCTGATGTCCTTAGGGAATTTACATTTTATCCATTTGATGGAACCATTGATCAAGTCTTCCTTCAGCAAAAGAGAGAAGGCAGAAGACCCAAATAAGACCAGCTAGACTCCCCCGTTAGGACTCTGATTCTTGAAAGGAGCGATCTACCACAGAACTGCTATTATCTTACTGATCTGGTTTTAGTAGTAATCTGTTCCTGCTTCCTAGACCCTCTGAGCGGCCCTGGCTTCTGCTCTTTGCAAATCTGGTTCTTCCCATTTGCCTATGATTCTGAGAACTGCCTCAAATATTTCCACTACATTCCTCTTCAGGTTAGAGAGGCTTTTGGTAGAAATGCAAAGGTAGAAAGAATTGACATTTTTTTTTTTTGTTATGACTCCTAAAACTAACAGGTCTTATTACTGTTATCACACCTACTGTTTGTTGCTTTAGATTGAGGAACTGGGGATGAATTGTGGTTGTAATTGGCCTTGGCTCCATGCCAAGATATGTGTCCTGGCATCTCCTGTGGCTTCACACACTGACCCTTCCAGTAAGAAGCAACCCACCCTTTTCCCTTTCTCAGCCCAAGTGACTGAGTTCTGAAACTCCCCCTGTCCCAGAATCTGCTTCACAGGGAGGAGGACAGAGAGGTAACCACCTGATAAAAAATCTCCCGATCAATAATGAGATGATCTATCCATCTCAGTGTCCCAAGATAAACTCTGTTTCATTAATATTGTTTTCAAAACATTACCATGAACTGATCTTGTTCTGATCTATGGATGATACCAAGGGCTGGATTACATTTTGTCCCAAACATAAAGTCTTTTATTAAGTTTTCTTTTACTCTTTCATGTCATTTTCTTTTTATATGAGTTGTACAAGTGTGACTCTAAAAATTAATTTCATAAAAAATTATTCATCTCAAAATAGTGAATTCATAGTTGCAATCCAATTTTTAATGTCTTTGTTTTTTTGTCAAAAACATATTTGGGTTGTTTTGAATCATTTATTAATAAATTAATTTTATACATATGTTAGATATATATTTTCTTGATTTTGAGCCTTTCCATTTTCCCCTTTTTTATGATTTAATCATCTTAATACTTTAATATGCAATATAAGAGAAGATAAAGACTAAGATACTCAATGTATTCATTTAAAAATTCTTAACATTTTGTATTTGCAACTTATTGTAGGAAAAACCATTTTCAGAATAACAAAGAAAATGAAACTAAAATTTTTCTTTTTCTCTAAATTTAGTTTTATCAAATCCTTTTGAATTAGTGTCTTCTGAAGTCAAGTGATTGACTGTTAAGAAATGATCTAAGCCAACCATTTCTAAGTGCTTAATTAAATATTTATTGAATAAGTAAAGATGGCAATTTGTCTTGTTTTTCTTCACTACAAACTATCTTACAGGGCATCAAATTACTTTCTTCATTTGTCCCTTTTCACACATCATGAGGGATTAACTCATAGACTTTTCATTTATGTCTATTTCTACCATATTCATACAAAAATCTCTAAGCTTGTTTGAAGAGTTCACACAAGGGGAGAGTCATTCCTTATATAAAGTATTGGTGGACATCTATGGTGTGTTGGACATTGGGCTGACAGGGAAGTCAACACACCATTCCTGCCTACAAGGAGTGTGAGTGAATTAAAGAGTAAGCAGATGAAGGGAGCAAAAATGTAAGTGTGGTTACTGGTATGCACATAGGGCCATGAACAAACAAATAAATGTACATCTGAAAATCTTCTGGGGTTAGGAAAGGACTCACAGAAGATGAGCTCAGGGATTTCAAATATGTGTGTGTCAAAAAGCCCATAAAAGTTCTCTTGTTCTGTTTGGAGCTAAGAACATCTCAAACATACTTCCCTCTGCCTTCAAAATAAATTTTATCAGATAAGGTTAGAACAGAGCAATTAGATAGCTTAGCAAAAAGCAGGGTTGCACAACTGCAAAAGCATAACTCATAAAAGAAAAAAAGATAAATTAGACTTCATCAAAGTGAAAAACTTTTGCACTGCAAAAGGGAATGAAAAAAATTACAGCTGGGAGAAAATATTTGCAAATCATATATCTTAAAAAGTCCAGAAAATACAAAGAACTCTCAAAACACAACATTAAGAAAACAACCCAATACAAACGGGCAAAAAATTTGAACAGGCAGTTAACCACAGAAGAAATATAAATAGCAAATAAATACATAGAACAGTACTCAGTATCATTAATCATTGAGGTAAATGCAAATTAAAACACAATGAGATACAGCTACATATGTATTAGGATGGCTAAAATAAAAAATCTCTACAATATCAAGTTTTAGTGAGGATACAGGGCAATTAGAACTTTCATACATTGCTGGTGAGATTGCAAAATTGTACAACCTCTTTGAGAAACAGTTTGTCAGTCTCTTTTTTTATTATTAAATTTATCAAGGTGACAATGGTTAGTAAAATTACATAAGTTTCAAGTATACAATTCTATAATACATCATCTATATATCACATTGTGTGCTCACCACCCAGAGTCAGTTCTCCTTCCATCACCATATATTTGACCCCCCTTACCCTCTGGTAACCACTAAACTGTTATCTGTCTATGAATTTTTGATCTTGTTTGTTCGTCTTGTTCTTTTGTTGCTTTCAGTTTAATATCCCACATATGAGTGAAGTCATATGGCTCTCAACTTTTTCTGTCTGACTTATTTTGCTTAGCGTAATAATCTCAAAATCCATCCATGTTGTTACAAATGACAGTATTTCATATTTTCCTATGGCAGAGTAGTATTCCATTGTATGTATGTGCCACATCTTCTTTATCCAGTCATCTATCAAAAGATACTTTGTTGTTCTCATGTCTTGGCCATCATATATAATGCTGCAATGAACACGGGAGTACATACGAAGGTCTGATAATTAAGTTTGTGAACTTGTTGCAATGATGTTGCTAGCCTTTTTGATATCAGAGGGATTATTCATTATGAATTTGTACCAACTGGACAGTTAACCAAGTTTACTGTTTGGAAGTGCTGAAAAGGCTTCATGAAAAAGTTAGATGACCTGAACTTTTTGCCAACAACTCATGGCTCTTGCATCACAACAATGCACCAGTTCACAGGGCACTGTCTGTGAGGGATTTTTTAGCCAGTAAACAAATAACTCTATTGGAACACCCTCCCTATGCACCTGATCTGGCCCCCAATTACTTCTTTCTTTACCCAAAGGTAAAGGAAATATTGAAAGAAAGACATTTTGATGATATTCAGGACATCAAGAGTAATATGGCGAGAGCTCTGATGGCCATTCCAAAAAGAGCTCCAAAATTGCTTTGAAGGGTACACTAGGTGCTGGTGATGGTGCATGGCTTCCCAAGGGGAGTACTTTGAAGGTGACCATAGTGATATTCAGCAATGAGGTATGTGGCACTTTTTCTAGAGTGAGTTTGCGAACTTCATTGTCAGATCTCATATATCTTTATGGATAAATGTTTTCAGGTTTTTTTGGGTAGATACCCAGAAGAGGAATTGCTGGGTACACCTACAAAATGACCCAGCAATCTACTTTTTACTCAAGAGAACAAAAACATATGCACATAAAAGCCTTTCCATGAATGGTTATACCATTGATTCATAATTGCCAAAAGCTGGCGACTATCCAAAAGTCCTTCAACACGTGAATGGATAAACCAATGGTAATACATCCATATAATGGAACACTACTCCACAAGAGAAACAAGCACACTGCCATGTATTCAATAACGTGAACAAATCTCACATGCATTTTTCTAAGAAAGCCAGTCCTAAAAGGATATATAATGTATGATCTCATTTCTATGACATTCTTGAAAATGGCAAAACTACAGGGACAGAGATAGATGAATGGTGGAGATGGTGAGAGGGTTGACTACAAACGGGCAGCATGTGAGAAATTTTCAGGATGATGGAGCTGTTCTATAGCATGATTGTGGTAGTAAATATGTTTTGTTAAAACCACAGAACTATACATCACCAAGAATGAATTTTACTGTACATAAATTTGAAAAAAATTAAAAAGGTAGGATTTCTACCTTCCATTTCTTTCTCAGAATTATAATGCCCTTCATATTAATAGTGGGTAAATAAGAGCATAGATTATTTAGTTAGATAGACATATGAAATACTTTCAAAATCAATTTGAATTATACTAGAAAATTATTCTCATTACTTCATAACAATATATTAAATTTTATTGTCTGCAATTGAATGTTTGATCATTAGCATTTGTCTTAACAAAAGAAAACTCTGAAAGTTATTAAGTATATATAGTGACAGAAAAATGATTTCAAAAGCCTTTGAGGGTCAGAGCACTACCCAATTAATGAACAATAATATTTTACTATGCAACTGCAAACTATCCCATAAAATGGAATCTTGGTTGTAGAAAATACAGTGGCAATAAATCTTTAAAACAAGAATATGCTATTTGGCATGCATTTAAAAATAGAATTCATAGTCCTTTTGGAAATACCAAAAGATTTCCAATTTTGTTTTGTAATAAGATTTTGACTATATGATCACTCAGTCGGATCTGTCTTCAGCATTCTTCTCTAGACTGGGGGGTGGGTTACAGTCCTGTTAAGTTTGGAGGGCCGGCCGAGTGGCGCGTTGGTTAACAGCTTGGTTCAGATCCCACATATGAGGGCCAGTGACACTGCCCTCTACAGCTAAGATGCTGAACATCAGCTCAACCTGGAGCTGGGCTGCCGTGGGTCGCCGGCAATGGCATAGGCTGCAGCCCTTTTGGCAGTGGGTTGCCATAACCTACCGTGTGTAGCCAGCAGCCAGCGTGAGCGGCCAGCAGCCGCAGTGAGCGGCCGTCCAGAAGCCGGTGACTGATCTGCCTCGCCCGGGAAGAGCGCAATGATGGTGCCAAGTTGGGCCAGTGAAGCAATGTCCTCCACAACTAGACTGAATAACAAAACTACAAGAACTTGTCTGTTCCCCTTCCCCCAATTCCCCAATAAAAAATCTAAAAAAGAAGTTTGGAAGTTTGACTAGGGCTCAGCAGGAGGGCCGGTGAGCATGGGAAGAAAAGCACTCTAAGCCCAGGTGACACTGTGTTCAATGCAAACGTCCAGGAACCGGAAGCAGTTCATGTGGACAAAGACCAGTAGCCTGGGGCCGTGAAACATCCTGGTTCATGAAGGAATTTGGACTTCACTCTATAAATCATGAGGTCCATTTGAAATAGAGAAGCAATATGAGCAGGCTGAGTTTGGAAGCAGCAGTCTTGCTGCAGCTAGAGGATGGATGCAGGCAGATGTGATTAGAAGCAGGATGACAGCTCCCCAGTAATCTTCCAAGCGAGAAGAGGTGAAAGACTCGAGCTCATGCAGGAGCAATGAGAATGGAACACGGGGGGAGACGCAGGAGTGATTACGGAGACTTATGATCTATGGGATATGAAGACTGAGAGAAAGGGAGACACGCTCCCTGCTGCACCTATGAAGATCTCCGCAAAAAGGAATTAGGATAAACCAGTCCCCTTGTTTAAAATGCCTTCATTGGCTTCCCATTGTTTTTAGACAAAATTTCTTATCTATTCATCACCTTTGCATCTGTAGTACTTAATATAGAGTACACACTTGGTAAGTACAAATATTCTGCATCCCACCCCTTCTCCCCCACCCAATTTGTGCCATTTAAACTGATCTAAGAGTATTCTTTCCCCTTTAGGGCAGAGAGAGATTTTTCAAAGAGATAAACTGAGGTTACTATCAGTGGCAGAGCTGGAAATAGCTCTTGGGTTCACAGAGACAACCTTGACACACACCTTGTCCAAATAAGATGATGAGGGTACAATTCTCAATAAATACAAACTGTCATACAAATATTAAAATTATGATTATGCTCCTTTGCACATTTTATATTTAATACTTGCTGAGTTGGTTGACAGTCTCTGGTAGAATATTAATAAATGTTTTTAGGGTCAGAGATATTAATGTTCTAATCTCAGCATGACCGCAAGCTAAGAGTATTTATTATTTTAAAGGACTTGTTTCATATAAGCAAAACCCAGGGGTATTTTAAAGTGCAAAATTTTGGCAAGGCCATCTGATATATTACTATAAATGTATGCCTCGGGGTTTTTTTCTGAACATAGTTAACCCATTTGGGATAAACATCCTTAAAATAAAATGATCTTACATCAAATAAATATTGACATACTTTTTAAGGTCATTTGACACAAGGCTAGAATAGTAACAGGAGGCTAGATTTGATGTATTTTTATCAATAACTAGAATGAAATTCACTACATTTATTTTATAATATAAATCTCAAATATTAAACAACCATTTTGAGTTTCTGTAGCCCCAGTCACACCCTAAGTGGCTCGTAAATGTGTACAGGCTATTCACACACAATGCTTGTAAAGTGCTTTTCATACCCCACTTTTTTCTGTAATGCTCAGAAACAAAAGGACCTGAGATGATAAAAAAAGACTGTTTCAAGGTATTATTTATCTCGGCAGATTTCCTTTTTTATTTTTTTTCTTTATAGGCTATGCTTCATAAGTAATAATAAAGGAAATAATAAGGTTGGAAATTGGGTCTGGGAGGGCAAAATTAAAGAGGAAAAACAATTTCTATTATTGAGATAGATGACAGATTAATAGAGGCAGGACAAAAATTCAGTCATTCTTCTAACGAATATTTTTGTTCCACATCAAAGCACAAATATGTTCCAGGGTTTGTGTGTGTGTGTGTGTGTGTGTGTGTGTGTGTGTGTGTGTGTGTTGGGTGGTGATGAGAAATATTTCTCCATGGGAGCTGAAAGCAGGAAATATATCTCATCTGCCTATTAAGCTAGACACATATTTTGTTTATTTGACAATAAAATTGGTGATGTTATCACATCTTGCAGAGCAACCTCTTAATTTCCAGGTCTCAAGCAGCAATCCCAAATTCTCCACCCACTTCACATGAGGCTTGTGGCGAGAATTGATTTCAAGAAATTACTAGTTCCCAATTTTTATCAGTTTCAGGTGTGTGAGTGTGTGACTCTGTGTGTGTGTGTGTGTGTGTGTGTGTCTGTGTGTGTGTCTGTGTGTCTGTGTTGGAAGAGAGGCTGTTCAATTAAAAAGAATTAATGTGGAATTGCTGCAGAAGGGAAGAAGTGGTCTTGCATCTTAATTTTTAAGAATGAAATCATTAAGGTGATACCTTTACAAGATGATGCTCTGTTTCCAGGTCCATTCATGATCACTGCTGGAGGACTTGCTCTCTGAAATCGCCTTAGTGTTGCTCTCCTTGCATTGGTAGTTCATTTGCATCTTTCCTTCTTTTCCTGCTGCTTGAAGGAGTGTCCAAAACTCAAAATACCAAGCTAAAGAAGATTGCTATAACCAAGGCCCTGATCCTGGAAACTTGTGACTATGTTATGTGACCTGACAAAAAGCACTTCGCCAGTATAATTAAAGATAAATTGAGCTAAGGAATTTAGTCCTGGGTTACCTAGGTGGGCACAGTAGAGAACTTTCTCTAGCTGGAGTTACAGAGACAAGAAATGTGATACTCAGCCTCATGCATCTATTGCTGGAGGGGCCACATGAAAAGCATGTGACTGGACCCGGGCAGCCTCTAAGAGCAAATGTCAGCCCTGGGATGACGGCTAACACAGACATGAGGACCTCAGTCCTACAACGTAAGAAACTGAAGTGAACGAACAAGCTGATCAAGCCTGGAGAAGAGTTCGTCTACAGCCCACACCAAGGAAGGCGGCCCTGCTGACACCCTAATTCTGGCCTTGTGAAACCCTAACGAGTGCACCCATTCAAGCCCACTCAGACTTCTGACCTATGGAAGCCATGAGATTTAAAAAAAAAAAATCATGCTGTTTTAAGTCATTAAGTTTGTGATAATTTGTTATGGCAGCAATAGAAAACTAACTCATATGGATGTAGATTCTAGTAGAGCTTTTGCTCTGTTTTTACTGTTAAAGTGTTGACACTATAAAAAATTGAAAATAAAACCAATTTAGAGTAGCTTTTCCTCAACATGTACCTGCTTTGATCAGGCAGGGTTCAGTTAGGTCAAGAGGAACCACTGCCTGTATGTCAAGCAGGATGGATTTAACACAAGGTTTTAAGTTCTTTAAAAACAAACAACAAAAGAAAACAAGGGTCCAGGAAGCAAAAGTGAGGAAAACCACATTTCACAAAATACGGAAACCGAAGGAAGCACAGGAAACCACCAATGAGCTCAGTTATCTGTGGCACCAAAATGAGTTATTCTCAGAAGGGAGACTGGAAGTGGCTGGCGAAGCTTCATTTCTATTGTCAGCTAGAGCGAATGCCTGCCTTGTTCTGCGGGAGGAATAATGGCTTCTGCCTCTCCCCTGCTTCCCAAATCTCATGGGACTGACTTTCCCTGGTGAAATCTAACCCAGAGCCTAGGCACCCAGCCCCTGCAACACAGAGAAAGGCACGGGAGGAAAACGGCCCTGAGTGGGGTCACATTTCTATATCTCATTGTTTCCATTGCATCAATACCCACGTGCAGGAAAATAAAGAAAATGGAAGGCAGACATAGGAAAGGAACTCCATCTGCCAAAGCACTTAATGATATAAGATTAGACACTTCAGGGCTGGCTGAGTGGCACATTGGTTAGGAGTTGGCTTGGGATGACAGTTTGCATCATAGCCAAAGAATATTGAGCTTGAGGAATTTACTTTTTGTTAGCAAGTGGAAGCGGCCTGATTTTTGTCCAGTGAGGCATGGAACCTCAATCCTCAATTGCTCACTGCAAATATAACCATGAGAAATGGCCTGTGAAAGGGCCTTGCATCCTTGGCACACTCACAGCTGAGGTCCATGGTAAATGGCCTCTCCCAACACCCACCAATATAAGGAGTACAAAGAGGATACACAGGTGATTATTCACACTTACAATTTAAAATATTTAATGTCTGTTACATGCAAAATTATATATATATATATATAATATATGTAAACATTCTACTTCTGAAATTTATCTACAGTTCTGCATATTGTTATAGTTTGTTCATTTTCATTACCATATATCATTGCATTGGGCGAATATGTAACAATTCATTAATTCATTCTCCTGTTGAACATTTGAGCTGGTTTGTAGTATTTTGTTATTATGTTACTATTCATGCATACATTTCCTGGTACATATGTGCAGAAGTTTCTCTAGAGTATTTTGATTAGGTATGAAATTACCTGATTATTAATGAGGCTAAAAATAACTGGATATATTTATTCACAATTTGTGTTTTCTTATCTTTGAATTGCATGTTCACATCTCTTACCCACTTTTCCAACAGGTTGCTTGTCTTTTAAATTTATTTTTAAGAGTTCATGATTTCATCACTGATGGATAGTTAAAACAGAATCTCTCAGGGATAGAAAGGAACATTCTTAATCTGCATACTGCTCCCCTCTTCCCCAAAGGTATCTATTAAAACCTGTAATTTCAGGGCCGGCTGAGTGGCTCAGTTGGTTAAGAGCTCACTTAAGAGTGTGATCTCTGAGCAACAGCGGTTTGAGTCTAGGCCCGAGCTGAGCTGCCAACAGGTGGCAGGATGACTCAGCTAAAAAAACAAAATGAAACTGTAATTTCAAACATCATTTTAATAGCAATATAATAAAAGCATTCCCTTTAAAATCAGAAGCCAGACAAGGATGTCTCTATTATGGCTTCTATTCAACAGTGTACAGGATATCCTGCCCAGCTCATTAAGGCAAGAAAAGAAATAAAAGATATAAGCTGGAAAGGTAGAAAGAAAAAGGTCACTAATCACAGATGATATGTCTACTTAAAAAAGCCAACATTGTGCACAGGAAAATTATTAGAAATGGTAAGAGAATTTATAAGTTGTATAGGTATGGATAGAATCATAAATGAGTGATGAATGAAATGTTTTTCTGCAATTGATGAGATGACGATGTACTTTTTCATCTTTAAGATATTGTGACACATCATATTTGCAGATTTTTTTCTTTTTTTTAAGAATTAAGCCACTTCTGCATTTGTTCATCTTCTATTGTGGTCTCATTCTTGGTTGATTTTAATCTGTGGATAAGCTGGAAGCCTAAATTGGCAATTCTTTCCTTCAGCAAGTATTTACATTTGTTTTTTTGTTGAAGCTGGTGACACCATGGACCTGGGCCCCTTTAGCTGCCTTCAAGGACCCAGGTTAGAGCCCGACAAGCCTCCAAATGAACTCCTTGAACTGGTTACTGGCAAGAGGCTGTCTCATGTGTGGTGTTGATGCTGGTCTTGGTCCTCAGACAAATACCCCTGATATATTAGCTTACTTTTTAATGCCTTGGGTGCAGGTGTGGCTTTTTTATTTTACTTTTTTCAGGGAGAGGGAGCTGGTGGTGTTAGAGATTTTCTTTAGTTCCTGCGAGCTCAGAAATGCATTACAAATTATGTTGTATGGAGGATCTGGTTGTTTTGTACAGGAAGGGATTTTTAAAAGAACGTTGTTTTCCACTTTGACCCACTTTTTTAAAACAAAAAAAAAAATCCATCCTTACAGCTTTCAAATTTCCTGTCTTATGAAATATCAAAAATCAAGATGTGTCTGAAATTGCTAGTTTCCTACTTAATATCCATTATCCATTTCTCTCTTAATAGCAGTGCTTCAAATGTATTCAGCATATTCAGCATTGCAGGGTGTCCAGCTGAAAAACTACATTTGCCAGTCTTTCTGGCAGCTAGACATGCTCAAGTAACTTGACTCTGATAATTTATCAGAATCTAGAGTCATTTGGTTGGGTTTGCAGGAAAGCTTGTTGACAGAGGTTGACTCAGTTCTTATGGACTCCTTTCGCCTTTTTTCCTTCCTCTATTTTCGTGCCCAAAAGGTTGCTTGGCGGTGATTACCCTTGAAAACCTTGCCAAAAGAATCCCCACAACTTTGGCAGTAAACTTCCTGAGCCACTGTAGTTGTCCTGGACATCCTGTAACACAAGAGAAAAATAAACTATCTTGTTGAATCCACTATTACTTGGGTTTTCAGTTACATGCAGTGGAATGCAGTTCCCAACTGATACAGCTCATGTCTGATTTTGATGTAATTTTTTAACATCTTTAAGTAGCAGGCTTTAGGGGAAAAAAAATCACAGGGACAAATTACATTTATTTTATATATTTGGTAATTTAAAGTGTTTTTTGCTTTATCATGGTTAATTATGGAAGCAGCTGGAGATTAGATGTATCTATCTATGCTTGTTTCAGGAAATCCTTATTGAAGTTTTAATTGGATCCTAGTCTAAGGAAAATTAAACTATAATTTAAATCAATACTTATTTATCTGATATTAGATATTTATCATGATTAACAACACATCTTACACTCCTAGTTAGAAAATTATCTAATTCCGTTTTTAATAATGCCTTATTTCCTCCAAGTACAACCATTAATGTACTTCGACTTTTATCATACTGAGTCTGTTTTAAAGGTATCGAAGATTATCTATGTATAGTTCTTCTACTTCCCAAGTATGAAAGTATTGGAATTGGCCACCCCTTTAACTCTTTTCATTTATTTTAACTTTTTTAGACATCTGGTAACTACTGTCATCCAGATGGCTGTATTGGATAAAAAACACATTCTACGTTCAAAATTAACAGTAAATGACTTTTCAGGTTTGGAAGACAGGGCAGTTTGACTTTGGTGTATAATCTTTATTATCAATATTTTAATCAATTTTTAAAAACTCATTCCATCTGAAGCTCCACACTCAGGCAGAATTGTAATCATGATCATTCCTAAGGGGAAGGGAAGAAATGAGCAGAAGAAATGTGAAAAAAGTGGATGCTTTGACCATTACGAGTTGAGCCTTCACAGTATAACCTCTACCTACCCAGACTGATTTAAATGTGTCTTGTCAGTGCTCCCAGAGTCCCAAGCGCTACGAAGACAACACCTCTGAAAATGCTGGAGGACCCACTGCAAACTGTTGGAGTCCTGAGGTGTCCAGAAGCGGGGGCTATATAACCAGCAGGGTCACAGGTCCCCCAGATACAATGAGCCAGAGAGGAAGGGACGCCAGGCTGACTGTCTCGAGGGTGCTGAGTTTTACGCAGAGCATCTACTTACTCTTTCCTGTGAGCTGGGGAGGACGGGCCTTAGTAACTGTGGATCAGGAATGGCAAACTTTAGGGATGTTTGGGAGGGCTTTAGAAAGGTTTCTCTTAATTGTTACCCTTATGTCATTGTAGCATACAGTGAGGGAAGGCCTTCAAGTCAAAAAAACAAATGCTTGGAGCTGGGTTTGCAGTTAGGAATTGTCTTATGGTGCTTTTTATTTTTACTTTTTTTCCACTCCACAAGGAGACAAAGGTAACACAGGCAATTATCCCTACCATATTCCTCTGGGAGGCAAGATATTTTTTTAACTTTTTATGATTTTACACTGAAGATGTTGTCCTTTGTGGGTCCCAGCGCTATGCAAGAGTCTGCACCCTAACATCCTACCCTCCTTGGCCACAGGACCCCTGTGTCCAGCACACATGTTAGTCACTAGAATCCAAGTTCTAGGTCACTGCAGATTTTCAGATGGATTCAGCCAAATGCCAGCGCTGGGGCTCGCTTACTGCCTGGATTCCTACTTCCTCATTCCTCCCAGTCTACTTGAGCTTCTAGTACTTTCCTGTCAGTTTAGCCATGCATTGGAAAAACTTTGTATTTGTTTGCTTTTGTTTTGTTTTATCCAGAATTTTGTGTGTTCCATTCTTAGGGAGTTTCTCCAGACATCTTGCCAGAAACAGATATCTAGACTTGATGCACAAAATAGATTGAAATAAAAGCACAGATACTCACAGACACAGTTCAAAGCTATGGCGGCTTGATGCTGAGACGCTGAGTATGGTTCCCGGGAAAGGAACTTGGAGGGGGCCGCTCTCACTGCTTGGGGTGCACATTGTCTCTATGAGAGCTCCCTGTAAAACAAACGCTGGAAGCTATTTTCATTTTCTTCATAAAAGTAAAAACGCTCTTTGGATTTATTTTGGTTAGCAAAAACAGGTACTAAGGTAGGTCTTTTGTAAAAGCAAAGTGGCATAATGTGAACTTTTGAAAAGCAAGGGTACCTGTACACTAGTGGGTGAGGTGTATTAGGCATTTAAGAAATATGAGGGAAATACTAATGTTGAGGACAGGGAAATTGGCTGTTGCTAAGCAAAATTGATTATTTGCAAAAAGCTGAGAATGGTAAATGGCTATTAAGAATCTTGAGTAAAATTCAGAAAGCCTCTTTGGTAGCAAATAAAGAGGCTTTTATCTCTTGCAGTGGAAGGGCAGAAAAAGCTGAGCAACAGGTCCAGCACTTAATCATAAGGGTGGCAAACTACCAACAGAGATTAACAACCATGCAACCCAGGTAGGTCGGCTATGCCAAGGTCAGAAATGCTAGATTGGAAAGAAGCCCGATGCAGCAGACTGGGTTGTCACACCTGACAAATCCCGAGGCCCCAGATTCTCCAGAAGCCCCTGAGTCTGAACATGGTCCAGACTCATGCTTGCAAACGATGTAGAGACCTCCTCCTGGGGCTCCTGCCCTCCTTTCAGGGTCTGCCCTCAGCTTTCCTCCTGCACTGGCTCAACAACTTGGCTTTCTTTACCAGGTAACCTGGCGCACCTGTTTTAATCAGCGGCAAGGGATGAGTGGCCCTGAATGAGAGGGTCTGATCCTCAGCAGATAGGGAGATGGAGAACAGAATATGGCGTCCCTGGGAGCAAAATGGATGGGCAGCAAACAAGGATACTGCTCGGCTTGTATAATCAAAAGAAATTCAGGAGGGCATGACCAGGAGCCTGAGGGCAATACTCCAATAATGAGTCATAATTCTTTGCCCAGCTTTTATGTCTGAGCCAGTACCTGGATCTGGAAACCGTCATCAGAGAAAAGGCTAGATTCTCAGGAGGAAGGCTCTGAAATATCATAAAAGGTGTACAGCATAATAACTCCCCCAGTCCTTCCCCAGAGGGTTCTTTGCAATTTCTCTGGCTAACTATATGCTGTGAAAATGAGATCAAAACATTTCCCAATAAAATGGCAGATATAGGAATTCACCTGCCTTCTATTAAGCTTTACGTTAAAGAGATTTGCAAACCTGTAAAACAGTGCCACTTTTCTATGTTTTTTGTTTGGGGAAATATAGCTATTTTTCATATACATATTTTATTTATACTAACATGTAATAGATTTATCATGAGTATTATTTTTACTGAATTAATATTTAAATTTTACCTGTTTTAATATTTTTTATATGGTGAATATCAATAAATATAATGCATAAAAATAAAATCTTGTTAGAGTCTTCAATTTTATGGGGTCCTGAGGCAAAAAAATTTAAGAGCTGCTGCAAGTGAAACCATCTATGTAATTTTGGGACAAGTTGTATAATGCTCTATAAAGTAATTAGAAGACCAGGAACACAAAATGATAGATATATAGCTATTATTGATATTCTATTTTCTCTGTGTAATAGGAGGCAATATCTGCTGAAAATGATGGGGGAAGTGATGGGAAGGTTCAGGAAAGAGATTTGATAAAGGCATGTGGGGAATGGAAATGATAGATCTGCTGAGGATAATATAAGAGGATTAAAGGGCAATTTTGAGAGCCTTGCGGAAGTTGACAACTTTGGGTTTAGAGTAAAACATATATATATATATATATATATATATATATATATATATATATATATATATATATATATATAGTCACGGGATGTGGAGTATAGTGTGGGAGCTGAGTCAAGGGAATTGTAATAGATATGTATGATATTGGGGGGGGGAAGTGGGGCGGCGGATTGGGGGAGGGGGGTTGTCACCTCGAGGGGTAAAAAGTATAACTATTGCACTGTGCTGTACAGCTGAAACTAATTCTAAAAAATGTGTATTTCACAATAAAAATAATTAAAAAAACAACAAACCATAATTGTGTGATTTTTTTTTCCCTTTAACAATATTCAGAAATCCATTGCAGGAAAGAAAAAGCAAATTGTTGAAGTGGGAATGTTCCAGTAGGTTTGATCAGAAAGAAAATAAGGCATCTTGTGAATGGTGTGATAAACTGTGTTTTATATACTGGAGGGGGGAAAAGAAGGGAAGAAAGCAGAGAGATGATTGAGAGGGAGAAAACAGAAGGGTTGAGAGATTTAAGTCTTCATTAGGAGGAAAAATGGAGTGAGAGAGTTGGTAGGATAGGAGGTTGGATAGTTTGAACTTTGGATTTCAGTGGTGGAGTAGATCCACCTGATGATAAAACCTGGCGTGTGATCATGAGAGTGGATGCCCTGTAGTGGAGATGATGGCAATAGGAGATGAAGAAATCAAGAACCCATGAGAATGGGTCTTCTGTTTGGACGTTAATGCAACTCTGAGTGATGGCAGAAGTTTTCTATCAACAAGGGATTGGCACAAACATAGCAATAATGAAGGATAAAAAGTGGCCTGGCTACACAAAAAGGAGAAATAATGATCTGAGCGAGGCTTCGCGGAGTAAGGGGACTGACCCTACCTCCTAACCAGGAGATAAAAGAAATGTGGGGAAATGAGCCCCCTTCACTTCAGGGTCTTTTAAAGCCCTCTTTGCAAGGGAGAGGACGTTAGGTTTCAGTTAAGGACAGGGAAGCACACACTAGAGACCCAGACTGTGGGAGAATTTGTTCCAAGAAGAATTGCATTCCAGAGGGCACAGTGGAAACAGGAGGCAAAGGAGGGTAGAACATACCTTCACCAGGCAACTACAAGCACAGCTTGTGAAGAAAATGTGAAAAGTGGGATGTTAGGATGTACTCATAGGTAGCGGAAAGGTTCCAAAAGAATTATGCAAGACTTCTCCGTTTGAGTCAACTGATGCAGTACCAAGTTTGTGAGTTTAATCACCTCTTCCTGTCATATTTTTCTTTTTATTTAGATTTCT
>NW_017731683.1:1212474-1214678 GCF_001890085.2 Hipposideros armiger | reverse complement strand
CACAGGCCTAATCCCTGGAGATTCTGTCTTTAAGAATGTGGTGGGTGCTAGGCGTGTGTATTTAAGCTGCACACATCATTCTTACTGTATTTATCTTCCAGTGTGAGAACCAGTTGCTGACTAGGTCGATGGTATCATCTTCACAGATAGATTGCTTTTTACTTCTACTCTTCTCAAAAGCTCAAGTTTTGGAGTTAAACATTACTTGAATTCTACTTGTTGGCTATGTGATTTTGGGCAAATCACCAAATCTTGAGTTAAACCTGAGTTTTCTTAAAAGGAAGATGCTCATTTCTTTTTCAAAGAGTTAATTGAAATGAGAGTCCATATAAAGGAAAGCATTAATTAGTATGGCACCTGGCACTTAGAAGGCCCTTATTAAATAGTAGGTACTATCATGAGAAAGACTGAAATTCCCAGATATTCACTTCCTTGAATTTGGTTCTTGTTCTGGTATGAAATGCTAATCCCTATATACATCTATAAACTTAAAATTGATGTCTCATATATATATGTATATATATATATATATATGTAATTCTTGCAATATTTATACAACTCAGAGGGAAAACAAAATGCATGATGAAGTCTTCAGACTGTGTCATAAAGCATGCTGGTGTATACAGTACTGGCCTTGCAATGGTGGTAAGCTTCTCGTCATCATCTTTTAGACTAGTAGGTTTCCAAGGATAAGAAGAAGTCATTGTGATCAGTGGTTACTTTTTATAACCATTATATTTTATAACTATATAATAGCACTGCTTTGTCCCTTGGTTCAGTCAGTCTGGAGTTATCTGGATTATCTATAGCATGTTTTTTGTATGATTTTCCTGTATTATCCACTTGATTTTGACTGCTTCTTTATTCTTATTGGGAAACATACAAGGAATAAAAACTTATTTAATGTTGACTTAAACAGAAATTCACTTGTCAATAGTAATGCTTCTTCATTAGACTTCATACATAGAATATCATGTACTATACTGAAAGCCCCACTTAACCAAGGTTCAAGCTTTTGGTTAAATAAACAACCTGGTTCCAAAAGAAAGTAGGATTAGTAGTTTTTTTTTTGTTTTTTTGTTTTTTATTAAAGCTGAGCCATCCTGCCACCTGTTGGCAGCTCAGCGGCTGCTCAGCTTGGCCTGGGAATCAAACCGCTGTTGCTCAGAGCTCAAACTCTTGAGCGAGCTCTTAACCAACTGAGCCACTCGGCCAGCCGGATTTGTAGTTTTAAAAGCTTTATATTTCAAAAACAGTACCTACTTAACACAAAGTTAGTGTATAATTTCTTCAGTNTTTCTCAGCGGATTCACCCCGGGGGACGCAGACGTTTGATCCGTATGGTCACCCCGTGATTATGTTCCGAGCTCCTTTGGCCATAGCAGCACACGTTTTTTTTTTTCACCCTGTAGGTTTTGTCATTTTAAATACTGGAAAGGGTGATCTAGTGGGCTTGGCCATTACTTAAGGAACCAACTACCTACTAAACTTCCTGGCTTAATTTGCCCATATTTTTAACCTCACAACCACTTGGTTTTTGATTGGCTATTCTAACGTAAGAGTTGAAACCCAAAGTAGGAAAACTTGATGAGTGACCTTCGTATTGTCTGAAGTGCTATTGTCTGAAGTGCACGCAGGTGCATGATGTTTGCTGTATTGTAATATGGCCTTTTGAATAAGAAATATAAATCTCTTCAAGGTGTGCTTTCTTGGAACACTCTCCACGTATCACGGACACGCTTTGGCTTCTTTGAATCTGCCTTTCTGCCTTCAGGGAGGCTGTGTGTCACAGTCACCAGTGAAACTTGAGCCTATCCTTGGAGGTTTAGGGCCTAGATGTCTAAATATGTATTTTTAGGAATTTCAACAGTTGATTTTTGAGAATCACTCTTAGAAAAGACTTTAAAAATATTTACTTTTGCAGACTATTAAGAAACTTCAGGTATGGATTTCAAAGCAAGCACATAGACTCATTCATTAGTGTCTCTCTTCATTTATTGAGCTCTTAATATATTCCAGGCAGGGCTAGGAGGCAAACATGGTCAAGAAAGATAGGGCTAGAATCCTTAGGGAACTTGTAGTTTTCAGATTGATGAAATGCCAAATAAAAATGGGTTATTTAGTAACAAATCTTGTTTTATTAAATGTGGTAGTTTTTTCAACTAAGTGATGAAAGCCGGTTTTAAAGTCATTATTTTAATATA
>NW_017731683.1:1205967-1211149 GCF_001890085.2 Hipposideros armiger | reverse complement strand
AAAAAAACAGTGTTGCTGCATATATTTTATCGAATTTGAAATCTGTTAGTAGCATATCCATTGTTTCTGTTAACACTAATTAGCAATGATTTTTTGTTTGATTTTGTTTTTTATAAAACCTGCCGTATTACATTGGCTACTGTTGGTAATAAATAGATCTTGACCAAGCATACTAGGATCTGTGCAACCAATTTTCCAGCTCCTCTAACCTTATATGATTCAGTGTGTCCTGTTGGAGCTTTTTCATCATTTTCTCTTAGCAGTTCTTAACTCATTTCATTTCTCTTTTCTAAATTTTCCACTTTTCTTGACATCTCTTTTGGTTTCCTGTTTTACTACCTTATTTCCCTGTGCCGAGTGGGTTCATCCTGATCATTTCTGGGCTTCTTTGGTTAACGTTGTGAAAAGCAAGAGATTATGTCATCATTACCCCTTTCCTTTCTTTGACCATTTTTCTCTGAGTTGTCCCACGTTTTTCTATTTCCTCTCCTCTCTACTTTTTATATTCCTCTTTTTTTCATCTTTTGTTTTATCAAACACATGTGAAATGCTTACTGTGACTTAATTCCACAAACTATTAGGCATCTCCTCAGTGCCAGGAACTGAGTGTAGGCACTGCGGGGGATATGTAGATGGATGACACCGTAACAACTGCTTGTTTATAAGTGGCAAATCCAACTTAAATAACTGGGAAGAAACAGAGTTTATTGAATGAATAGTCGACTAACTTGTGCAGTTGGGAAGGGCAAGGATGTAGCTGGGACACCTTGGTTCCATCTGTGGCTTTTGTTTCTTGNCGTTTATGGAGAACACTCAGACCAAAATGATGGGAATATATTTTAATTACTGTCAAAATGCATTTGCTTAGGAGAGTCTGAGTAAGTGAAGATTTCCATGTGTTTTATTTCCTAGACCTTGTCTCCAGCATTTATTTCTGTTTGTTAACGATCACTAAATAGGTACAGGTGACTGATTTCCTCTCACAAACACTTCTGTGTTCCTGGTTATATTCCTGGCTCCATCTTCTCTCTCCCCCAGCTCTTCTCCCATTTTGTCTATTCTGGTTCCTCTGTCTTAGATCACTCTTCCATCTTTGCTTATCCTACCGCACCCCGTTCCCCTTCAGATCTCAGCTAAGACTTCATGTCTCCCAGGCGGTCTTTCCTGAATCCCGTATCTGGTTTAGTGCGCCTCCTCTGTACTTCCTTTCATGGCACAGTGTCTTGCAGTTGCTTCTGCACGTGTCTGTGTCCCCGGTGAGACTATACTATGTGAGGGTAGACAGGCTCCTCACCATTACGTCACCAGGGCTTTGTGAATACTAATATATGTGTGAATGAATAACTGTGTATACATGCCATAGCCTGTGTATAGTTTCTGCCTTGTGATAGGTCAGTTCAGAAGAGTCCTGTCAAAGACCGTTTCTCTTAAGACACTGAAATAAGGAGTGTGATCAGTCCCAAGAAAACTCTTTTTTTTTTTAAAGGATTTTATTGGGGAATTGGCAGGGGGGAGCAGACAAGTTGCTGTCCCCTTGTTCAGCCTAGTTGTTGATGACATCGCTCCCTGGCCAATGTTGGTATTGTGATCATTGCGCTCTTCCCGGGTGAGGNTGATACTTTGGACTTGGGCGGGTACCCATTCTAGGACTGTTTACAGCTGGGGTGGGGGTGGGGGAGCACAGATGGGACAGTGGGGACTCCTTTCTGTGTGTCAGGGTCATTTCCAGAGAGGAGGGGTATGGGGCAGACAGAAAAAGGAATGACGTAAGTACACATAATGAGGGCTGCCCTTTGGTAACGTTGCAGTAGCGGTCCCGTTAGGACTCAGGTGATAAAGTTGGGTGTTTGAATGGGGTACAGTTCACAGAGGAGGTAGGATCATTGCCAGAACTTCCCACCAGGTCAAGATCGTGAGGAGGGACTTTGCAAGGAAAAGGATTAGAATAAATGAGACATTGAAAAGAGAGATTACAAGACATATTTTGAAAATGGCTGACAGATAGTGACTTGAATCTAAAGAGAACAGGTCAGCAAGGTTTGAAAAGTGGTTAGGGACCAGATTGTTGAGAATTTTGAATACTATGTTTAAGATTCTGGATTTTCTGTGAGCTTTATCATATTGTATTCTCTCTTTCTTGTGTCTAGTCTGTATTATTTGTGATTCATTAAAACAACAACAACACATACTACCACTGTATTTAGCCTTTTTTGTGGTATACCCAAGAGCATACCTTTATTATGTGTAGGTGCTTGTATTCATGGGTGAAGTTGGGGGGTTTGGGGAAGTGTCACTTAAATTTTAACATAAGAGCATACTCTTTATAATGTAAGTCAATTTGCAATTTTCAACCAGGAGAAAATTAATTTTGTGTTTTTATATTTTACAGGAATGTGNCTCCTGGGACTGGAATCTGAAGTGGTGGATCAAGAGGGTGAGAACAGTTAGTTTGACAGCAGCACCCACATTGGGTCCTTGGGTTGCAGGAGAAGAGGTATCTTAAATGAACAGGACTTAACACCCTGGGTAGGATCTCCAGATGGTGTGAACTCAGTATCAGGATGGCTTCTAGAAACATGGAAAAAGCTATGGCCAAGTCTGAGCAAAGTTGAAATGCCAGCATTAACTGGCAGATGGTGGAGGAAAGGATTAGAAGGGTGAAAGAAGTAGGTACTCTGGAAATGGATAGTTTAACTTCGGGTGAAAAGGTCCACCGGATGATTATGTTCCACGGGAAGCCCCAGGGACCAACCATTTAACAAGGTCATGGGTATGGGGAGGGCACAAAGGTCACTAAAAACTTCAGTGGTGACTAGGCTCCTGCTGATAATAGAAACAAACTGTGATAAAGCTTAGCTTGCTGATGGCAGTGGGTGGTAAGACCCTGAAATAACGGCGGCCAAGTGGCAGTACCTAATTGCCAAAAGTCAGGGTTACAACTATAATGACTCAAGCTGGGAGTGGTTGGCCAAGGGGCCTGAGCTGCAGAGAGCAATGAAGAGGCTGATAGAGTACAGCACCCTTCGGAGCAAACTAAATTCGTCAGCAGAACATTTTTGTCCCCATCTCCATGACTCTGGGCTCTGCATGACTAGAATTCTGTATCCTCAAGAGGGCCACCTCTCGTGGTACCCAATTAGCTCTACACTGAATTATAAACTATGCCTGCCAACTTGGCATTTTGGGCTTTTTATGTCCAGGGATCAATATGCGAGAAGGAAAATCACTGTCTTGGCAGAGAGAGATACGTGACTTCATCAGGAGGAGCAAGGGCTGCTTTTACATGTTGGGGGCAGGGACGACTATGCATGGAGTCCAGGTGAGTCACCTGGGTTTTCTAGGTGCTCCTTTGCTTACTTGTGACCATAAATGGACATGGAAACATTGCTCCATCCTGTGATCCCTGGGGGATGAGTGTCTGGGCCATGCCACCAGGTAAGCCTGAGACAGCAGAGGTGGTAGCACTCAGGCAGCTGCAGGGTCTGCCTTGGCTGAGGCAAGCCTGTCCCAGGCCTGAGCACCCATCTGCTGACTGAGGGACGCATTTGGCTATTTGGACTCAATATGGCTCAACTATGACAAATAGCTATTCATCTAATTTCCATATACAGAATCTAGTAGCTGACTGACACTAATGGGTGAATATATTTTCCTCATCTTCATTTTGGTCATGGTTTGGTAAGCTCTGGGCTGGAATTTTGTGCTAATGTGTGTGAGGGTGACCTTTATAAGTCACCTGCGAGCTTCTCATGCAGAATGCCTTGGTCCATTTCAGAAAGTGAGTAGACCGTAGAGCATGCGTACCTGTGCTTTTCAGAATGATACTGGTTACTTACTTGCCTAACAGGAACAATTCAAAGGATGAAACTTAATCCAGTAGTAGATCCTTAATCATAGTTTGTGGAATCAGANTTATTCTAGAAAAGCTATATGAATGATTATTTTATAAATTACACAGTTAAGAAGGAATTTTCTTAAGTCAGAAATATTAGTATTTGAAAAAATTCAGTTTAGTTATTGGAATTGCGATAGACAAGAATGCTTACTTAAACTGTGGACTCGACTTCAGTCTGAAGGCCACACTTGCAGCTCCTTGACCGACTTCACTGATCAATGTTGGGGTAAGTGTAGTGTCTCCCTTGCTCCTTTTTCTTTTGATTACTCGCTAAGGTCTGTATATTATAAATAGCTATAGGCAGAGTAGTTCTCAGAGAACCCTCTTTAATGTTGGCTTTAGAGTAAACAGTAAAATTTTTTTCTTCTGTGAAGCCACCCACTATCACTGAGGGCTGACATTACTAAACATGCACAATTTTCATGGTTGCTATTAAGCAATGGCTGCAACCAGTCAAGTGACAAGATTTAATGTTTCGTGTTCATTGGTTGCAGGGCGCAATATGTGACTTCTGTGAAGCTTGGGTTTGTCACGGTAGGAAGTGCCTCAGTACACACGCCTGCGCCTGCCCCCTTGCTGATGCCGAGTGTGTGGAGTGCGAACGAGGAGTCTGGGACCACGGTGAGTGACGGGTGCGGGGTGAGCTTTGCTGGAAGTGAAGGCTGACTCGGAAACGTTCTTAATGCTCTAAGATGTTTTCAGGATACCGTCAGCCCTACCTGCTTGCACTGTTTCGGTTATTGGTTTAGTTGGAAAAGGGATTTACACTAGCAGTGATAATGCTAGAACTGTTTACCCAAAACAGGTAGGGAGGGGAGTTACGGACAGCAAGGGTCTTTGAGCATTGGGAATATTATATATGTGTAGCCGGCGGGTAGGGTCCACTTTGTTATGGTGCTTTTTGGCAGTTTTCATTGTAGCCTTTACAAGAACAAAAACTCCTGTGTCATTTGGGTATAAATCTGAAATAACTTGCCATCCTTTCTGTTCAGTTTTATAGATAAGTATTTTTTAAATTAAAGTTGACCATATTTACATTTGTGGGTTTTGTGTTTTAATCCAATAGGAGGCAGAATATTCAGTTGTTCTTTTTGTCATAACTTTCTCTGTGAAGATGATCAATTCGAACATCAAGCCAGCTGCCAGGTTTTAGAGGCAGAAACATTTAAATGTAAGTTTTTATATATTAGATATTTTTTATACCCAAGTTTCTTTAATAGTCTTAAGTATTAAACTTGACCTAAGAGGAATCTGGTTTTTCGTGCAACCTTTTATGGACTGTAATTT
>NW_017731683.1:1147908-1203237 GCF_001890085.2 Hipposideros armiger | reverse complement strand
TTTTTTTTGAATGATTTATTTGCTTATTTTTACTTCTCTGATACAGGCTTGTTTCTGTGATGACCATACAAGAAGCAAGGTATTTAAACAAGAGAAAGGAAAACAGCCTCCCTGTCCTAAATGTGGACATGAAACTCAGGAAACCAAGGATCTTAGCATGTCAAGTAAGGCTCTTATTAAAATACCAATGGGGTGATTTTGCTCTTGTGCTTAGATGAGATTTATCTCTTTTTTCTCTATTTTTATTTTTGTCTCTTCCTATTTGAAAAGATGAATGTGTTCTCTTAAGGAAGTGGAATTTTACAACCTTGGGAAATATATGGGTAAAATTTCTCAATTTAACTTGAGAAATAAACCATCATTCACTCTGGTATTTGGCATTTGCCTCAGTTAATGACATAGTGACTACTGAAATTTAAGACCAAAAAAAGTGATTTTTCTGTTTCTGCTGAGGCTTCCTTGTTAAATAATTGAGTAGCTATAAATCCTTAATATTCAAGTGCCGATAATCTTCAGTACTTGGAAGTTGGAACTCATTCCGAAGCTGTTCTTAGGTGCATAGAATTTGAGCAGCTGTGCTTACATCACTACTGTAGGAAATTGTTTCATGGTTTTTATGTAACTTTTCTGAAGGAATAAGACTACTATAAATATGTGTATAGTAATGCAGCTCGCAATTTTGTTAAAAAGAATTTGACTTTTTAGCAAACATCAGAATGGAACCATAATTCCGAATGACTTACAGTACTTTGTTTAATCAGAGGTATAGTTCTACAATGAGGTTAGACTGATGATGTTGCTGATTTTTTGCACTAAACTTTGTGTCGCTGCTCAGACAGAGGAAATGAAAGGTTTTGTCTTCTAGGACATCTGAATTATGAAATTGCTTTTATGAAAAATGTAATGGCTTATGAAGTCAACTCTGTGATTTGAAAATAAATGTTTAATTGATTAGACGAAGGGCATTTTAATTTTTAACATTCCTTATTTAACTTATGTTTAGAGAGCGCTATTGTTCTTATTTTGTTTTCCAACTTTTTCCAGATTTAGTGAAGTGACATTGTCATCTTTATTATTTGTTACACATGGTGTGTTTGTAGATTCTAAGCAGGATAGAACTGATTGTTGTTTTTTAAGGTTTCCTTTCTTTCCAATTAAATATTAAGTGAAGGAATTAGGAAAATGTGGCTTACTTTTTCATTTGGGAGTAAGCAGCAGCCGCTCAAGTTCATGTCATTTTACATATTGTAGAAGAAAATTCGGGTGTAGAGAGTGGAACGAATCAAGCGCATGTACCTGTCTGTCTCTTGTAGCGCGCTCCCTGAAATTTGGCAGGCAGACTGGAGGCGAAGAGGGAGACGGAGCTTCTGGGTACGATGCCTACTGGAAGAGCCTTTCAGCTGATAAGTACGGTGATACCAGCTACCATGATGAGGAGGATGAGTATGAAGNCTTCCCGTTTCCTGTTGTCTGGCTTTGTTCCTCAAATCAAGATCATAGAAAACTGAGTATCTTCTGTCTCTTTCATCTTCCTCTTTGTGGAGACTGAGATGGTTGACTAGTATGTCACTATTAACCTTCACATAGTATATGATAAGTAAATTCCCTGACAGTGTTTCGGGTTGGTAATTTGCTACTAGATCAGAGTTTTTGTAGCTGTATTGCGATTTTTAGCTCTATCATTATATTGTTGTTTTTGTGGTCACATGGGGACTATTTGAAAATTCTGTAGGAGATGTTTACTTGGTGGCTATGTTTGTAAATTTTTACATGTGGATAAATTTTAAAAAGTGAACCAGATAAGATACATAATCATTGGCTTGAAATGGTCTGTGGAAAGAAATAAGCAATAACTTTATACCAGTCTGTTTTTATTGTGAATTATAAAATGTTAAATTCATTTTAAAGCGTAGCTTTTTAAAATCTGTTTTAATTCATCTGAAAATTCACAAGATTTTAAGCTGCTATAATGATTGTTAAGTTACAAAGTATAATTTGCAATTTCTGATTTTAGTACAGATATGAATTAACATGTAACTTCATTATGCAATACATTTTTACAGATTTATTAATTTCTAATCTCAAAAGATCTGACTCAGATAATGAGATCTCAGTGATATCCGTTTTCCCTTTTTTTTTTTTTAATTTTTTGGTTATGTAAGCAGTAAACAGTACTGATTTCTATCCTTTTAAATTATTTCCATAAGAACTTAGGCTACATAAAAATAAAAAGAGGAATTAATGAATACNAAAAAATTTCAACTGGCGAGCTTTCACACTATAAGTCATACTTTTCACCCATGCACTCCTGCAAAGGTACCTCCCTCTCCAATTCATCCTTCTCTTGCAAAAGATCACACACCTGCTGCAAAAGCTGAATCTCCAGGCCCCGGATGACATCAGCTCTTAAGACTTCAGCTATTCTGATCTTCTCAGAACCTGGCATGATAACTAAAGGTAGCTCTTTAAAACGGAGTTCTGACTCTTCTGCAAGTATCCCATGAAGTATCAGTGTGTCAGGATACTTCTGATGAAGTTAAAATTCTGACACTGGATCTGGCCCTGGGAGGTCTTCACAGCTCTCTTCAGAGGCTGAGTCATCAATTGTACCAAGTCACTCATTTGGTTTGTATGACCTTACCTTCCCTGGAATCCCCATCTGATTTATCAGCTAAACTTGTAGAAGAACTTAACTCCTCCTCAGAGAAACAATGGGTGAGTTTCCCTTCCCTGAGCAAAGCTTGGTGAGAAGACAGCCATGGGCAGCGGTGGGCTGGCCTTCCTCTGTGGCTTCCCTGGCCGGGCTGCACTCGGACTGCTCTCACTGAAGGGCCCGAGGCGAGTATCTCCTATGCCTGTTCTAGTCCCTCTCGCTGATAATGGTCCATTTGGTGATGACCTCTCACTGCTCCTTGAACTGCTCACAGACCCAGTGACCACTCATTCTACTTTGGTCTCCAGTGTCCTTTGGGTTGATGTGACATCCACTTTTCCAACAGTGGGAAGAGGAGGCAAAAGGTGAGGAGGAGCCTCTTGGAACTTGTCTCTTTCCCCCTGTGTTCAGTCTGTTCTCTGTTCTGCCATCACTGTCAAGAAGGAAGGTTCAGACCCAGAGCTGTGTGGCTGCAAACCTGGGTGGATTCTGTCCTCTTTTTCTATAATACATTCACCAGCAACTTGATCCTGGTCCTTTGGCTGTTGGTCTTTGTTTGGGGGCTGCGGAGGCCTCACTGGATCATGCCTTTCCCCAGTAACATCGTCAGAGGAACACGTACGAATTAGGTTTCTAGGTCGTGTGCTGGACCTCGTGTTATCCTGCAGCGTGTCCTTCACTTGAGAATACTGCATTTACCTTCTAGCTCATTAGAGGCATCTAAGTGTCTTGGCTCATTTCCTTGAACTAAGCCATCACTCAAGTCCCTGTCTGCAGGTCAGATGTCAATATTCACGGTACTGATTGTGGCTGGTGATTCTGTGGTGCTGCTCATGTCGTCTGCTTTGCAGGGATAGTCTTTTAGACAGTTGAGGGGCCAATGACTGTTTCTCCTGGGATAAACCTTTGTCTTCAGAGCCCTCAGAAGAGGGTGGTTGGGGGAGTAGTGACTTCATGATTTGATTCAGCCTTTCCAGAAACCACGGAAGCAACAGTCACCATTTTTAATATTATTTTTGGAGGTTTTTGCCTTTGTGGCCTCCAACTTAAAAGTGATCCATGGATTCAAAAAAAGTTTATGCTCTTATTGCGACAAGAAAACAACTTGTTGCCCATTGATGTTACCTGGCCAAATGAGCAATGAATACCAGATGCCAGCCCTAGCAACCAAGCTAGTTATCGTTATCGAGCCATTCTTTTCAACACTGAATAACATTATGGCAGTGAGAGTAATGATAACCATCCAATTAAAGATATGCCCTGGTGTCAGATGCTAAATTTTCCATGTCAATAAACATTCTGAAGTGTTAGTTGTGCTGTGTCTCTCTTAACCAGAGCTGTGAGCCCTAGGTAAATGACGGCTGTGTATGCAGCCTCCCAGATCACGGGAATGATTGCAAAGCTGGAGCAACATAGTGAGCCTCTAATGACTGTTATCATCCTGGCTAAATCAGGAAGCAAGTGGAGGAAACTGTGCATCCAAATGTTGTTCGTTGAAAAGAAAGTGGGCTGAGTTGTGGCAAAATGCATATGACAAGCTGGAGAGTAGGAGGGAGTGAGGTTTGATTTGACTCTCCCTTTGGGATATTTGTTTTAAAATATTTGCATGTTTATGTAGATAAAATTGAAAGAGGTTTCTCAGAATTTAACTAGTCCATTTCCCTGCTATTCCTTTAAAACTGCTAAAAGTGAGAGCTTTAAATTTTTTGTATGATCTCTCCCATGAAGCAAAGCCTTTAAAATTATATAATTGTTTGCCTTTTAACAATGAAGTGCAAATAATAGATTAATCAGAGCTCTCATGGTTTATGCAGCTTTTTAAAAAATGTGGATAATTTTCTGATATTTAGAAAATATCATTTTCTACATTTCAGCTCATGCATATTTATTTGAGCTTTAAAAATATATAGGAGACAAAGCTGCCTTCTACCATGTTCTTTAGTGTCTTACCTTGTACAAAGTCCCAGAGCAAAGTCTGGAATCCTGACACTGTGAGAGGTGTGTGGCAAAGGGGATGGGACCTGGGTTTTGTAGTCAGAGAGACCTTAGTTCAGGTTTAAATCTTTGATTCAGGCTTACCCTGGCTGTGTGAACTGGGAAAGTTATGACTCCTCTTTGAAAATGCAGTTTCTCATCTACAAAGCAAGTGCAACCCTTTATGCTTGTGTGGGATTGAATGTCATACATGAGCAACCCAGTTTGCCTCTTCTCATTATGTACTGGATAAGGTAGTAACAATATGTAGAGATAGAAGTATGAAAATGGCAAAACCTAAATGCTTGAAACTTCCACCATGTTTTACATGTTATGCTATATATGAAAGTGTGTCCTTGCTTTTTCTTTAATGTAGGTTCTTGAAAATCAATATATCTGGGAAGGGTCTCGTTTCATTTAGCTACACACATAAACACACACACACACACAAATTTTTGTTTCGGTATAAACCAGCTTAATCGTCCACTTAAATCATCAGATTTGGATCTATGATTCCCCTCCCCCCGCCCCCAAATGAAATTTGTATCTAAGAAATGTGCCAAAAGCCCTAAATGTATAGATTGTAATAATCAGAGCACTGGGAAGAATGCTGGGGTTTGTTTCATCTGGCCTCCCATTCCATATAAATAAATGTTCTCTTGACTCCCCTCCCAGCCAAAGCATTCAATTTTTAAAATGTTCTCTATAAAGGAAGTTTACTATCAAATCTATTTGGTTAGTTATAACTGTTATGAATAATTCTTGTATTTATCCATATTCCTATCATAATCAGTCCTTTCCAACTACAAAGAATAAATCAAATCCTCTTTATGCACTATAGCTCTTCACACATTGTAAGAGAGCCATCATGTTATTTCTGTGGCTTTTCTTTTCTAGGTGAAATATCCCAGGTTCCTGGGATATTATCCATTTTTCGTAAGAAGAGTGTATCTCTAAATCCTTTGTTGTCCTCCTTTCCTTGAGCTCTAGCTTATCAACACTTCTTACTATTATATGATGAAATCAAGACTGAGGAAAAAGCAACATTTCCAGGTCCAGTAATACCCTTGCCCCCAGTGCACTTGACATTTTCAACAGAGGAAATCCAAAATGGGGCCGAGAAATTGTGACCTCTGGAATGAGTACGCTGTCTTGTCACAAAGGGATAAGCCCCGTTGTGATGGATAGGATCACTATATCTATTACAATGAGAATCAATTAATAGGCATAGCTCATATTTCTTTTAAAATAAGTTTTTCATCTCTATTTTCTACTTCTCTAATTTTCATCAATGATAGATTCAAACACATCATTTCTTTTTGTTCTCATTCAACCTTTCTATTTTTAGGTTCAGCTCTGCCCACTTTCATGGAAGTTATAGATTTAACCATGTTGTTTCCATACGCTATATTTAAAACTTTTTCAAATTCTTAAAAGTATTTTTGTCATTGTACATAGGGAAAAATTTGGTTCTGGATTTGTTACCATTTTTTTTTTATATCACATTGCTGTTTCACACACATACTGCCAATGTTTTCATCTCTAAACCCTGCTGATGATATCATGCAATTTTTAAATCTCCTGAGACTACTCACTGAATAATAAAAGCAATCAATTGCAGGGTACTGGATGATATGTAGCAATATGTGAAGATTTTGGTTTTTGTTGTTAATTGTGCTCTAAAAAGTCTGCGTGCATCCAGCTAGTCCTAAAATTATATATTTTAGATTTTTCTTACAAGTGATCTTGTTGTTGAATAAAGCAACTGTCGTAACAAATGTCTAAACTTGAGATATATTTGATCAAAATCATAACAATTTTGAATTTAGGAATAGAAGCACAACATTGTTTTACATTTTTATTTTCATACACTTTTCAACTCTATCATTCCTTAGTTCACTTTAATAAATGAGGATAATTTTGCCTACCGAAATTCATTCAAAATATCTCTCAATTTCTTTTTGCTTATCTGCCTTAATATTAAGTATAAAATCCTATCTTTTATGTAAATATTCATCTCACCATTATTAATTTATGCATCTGTTCCATTCATGTTTTATGACTGTTTATATTCCATAATTCCACATAAACGTGTTGGTAAAGAACATATTGGGACCAGTAAACAAGCTGGGGAAGGTGGAGCTTGACATCTAGAAGGGAAATTTGGTTCATTTAATCTTCTGTGGTGCAGACTGTATTTGGGTCGTTCACCAGTGTTTCTGGTTCTTCTCTTTCCCGGCATGACATTGGGGCATAGGAGTGGGAAAGAGATTGTATTTTTGTGCCCCCTTAAGGTTTGGTGTGGTGATGTAACTCGCTTTAGCCAATAAGATGTGAGTACAGGTGCCATGTGATGCTTTGGTGCCAGAGTACTTAATACCCAAATGAGACTGCCCTGGGTACTCCCTGCTGCCTGGTCATCTTGGGTGCCCTCAGTGTTGGTTTGCAAACTGGTCCCTGTACGTGGAGGGCAAAGAGAGCGCTGAGAAAGAGGTGGACACTCCAGACTCATAGATGGTGGTTTAACAAAGAAGGGAACTTACCTATGAAGCTGGTCCTGGGCAACTGCAAGACAAGTAGATCACTCCACAGATGGCCAGAATCTTAACAGTTTATATGGAGGCCTTAACAGGGTTCAGTCACTTAAATGGTCTAGGTGGTTTCAACACAGCACATTGCTCTCTCAAGGCTGCATTTTTCAAAGTGGCTCCTACTGTAGGAATGGTGGGCAGAGTGTAGACTGAAGGACAGGGAGGAAGGAGTAAGGCTCCTGGGATCACCTGGGTCCAGCTTGCAGGTCAAAGAGCAGTGAGGTTCTCCCGATAACCTCTCCCAACAAGGAGATCAAGGTCTCTGGCAAAGCCAGACAGAGCCTCCAGCACAGACAGCAGATCTGGGTGAGTGAGAAACGCTTCTGTTGTGCTAAGCCTGTGATATTTTGGTATTTTTATGTTACCAAAGCATAGAACAGCCTGCCAATCCTGACTGATATGCTTGGATACCGTATTTGTGTTTAATTAAGTTGTACCTTAAATGGCAGTCCCTCCAATTTTCCTCCAGTCCGTATCTTTGACTGATGTTTTGTTAGCCAGTTGCCTTTTATTTTTCTGAGGAGTGTGAAGCTTTGGAGCCTTTCTGCCTTTTCTCTTGTGCCTTCTCAAATGAAATGCACCAGGCGTAGCATCCGGATATAATGCTTCCTAATCCATTTGTGTTGGCTCCAACAAGAGAATTTTTTGAAGCATCTGGAGGCCATTTTCTCATTTGTTTGATTTTCTGTGTGAACACAGTACACTACAGAAACAGTGAATGGGAGGCCAACCAGATAGCAGAAAAGGACTTGGGAACTGCTGAAAAAATTGAAAGCCATTAAGAAACTGCATGCTTGTGTAACTTTGATAAAAATGACCGAGGATTTGACATTCTCTCTTCTCCAGAAATCCTTGTTCTTGAATAAATAAGATGAGGGAAGAAGTACTCATTTTGACATGGAGTCTTCCTTAAAATTCTCTTTCTTTTGGTGGTTGTTTTATGGTATGATAATCTTGTACAAAAGTGGCGTGTGGAAGGAGGAATTCAAGATACTTAATAGAGGAGGAGGGGTTACAGTGGTTTATTAAACTTGAATTCTTATCAGGTCTTTGTTAATCTTAGTATGGCATGGTCAAGACAAGGAAAGAATAATTTCTGATGGAAAATCAGGGACATTTGAGAATTCTGAAAAAAAAATCCATTTATAAAATATACTTAATCCACTTATAAAAATATTCTCATCCAGAGCACATTCGTTTACAGTCTAAATGAGGCTTCCATTGATCCAGCAAAGAATGTAGCTTCAGTGCCAGGTCTCAAATGCAGAGTTCTGGGCACTTTCTTTAGTCTGAAGGTAGTATCATTACATATTTCCATCACCAGGATGGCACCTGCTCATTAGGAAGTCATTGAGTGCTCATGTGGATGGAATACGCTTCCATTTGTATTCTGAAACAATGCAGCATTGGGGACTTAAAAGTCATTTGATCAATCTTGTGTGGAGCTCTTGTTTTTACTCCAGGCAAATTAATGTGAAGATCATTGTAACATATAAAATAGATTTAATTGTTCATTGATGAAGCAGTAACTCTGAAATGCATGTACTTTAAGATGTAATATTTCTTCAGATTTTGAAGGCATGAAAAAATGTTATCTATTTAGATTGAGTGAGAGAGACAGAAGATGGACATTGAAATATAGGTAAAGCATATTAACTTTTTTTTGACACAAGCTGTTTTTTTTGATGTGATGTTATATATGTATGCATGCTATATATATTTGCTCATAAAAATCATAGTTTCTTATTAATTGAAACAATGCTGAATTTACAGATTAGTTTTTTGCTTTATTTTAATTGATTTAAAATGATTCTAAAAGGTGCGACAAGCTGTTGAACTTGGGAATTTATTGGATTGTTGGAAAAGTCATGACGTATTTTGTTTATGTTTTTCAAAGGTCATTTATTTATATAAAGAACAAAGATCAATCAGTGATATATTGCCCGTTTCTTTTGCCATCTTTCAATGAACTTCATAATTCCTTGTTCATAGAAGGACCTGTCTTTATTTGTGAAAAACTGAACAAGGTGCTGATTTACAGCCTCATCTGAATTGAACGTTATACCACGCAAGGAGTTTTAAAAAGAGCAAAACAAATGAAAGTCTGACGATGCAAGGTCAGGTGAGTATGGTGGGTGTGGCAACACATCCCATCCAAGCTCCAATAATTTTTTATGGGTGATCAAACTTGTGTGTGGTCTCGCGTTGTCGCAATTGAACACAACTCCTTTGCAATTAACAAGCTCTGGACGTTTCTGGATGATGGATTCATTCAAACTGTCCAATTGCCAACAGTACACATTTGAATTGATTGTTTAGTTCCTTGATAGGAGCTCAAAAAACACGACACCTTTACAATCCCACCACACTGAGAGCATAACCTTCCTCTGATGAATGTCTGCTTTCGATGTAGTTTGAGATGAATCATCACGTCGGGACCAAGACCGTTTGCACACCACATTGTTGTAAACAATCCACTTCTCATCACCAGTTATCAGTCGCTTCAAAAAAGGATTGTTTTCCTCAAGTTTAATGAGCGTATTGCAGATGTTTATACACGCCATCAAATGAACTTCTTTGAGTTCATGAGGAACCCAAATATCGAGCTTGCTTACGTATCCCAGCTTTTTCAGGTGGTCATGAACACTTGAATGATAGATGTTCAATGTTTCTGCAATCTCTCGTGTCATGTAACATGGGTTTGACTCAATCAATGCCTTAATTTTGTCATCATCAACCTCAGTGGGCCTTCCTGACCGAAGAGCGTCATTGAGATCAAAATCACTAGCACAGAATTTTGTGAACCATCATCATCACTGATGTTCTTATAGAGCATTGTCACCATAAACTTTATGCAACTTTTCACAAGCTTGACGTGTGTTCTTCCCTTTATGGAAGTAAAACAGTAAAGTATGGCAAAATGCACAGTTTGGTCTTCCATCTTCAACTTGTGAAATCTCCAAAACTCAACCAAATCACTCAATTTTCATTTAGAATGAAGTTAGAACTGTCATCTATCAAATGACATAGCAATAACATAGATGTGAATGACTCTAGTACTTTCAAAAATGAATGAGTTCCATCTGTTGCAAAAATGCATCATGACTTTTCTGACAACCCAATAGTATCTCTTCACATTTTGCCAAGCTGTGTGAACCATCAAAACTTGAGACTAGACATTTTTAATGCTATAGTAAGACACAGAGACAACGCTGGGGACTGGACTCTGTGAACCTTACCATGTTATGCAATAGAGAAAGCACTTATTACCAGAAAAGAGGTTGAAGTTGAGAAAAAAAGGAGGAGAAATTACTCCTCTTTCAAACTTATGACATGCAAATATTGCCACATGGAACTTTTCTAAACAGTCTCGTTTTATGAATGGTTGTCAATGGATTCTGCTCATTATCTTAGTATTTTTAATAATTTCAAAATCCAGAGGTTTTTTTACATTAAGAAAAGCCTGTCAACTCTTTCTTGCTTTTATGTTTTTACAAATATAAACTTGGATTTTCATTTTTGGTAGAAGAACCCAGAGAAAGTGAGACGATAGATTAAAGGCAGTTTACAGAAAAACAGGCCAGTGAATACATTATGTGCAGGGCTAGGACTGGCAATATTTCTGACCTTGATATTGGAACAAACACTTGAAAGTTATAAGTGTGGGACTGCAGCCCTTTGGGAGAGATCATTACGATGACCTGGTGCAATCAACCCCTTCATCTTACAGGTGAAGAAATTGAAGCCTAGCTATAAAATGGAAAGCCAGTTTTTACCTTCAAGATCTTAGAGAAGGAAGAACACTTAGAAATGACACTGATAGGCACCATATCACAATTTGAACATTTATTTGATAGTAAAACGCCAAATACTCCAACAGAATTATTTTAAGGTCTTATAATTATTTTAGGTTTTCTTATCCTTAGTTTGTATGGTTACCCTAAAGATAACCAGATTCCTGAGTTAACGTTGAGGATTATTTATTGAAAACTTATTGAAAATTATCTTTTGAGAACAAATAGAGTTCTAGGCACTGTTCTCGACGTTTGGGCCATACCAGTGCTTATATAAACAAAAAGCTCTGCCCTTGTTGGGGAGACAGACAATAAAACAGTAAACATAATACATAAGTTGTGCTATACTATGGGAAAAAATAGAGCAGAAGGAGGGGAATTGGAAAGTGGGTGGAGCTTCATGTGAAAGCTGGTTGCATCTTTAAATATGGTGGTTAAGGCGGGACTTGTAGAAGGTGACGTTTGCGCAAAGGTCTGAGGCAGGGAAGGAGTAAGCTAAGTAGGAACTGGTGGAAGAGCATTCCAGGCAGAGGGGAGAGCTAGTGCAAAGGTCTAAGGCGAGACTGTGCTTGGGTGTATTAGCGAAATAGCAAGGAAGTCAACATGGAGTGGGTAAGAAATGGGGACCGAAAGAGAAGAGGTGGTCAGAGGTTCAGACCATGGGGGACCCTGTAAAGAAGTTGGCTCATTGTGAGTGAAATAAGGAGCCATTAGAGAGATTTGCGTGAAGGAGTGGCAGAAGCTGATGCAGTGTTTTTAAAGGATCATTTTGGCTGTGTTGATGAGAACCTCATCTTTATGTGGAGCTTTATCTAAGTCTATATAGGCTTCCTCGAAAGCCCTTTCTTTTGAGCTCTTTCATGATCTTGTCGGCTCCTCTACAACCGACACTTTGCCTTGATGTGAAAAACCTGGAGTATTTTATGACTCTTCTCAATTCAAGGCTCCTCGTCTTCCCAGGCCTGCAATGTCTTTGGTGAGCTGCTTAGCCTCATATGCTGCACCTGACTTCCTCTTGGCTCTGCTCAGGATGGCTGGGCCTCTCTAGTTTCCTTTCTTGGGTGGCCCCTTGTTTTTAGCCCAAAGCATTACCAGCTCTAAGAATAGTTACTATAACGCTGAGATTCCCACACGTGTGCCTATGGCTTTGAAAAAATCAAAAACAAAATCTGCCATCATTTCCTTTTCAACCTTTTTGTTGTTGTTTTTAGTCACATCATCATAAAACTTAAACTTTTTTTTTTCACTTCTGGGAAACTGTTCATTTTAATAGGAAAATGGCTGTTTTCACTGTGTCTCCTCTCAAATAAAACAAGTTTCATTCTACTATGTGGGGCTTTTCTAAAGATTTTTTTGTGAACCTTCAGGAGGGAGAAACATCATATATGACATAGCGAAACTTCTTGAAAGTTCCTCCTTCTCCAAAGTTCTAGTAATTGTAGCAGCTGCTTAGTACTTATCTCTATATTTCCTCTTCTCCCTTTCTTTGTCTCTCTCCGTCTTCCACACTTTCTCCCTGTGTCTCTTTTCAGGATCATATTTTTTTCTCAATTGGGTGGCACTATGTAGGGTTTTTTTTTTTTTTTCCCCACTCCCTCACCCAGCTGCCTTGTCTCAAATAAAGCTACAGCCTCAGCTGTCTTCACATCTACTCTTTCCTGGGAGGAAGTGGGAACAAGTCAGGTCCCAAACCTCAACTCCATGTCTCCCCATTCACAATACAGTCCAGGCAAAGGGCCTGGGCTGAGGTGTATATGAGGTAGGTTTACTTTGCCTCCTCTTTCTGTACAGTCCGTGTAAAAACACAGCCTGCGGTAAGCACGGGGAGGCCACTATGTAGGGTTTATGTAGAGAACTCCTACCCTCTCTCACCTCTCACATTGGTCCTCAACCCGTGCCTCTGTGCAGCAAAATGAAGCATCTATTCTCCTTAGGAGGTGGGATTATAAATATTTAGAATTTAAAAGGTTTCTCCTGGTCCCATAATTTTTGTTTTTCTTATAAAAGCAGCATAGTTTCAATGTAAAACATTAGAAAATAGAGACACACAAAAAGTAAATATATAAATGTATATATATATTTTTTCATAATCCTACCACCCAGAGGTAACTTTAACACATTTCTAGAACTTGTGTGTATGTGTGTGTGTGTGTGTGTGTGTGTGTGTGTGTGTATTTTTAAAAACAAAAATGGGTTCCTCCTCTACCTAGATTTGTAATCTTATTTTATTTAATATATGATGATTGGACCCATGTCAATAAATATTTATTTTTACACTGTTTTAATGACTTAATAGTATTCCATTATATAAATGTACTGTTGTTTATTTAATCATCACCATATACTTATATATTTAGATTGTATTGTAGATGTTATTTTCCATATCTTTAATTTTTCTTCAGAGTAAATGCCTAGAATTGGTATTTTAGGTAAAAAAATATATATGTTTTTATATTTTTTGTTGCATATTGCCACATTGTACTGAGAGTGATAATACCAGTTCTTCCATTCGCACCAGTACTCTCTCAGGCTGTTTCCCCTATACTCAAACCCTCACCAATACAGGATGTTATTACTTTTCTTTGAAAGCATTTAAAAAAATCACATATAAACATTGTATATTATTATTATTTTACTTTTTATTGCTTTGATCATAAATGGCAATAAATTTGTGTCAACGCCCTGCAGATTTCAACTTGGACATCCTTCTTTCTCCTGGAAAGACTTTCTGACCCCTCCATTCTGGATTGGCTGCCTCCCATATCTTCCCATAGAAGTGTGTACTTTGAGGGCCACATTCTACTCTTTACTTTACTTCTGTTTCTGCTTCACTAGACTTTAAGATCCATAAGGACAGAGAGCCTGCTGTCTTTGCTCATCATGTGCCAGCTACTGGCATATCATAGCTTCTAAACAAGCAGTTGTTAATAAAAACCCAGAAACCATGATTTTTCATAATCATTGGTTAATATCTTCTCTATGTTAGTGAAACTATATTTTATTTCACCATTTTAACAGCAAAACGGTGATATTTTCCCCCTAATTTGTAGAGATTAGAAACAAACATGCACATATTAACCCTAGTGAATAAATGAATGAATGGATGGATGAATGGAAGTTCTTGTCTGTTATACTTCTAGTCCTTTGAAATCTACTTAGCTGACTTGAGAACATACCCCTGATCTCTAGACTGAAAGTTGACTTAAAAACAAACCAAAACAAAGCAAAAGCACAAAGAGAAAACTAAATAAAGGGTGTTTGTTTGATACCTCAAAATAGATTGGATTATATTCCACTTTATAAATTCATTCAATCTTGGAGTTCTACCCATGATTGAGTTCCCAGCTAATCCTTTTTTTTTTAATGTTATCTAGATACCCTTCTGGTCTGGAAGTCCTGTTCTAAATGAATAATGGGTAAAAAGATGTCTGTATTGAAAACTCCAGATCTTAACCTTTTGTATTACATATACCAGGAATTTCCAACTGAATTCCTACCAAAATCTGTTCTAAGCCTCAAATAATTGATTATTTTATTAATATACATTTCAAATTAATTTTTATAAATCAGAATGTTATTTGGATTAGCTAACTTAATGCAATTTATTAATATTCAAACATTAATAAAGAGGTAAATGATGTTAGTAATTTTAATATAACTATTGAGAAAGCAGAGAAATGGTCTTGGTAGAAGTCAACTGGAAATGAGTTTTGCTTATTTAGAAATCTGAGGTCAACTAATACAAACAGTACAACGGGGACAGATTTAGGGAAAGACTCATAGTTACCTCTTAATTTCTGGTAAAACAAGTACAAAAGGACATTTGATTATGTGAAAGCAACGTTAAGCAATCCTTTATTAAAATTATATTTTTAAACATAATGAGGTATGTTGAGAACTAGGAGTTGAATGTAAAGTATTAAAGAGAAGAGCTTGAAATAACTTAAAATGTTTTATTTATTCCTACTCCTAATTTTCAGGCTCAGAATTGACAAGGACTTTGACCTAAAATAGGTACACATAGCACAATTACATGGTGGGTGGAATGCTAAAAAGAGGTGGCCCTGTTTATCTTTGAATTAACAAAGAGTAAAAGGCCGTTTCTGACAGTTTTGCTTCGGGGACTGGATTAAAAAGTATGCCATTTATGTTTGGTACATTAAATTCAATGTTTGGCTTGAGCTTATAAGGAATTTCTAGTCAGTTCAGGTTGTATTAGATCATTAAAAATTGCATTAGAGATTATTGTTAACACTATGATATAAAAAAAGTTTATCTAAAAAGATAAAGCCTCTGTTACCAAATTTTTTATGTTTCCTTGATGTACTTTTTATTTGCTAAAGTTTTAATCTCATCATCTCTTAGTAGTTTCCTGATTTTGTAGTTTATGTCTCAGATACTGCTATTTAATCAGTGGGTCAGACTAATAAACCCTAGCTCATGCTCACTAAAATTTCAGCACAAACAGATTTGAATGAATGTGTTATCTTGTCAGTACATTGCTCTTTTTGTGCAATTGCCCATATAGTTATTGTCCATTTTATGTTGTAAGCTTTGGAAAGATGAGAAGCATATCTGTATAACTTGAGCTGAATAATTTTTAATAGCATATGAAACTATGTTAGATTAAATAATGACAACAATAACACTAATTTTAACAATTAAATTTAAAAATCCATTTATTCCACACCTACTCTATGTGTGGCACTATGCTAAGAATTATATATAAATTATCTCTGCAAGATAGGTATTATCTCCATTTTACACATGAGTTAATTGAGGCTCTAGAAGGTGAAATAATTTGCTAAAGATTCAGTTATTAGGTGTTAGAATTAAAAAGTAACCTACGTTACTCCAAAGACCATGATATTCTATTACATATGCTATTATTGATAGTTAAATGACATCTATACCATTAGGCGTGCTGTGTTTTACTGTATTCCTATTATGATAGAGCAGTGCCTCTCAGACTTTAATGTGACAACCTAGTTAAAATGCAGATTTTGATTCAGTGAGTGGGGACCTGAGATCCTGCATTTCCAACAAACTCCTAAGTAATGCCGGCGTTGCTGACCTGTGGACCACCACTTTGGGTAGCAACCTCTAGGGCAGAGATGCCCCACGTGGTGGGGAAGGGACGTTGGGAAGCATGCTCATGGGACAGTCATTGGAAGTATCTAAAAGAAGCTTTCAACCTATAGTTTTCCTGTTCCTGGAAGAACTCATATGCCCTTGTCCACCTCCTAAAATCAATGCTGAAGGGAGCTAGCCTTGAATACTGATTAGTGTGCTGCTACGTATATCCCTCATGTGTTTTGGGACAGCAAAGGATTGAAAATGACTGATAGAGACAGTTCGGCTAGAATACTAAAAGCCAGTTTGAGGCCTGGCTGACAGTGTCAATGTTAGGGCAGAGGGGAAAGGAAACATAAAGAGGGAACTGAGTTTGGGAAAGAAGAGAGGTGAGAGAAGGAGAAAGATGAGAAAAAGTGGGGGGAAATAACCAATTACATACGGTGGTGAGTGACAGGATGGCACCCATGATTGCCAGAAAGAGCCAATCTCATATTGCCTCAGAGCATAATTTAAGGATGTGCGTCATCTCAAAAATACCACTTTTCTCATTTTGCTATGGGACTTCAGATTATAGTTTTGATTCAGAGCAATTGCTAAGATAGTATAATATGTCAGTTAGCCTCTCCTATCCAGTAGCAATTTCAGGGTGAATATTTTGTACTGGGTGAAAACAGAACCTTTCATTTCACTTTAATCTTTGCCATAATTGATCTAGAGTTATCTTGTCTTTTTTTTATTTTATTTTTTTTTATTGGGGAATTGGGGGGATGGGAACAGTGCTGGGGAATTGGGGGAAGGGGAAGACAAGTTGCTGTCGTTTTGTTCTTCAGTCTAGTTGTGGAGGACGTCGCTTCACTGGCCCAAGTTGGCACCATCATTGCGCTCTTCCTGGGTGAGGCAGATCAGTCGCCGGCTTCTGGACGGCCGCTCACTGTGGCTGCTGGCTACATACGGTAGCCCATGGCAACCCACTGCCACAGGGGCTGCAGCCTACGCCATCGCCAGCGACTCACAGCAGCCCAGCTCCAGGTTGAGCTGTTTTTCAGCATCTTAGCTGTGGAGGGCAGTGTCACTGGCCCTCATATGTGGGATCCGAACCGGGGCCCTCTGGCATTCCAAGCCAGTTCTTAACCATCGCGCCACTCAGCCGGCCCTAGAGTTATCTTGTCTTTATAATTTGGCTAGTGTATTTGTGTAATTGGAAAGAGTGAGATGGAATTGGGGTAGTCAAATTCCATTACTTCGTTCCTGAGAAGTGTGTGTGTGTGTGCAAGTAAAACACACACACAGGCACACTCCTATCAGTGGACTGTTGAAAAATGAAAGCTGCTTTTTTCAAGTTGTATTTTCAACAAATACAGGCATTACTTTTATAATTCTTTATTTGAAAAGACAACTAGGTGCAAATACCTTTGCCAGATTACAGAGGTAGATGCCAGATGGAATATCGAGGGCACTAGGTAGCTTATGAAATACAAATGTTATTGTAAGTTTGTTATCGCTTCTTCAAACCCACTGTAAAACAAAACCTTATTGGAGGTCCTGGTAGTTTGCCCTAGTAACAAGGGCAAACTTTGGGTCAAAAGCACCATTACTTGAACATAATAACGACATGAACCCAGATTTTGACGGTGGCCAGAGAGGCTCTTATTTCAAAATGTGATAAGACAACAGCAACTGCTGCAAACTTTTTTTGATCCAGGCCTTCTCAAATTATCCCCTCATGATGTGCTCTCACATGGAACAGCTGATTGAAACACTGAACCTCACTAACACAACCAGTAAAGATATTATGCCACTATATCTCGGATGGGAGTTTCCTAATCCTTACAAATGTGTTTACTCTCATCAGCTCCTTGGTATGCATGGCTCCACCTGGATGGAATCTGTGCAATTTATGTCAAAATTGTAAAGCACTTTCCCAGATTATTGATTCATTAGATTCTATGTTTTCAACCTACAATCCATGCCTGTCTCCTCCTTGAGAAATTTCAAATATGTGTTGTTTAGCCTGGTACATGAGAAATATGTAGAGTTTTAGTCACAGGTGTTTCACTGTTGATCATTGCTCTGCATCCGAAGACTTTGTGGAGAAAACTAGCAAGAGTGACATAAGATTGTTTGCAGCATCTATTGATATTTACAGAGCCTTCAACTTTGTGGACAATAGACATTGTGGTCTAAGCTTCATGAGCTTCTTCTAACTGAACCCAGCTTCTAATGCTTTTCCAGAAGCTTCATCTTAAGAGTTAGGATCAGGCCCGAACCTCTTGTGAAAGATCAGAGATAGATTTAATACCCTTTCTTCTAAATTCGATTCTAAATGACATGCTTTGGGATCAGTTGGATGCATGTTCCTCACTATACAGAACTAAAAATAAGTACTTGGCCTTTTGAGCTTCTTTTGCTCGGCCTGCTCCAAACTCTTTGGATTGTACTTTTTCTTCTGATAATGGCTCTTGAGCTGTTCTTTACTGCTTAGCCCACTTCTGCTTCTTTGAAATGTATCTTTTCTTCTAATAAACTGTCCTTTTCTGTATTTTTTTTTTAAAAAGGTACTTTATTGTCTTCTGTATATATGGCATGGCTCAATGTATCCCAAACTCTGAAGGATTTAAAATTCAACCAGTCTTCTCATTGCACTATAGTACCTGGAAAAAAAGTGTTTGAGATGAACTCTTTTAGAGCTTGAATCATAATTTTTGGTATATGTACTTAAGAATATGCTTTGGTTTTATCTGTTAGCTTATATTGCTTGTATTGCTGGTCAGTCTATGAACTCCATCCATCATTTTTCTTTCTGTTATGAGAAAATTTACTGACCAGGTTTGTTATTTGATTGAAATTTTAAATTTCATCCTAAAGGATTGAATTATTATAATTTTAAACTATTATGGTTATTTACTCTCTAATTCTATCCTAAGTGATAAAACATAATCAATTCTGGTTTAGTAACAGTCTATTAAACATAGATAAAAATTAGGGTGAAATTAGCCTATTATTATTAGATACTAGTTTAAATTATTGACTTGGTGTTGTTATTGATTTCATTCATAGCTTACTACCTTAATAGCTATAAACAATGTTATTTAAAATTTCCTAATTTGAAAAATTCAGTTTGGGATGTTTTCTATTAAATTTTCCTCATTTTTCTAGAGAATATATTTGTGAAAAGAAATATAGAAGCTTATATTTCCTCACTCCTTACTTATATTTGGGCCTGGCCAAAGTTTTCCATTTAAGTAGTGATTAATGTTTTCTTTCTACCCTAATATAAAAATTGGAGAGTGGTTCTTTCTCTTTGATTAACTAAAGACAATTTAATTGTTAAAACAAACAAATAAAAATTACTGTGCACATGGGGAACTTGGCTTCATTGAGTTTTATTACTGATAAGTAACATTATATGAAATAAGAGCTGCAAGTCATGAGTCTTCATTATAAATAGCTAAATCTGAATTGGATCTTCATAAAACATTTCTGATATTTTTTCACTTCTTAGAAAAAAAACATCTTCCTATGTTTTTCTCTAATTACTTTGTAGATAGCATTCACTCAAAATGAAGGCATATGGAATCAGAGAGCCATAACTTTTAAACTTTAATTGAAATAAAAATGTATTACTTTTAACAATAAATATCATGTCAATGGGAACTGTTAAACTTCCTTCGGTTTTAAATTAGCAAGTTGGGAATGGCATCCTAGCATCTCAAGCAAAGTACCATGAAGGGATAAGCAACTTTCCTAAAGCCTTTACATCCCCACAAGCCCGTGATCCATGCAGGCAGCCGAGGGCAGTAGCGAGCTTTCTTCTGTGAGTTCAGTTCTACCCCAGGTGCATGGGAAACAGAGATAGTACACAACACAACCCCAGTTCCAAAGGAGTTCCAACTTTAGGGAGAAGTCAAGAAGAACACACGCAAAGACTGTATAATACCCAGATCCCCTTTAGAAAAGGGGGGGGGGGAACTAGAAGTACAAAATTGGGAACAAAAATGAATACTTACAACTAGAAAAGAAAACTAATAGATTACTGGGATCTTGGAGACTTAGATGTCTTCCTTCTGAGAATCTTCTAAGCTATTGACCAGAATTGCTTACATAGAAAAGCTCCCTGCGTGCAGCTGGGCTTCCCGTCCCCACCTGGAACATTCTGCAGCTCCAGGGAGTCCCAGGATGCGGGTCAGGAGTTCTGGGGGTAGCCGCTTCCTGGCTTCCCAGGCCGCCTGCCTCTGCACACACCTGGCTTCAATAGCCGGTAAGAACACTGTCCAAAGACACCAGCAGGACCAAGGAATGTGTTAAACATTCAAAAAACATCATATGTGGAATATTTTCTGTATTCGCCCATCTTAAACCGGAAGAGAGGGTGTAGAATGAAGAGGTGGGACAACTTTTCTTCATGTCAGTGTCGACCACTTGGGTCCCCAGCATGATGCGATGATTCAGAGCAGCAGCAGGGTCCTGTGAAGGCTGATGGCTGCAGCCAAGACTCAACCCCTCCTCCTCTTTGAAAGTGAAGACCCTGTTGGGCATCCAGGATGGTCGCAGGCCAGGCCGAGTAGCCCTTCCCCTTCACCTATAAAGCTGGGCTCTCCAAAAAGACTCCAGTGGACTCTCCCCATGTCTTCTTTCCCATGGACCCCATATGTGAAATCCCTACATGTATTCACTCATCTGGTATTTGCTGAGCACCTTTTCTATGCCACACGCTGCTCTAACTGCTGTGACTGTGCAATGCAGGCAACAGATGAAGCCACTGCTCTTATAAAGACATAAGTGTACCATGTGTCATGTGGTCAGTGTGAAAAGGAAGGACAGAGGACAAAGGAAGGCAGGGGCTGGGGGAACCAAGGAGAGCCTCTCTTTGGGTGCCAGTGAAGTGAAAGCATATGCAGGAGACTACTTGGTGAAAGAGTGTTCCAGTCAAAGGGATCAGAAAGGGCAGAGGGCCTGTGTTTTAGGAGGCTGCTGTGCTGGAGTGGAGAGGGAGGAGGGAGGCGGTGATGAGACTAGGGAGGTAGCTAGAGACAAGGTCATGTGGCACCTTTGAAGGTCAAGGTCAGGAATTGGGAGGAGGCTGAGCAGAGGGGTCACATGATCTGACTTGGGCTTCAGAAGGACCCCTCTGACTGCTGTGTAGGAGTAGAGAGACCCATAAAAAGGCCAGTGCAAGAGTCCGGGTGAGAGACAGCGGAAGCCTGGGGTAGAGTTTTGGTAATTGGGGATGTTAAGTATCGGTTGGATTGTGTGTTCTCTAACTTAGTGTCTGGATTCCCAGCTCCAAGGAGACTTACAGATTGTCAAGGAGGTTAATTCAAGGATCCCTGGTGTCTGCCACACTAGTATTTCTCCAAGTGCAATGTGGGCCATCGGTACCAGGACCCGCTGTAGCTTTTGTTAAAACAAAGATTCCCCGGCCTTGTCCAGACTCCACGGAATCTCTAGTGAAGGAAGCCCAGGTATGTGAGCATCCTTTAACAATTCCTCAAGTCATTCCCGTGCCGGATACATTGTGAACCACTGGCTGGTCCTTACAAGAGAGAGTTGAGCCCTTGCAAAAGTTTGTGTCTTGTTAGACAGTTTGAGCCCACATTTTAAATCCTTGCAGGGCAGAATTGAGGACATATTGTGAACTTAATGAGACTGGTAACAGCTCACTGTGTTTGCCTGAACTCTTAATATGGGATGCCTTAGCAACCTGTCACATTTCAGCCTTATCAGGGGCTTCATGGAGCGTTCTGTCATTTTTAGATTGGTTTTCATTTTACATAACCTTCTGGGTAAACTTGATTTTTTTTAGCCTTAGATCAGAGATTATAAATACTAACAAAGAGTTTTCTTAAGCTTATATCTATATGATATAAGATGTGTGAAGCTATGTTTAATAAGAGATGAGAAAGAGGACCTGGCATAACTTTCTGAGGCTATTTTGATTTCTTATAGATTAATAACTGAGTATTCTCTATTAACAAACGATTAATGTAATAAAATAGAATTCCTTCGCTTCCAAAACAGAAAATGATGCTTTGAGATGAGGCAGTAAGGATTGAAGCATGAAATAATAGCCAACAGTTTTTTTTCTGTCTTGCTTTCTCTCCCTCTTCTACCTTCTTTATTGCCTCATACTTAATCATTTTTATAGATGAGTGAATACGGAAGTGTTTCTCTAAAATCTTTTGCCATTGTATGCGCTTGTATTGTACTCAGAGTATGACCATCATGTTATATTCTGAGGTTTCCCACTGTGTCATGCACACTATGCATGTCTTATGCTTGTCCCTGAAATTACAATTCTTAATGGTTTTATGGTAAACCCTTGTGACACTATGCTGTATGTCATATAACAATTTCTTTACTGTTTGCCAATTGTAAGTTTTTTCCAGTTTTGCATGATAAAACAATGAAATATGACACTGCTCTAAATATCTTTATATAAATTACTTCATCTTTTTTTGGGTTATCTTCTTAGGAAAGGTTCCCAATTGTAAGATTACTGGACTAATCTATAATAAGAGATAAAAAAAATTGTAACTCACTGCCAGATTGTTTCTCAGAAATCTTGAGCTGCTATTCCATGTCATGCTATGGATAATATTTCTTCTTCATCATAGCAATATAAAATTTAGGCACTTAAATTTTTTTTTGCCAGTTTAATAGATGGAACTTACCCTATTATTTAAGTCTTTTTATCATCTTTACTGTGGTTAAAATAGGATACTTGTAAAATTGGGACATGAATTTAGGGCAGAGTCAGAGCGACAGCTTTCCTGCAAATGGCTCTCTGGCTCATAAGCTGTTATTTTTCAGGTCTCTCTGGCCCATTTTGCAAGCCACAACCTGACCAAATGAAAGTTCTAGATATTCCACCAGGCTGTTGCTCTGGGGAGAAGTTCTGCTTCTGGGCAGAAGAGGGCAGTGATTGTTTGTACCAAGTCAGGACAAACCCGTCTGACCCATTTAGGGAGAGCCACCAACGCCAGAGACAGCCCTTCCCTTTGGGGTCCGATGCCCACAGAGGCGGCAGCCTGAGGGCTGTCCATACCTGATGAAATCTGTTAAGCATTCGATTTGCTGTTATTCACTGAGCTTACAGAGTTCCAGCTGCCTGGTTGGAGACCACTGGGGTGATTTACATTTCTGACACCACAGACTTGGCACCCAGGAGACACCAGCCCACCTCAGTATTAGCATTTGATGAAAAGTGAAGGCTAGGAATTTAGAGAGGCTGGAATAGCAGCCAGACTGGGAATGTAAGGATGGTTTTGTTAAAAGTGGGAACTGCTACCCAAGATTTTTAGGCCAGTCATGTTTCTGCATTCTTCTTTGTTTCCCCCTTCAAAAAGCCACATAGCAAATACACAAGTGCGGTCTAATTGCAAAGGTTAAATCTTAACATAGAGACCTGAGCAATCCTTAAATTCCCACTTCTTGTTCCATTACACTCCCTTCCTCAAACACCACCATTGATAATGGTTTGATGATTTAGTGGGTGTGTAGATACATAGGTTCATATGCACATGTATCTTTTCTCTACAAAAGCGGGTTCTTACCATGCATACCATCCTGAAACTAGTTATTTTTTTTTCTACTTATATAAGATTTATCACTGTTTCCCTAAGAGCTCAGATTGGTCTACCTTATTCAGCATAATGACCTGTAATATGAATGATCATGAATTAATTAACCATTATACTAATGAGAGACATTTAGGTTGTTTTCAATTTTCATTATTACAAATAATTCAAAGTGAATTTCCTGGCATATATAACTTTGTGCACAGACTTAGATGTATCTGTAGGATGAATGCTATATGTAAAATTGCAGGGTCAAATTTTATGTGCATTTTAAATTTTAATAGATATGGTCAAATTGCCCTTCAAAAGGGAGAATGTAACTTTTTAAGGCCAGTGACATGAGTCAGATGGCGCCACAGGCAGCTAGCTCTGCAAAATCACAGCCCACGGTCACTAATACTTCTTTTTAACAGCCGGTATTTTGTTCCCTAATTGAGGACTTCTGTCTCCTCGCTGCACACTGCTGGGCATTTCTGGTCCAGCTGTGGGCTGGAGCCAGGGAGAGATTCCATCTTGAGACCTACTTGGAGATGAGGAAACCTCCAACGAAAAACGATGGTGTGAGTGCAGGATGCAAAGTAAATATGGAAGGAGTTCAAAACCAGAAAAACTTCAGGGGAGAGGTGTCCCACTGTGGAAATCTCTGAGACCAAAGGAGAGTTTTATTTAAGAGAGAGACTGCTTGGGGCCGGCCGAGTGGCTCAGTTGGTTAAGAGCTCGCTCAAGAGTTTGAGCTCTGAGCAACAGCGGTTCGATGCCTGGCCTGAGCTGAGCTGCCCCTGAGCTGCCAACAGGTGACAGGATGGCTCAGTTTAAAAACAAAAACAAAAAAAAGAGAGAGAAAGACTGCTCAGTATCTGCTGACCTAGCAGGGACTTCACTTTTAACCATCGGCCAGGCCCAGAAGTCCAAAGAAACATCCCAGCTACATGTGAACTGTGCTAGCTCCTCACCTCACCCCTCACACCTCCCTTATGCTCCACCTTGACCTTCCTGAGAGCAGAATTAAGCATGGAAGCAGGTGAGCAGAAGGAGCAGAGGACAGGGGGACTGGACCATTGCCACCCCTCCACTGCCCCTGACCTGTGAGCTGGGGAAGGGAGAAGATCAATGCAAAGTTAGAGAAATTCAGACACTTGATATTTATGAGATTGGAGAGTCAAATTACTGAACTGAGACTGTGTTTTACATAAAAGTGAGCCAAAGACCTTATCATCTGAGAGTTGCCAAGAAATCAGGGACTTGCCCAAACTTTCATTCAGACGCAGCGTTCCCACTGCATAGTGTAGAAAGTGTGATTCTCAGCCTTAGCGGCACTTAAGTGCTGCTGAGGAAATTTTCGAAACTCCCAAGGCCCAGGCCCTGCCCCGGCCGTGCCCCAGACCAAACCAGTTAGAATATTTGAGGGTGAGGCCAAGGCATGAGAATCTTGAAGGCTCCCCACGTGATTTCAACGTGCATACAGAGACAAAAATAAAGGTGCACTTCGACCATCATCAAGAGACTGTTCTCTCTGCCGGAAAACACTTCTGTTTATGTGTTAATCCCAGGGCTTTTACAATATAATTCTTAAACCTCTTCAAGAGCTGATGGACAAATTACAGATTTAAAAGTACATTTTAAACTTTTCCAATACTTATGTCTTCTGTTCCCTAACTCTACAAAAGATACTCTTTTAAAAATATGCATGTATAGGGATAAGGGTTTATTATAGACTAGACTCTAAATTGTGTTCAGTAGAATATTGAGAAAGCTAGCTAAAACCCAAGCTGTTCAATTTGAAAAATACTTGAGGATTTTATAAATAAACTGTAATGGGGTGAGTTTTCAATTAAGTTTATAATGGGACATACTCTAATTTACCGGTATATATTCACCTTAATAAAGAGGTGCATACCTCGGGGCTCCAGGAGCACTGCAGAAAGTTTTGCTTGGGCTTTGCTTTCTTGCTTCAATACCAACAAGAAGAACCTGGGAGAAAATTGTAGCTTGGCAGAAAAAGCAAGTGCTTCACTTGTGATTTTTTTTTTCCCCATTCAAACTTCTCCCTCGTGGTGTTTATTGATTCCCAAAAGCTGAGTGTTTGGACTGACTACATCAGAATCACTCTGGGAGCCTGTGAAAATATTGATTGCCTGGCCCAACCCCAGACCTCCCGAGCCAACCTTTCTGGGTGAAGCCCGAGTAGCGATATTCTAACAGGGGCTCCCGGGTAGTTAGGAGGCCCAGCCACGTTTGGGCAGCTTTGGCAAATGCCAGCTGGTAACGAGACCTTAGTCTAAGTGTAAAGCCTGCAGCGGGGAGAGATAGATAAGTCCTCAATTAGGGAACAGAGTACTGGCTGTGATAAAAGAAGCATTGATGACTTTGGGCTGTGATTTTGTAGAGCTAACTGTGTGTGGCACCATCTGAAAGATTCCAGTGAATATTTTAAGTCATTTTTGGAGCCTTTGAGAAGGTTTCCTGTGTTTTCAATGGGGTAGGGTGGGGGTCACATGGAGAATTTTTGTAGATGTTTTCTTCATGTGGTCATAAGTTGAAATAAATGATTAATTGGGGAACTAGGACAGAGGAAAAGTCCTGGTCTCTTGTGGACTCAGACATTTTTATGGGGCATGAACTCTCTTCATGCCTCTCATGAATCTTTCTTCATCTTTCTTGCACTATCTTTCTCTTCAGTGTAGTACAAGGAAAGAGGGATAGGCTTAGAAGCCGGGCAGTTATAAAATAAAGTCCTGGTGCTGCAACCTAGCTGTGTGAATTTAGCCAAGTTCCATAACCTCTCTGGGCATCAGTGAATTCAGCAGGCAAGAGAGGTCAGGTCCCTGTGGTTTGTGAGGACTGAATGAGTTAACACATTTAAGCATGTATTCGTCCAACACTGAGTACCTTCTGTAAATCAGTGTCCCTGGCTCCTGGGATATAGCTGATGCTTACTGAACGATAGCCAGAGATTACAGAATGGCCCAGAAAGTACGTTTCATGGGATCTCGAATCTGTAAAAAGTGCTAAACTATTTCTGGCAATGCTCTAAAATAGAGAAAATTGTGCTTACCAGAGGTCATCTCAAGGAGTATTTTACGTGGTTGAGAGAAATTCTTTCATAAGCTGCCTGGAATGGGTGTGGAGAGGAGAAGTGTGGGTGTTGACAGGTAGGACCTCACAATCTTTGCCTGTGACAGTCTCTGTTGATGCCTGTTCTAATAGCACCCCTGTCAGAAGTGTCCCCGGTTGGAAAGTAAATCATATGGTCATCCTGTTGAAGAATCATGCTCTAGTAACATTCAGTGGTCACGGAACTACCTCTTGGGGGAGAGGGTGTACTGTATAGCTGTGGTGCTCCTGAGCCTCGGGCTGGAGCGGAACCACTTGGACCCTCCAGGAGAGGCTAAGCACTTCCCCTAGTACCTTTCTCCACTTAGTACCCAGTCCTTCTTCTAAATAAATACACACTGAACAAAATAGTTTGAAGAAGCACTAGCAGGCCCATGGCTCAGGCTAGCCCAGATGGGACTACATATATTGACCACCTCAGTAATAAGGTAGGAGAGTCATTTATCAGGAAGAGAAATGGGCCAAGCCCCAGGAAGTCCAGACTTTAGTCTTCATCACTATTTAACCTATATCTGACTTATTTTTCTCAGCCACGTCTAGCTGTTGTCATTGTACATGAGTCTAATAGGCTCTTGCTAACTGCTAGTCAGCCACATGCTGGAAATGAGATCACCAAAGTCCTGGGTGATGGACCCAGGGGATTCTTCTGTGAGACATTGTGAATGTATTTTGAGACATCTTTTAGTTGCTCTATTCCTTTTCTTATTTCAAGAATTTCCCAACTGCTTGAGGTTGCTGGGTAAGTATGGTGTAGCCATCTGGGTAAGGTGTGGCTGTGGTTTCAAGTCGCATGATATTCTGCCAGAGAACAAGAGTCATGGATAAGTGACCTCTCCTATGTTGTCTTGCCCACTCCCTTGATAATCTCCCTGGTCTCATGAATTTCACACCATTTTCATGTGGATGACTCTCAAATTGACACTCTCAGTGCAGGCCTTCTTCCCAAACCCTTGATTTGTGTATACAGACGCATGTTTGACATTTCCTCTTCAGTGTCTCAGGCATTTCAAACTTAATATGCCTAAAATGGAACTCTTGAGTTTCCTCCAAATCTGTTCTTCCTGAAACCGTCTCCATCTCATTAGCTGGAATTCCGTTCTTCCTGTTGCACAGAAGAAAATCTTAACATGATCATTGACTTCTGTCTCTCGCTCATACTACATTCGCTACATTATCAAATTCTATCTGTTCTACCTTCAGAATATGTCCACAGTTCAATGACAGTGTCACCTCCACTGCTACTGCTTTGGCCTAAGTAGGTTCATGTCTTGTCTAAATCATTTCCCTAGTCTCCTAATTGAGACTTTTTTCTTTCACTCCCCCCCCCACTTTTTTTTTGCTTTTCACCCTTGGGCCTCTTAGAATTTATTTCAGCCAGAGAAATCTTGTGAAATACAACTCAGGGGATGTCACTTGTTTTTTTCCTGAAAATCCTCCAGAGGTTTCACAATTCACTCAGTAAAACCCAGAGCTCTTACAATGACCTAAAAGACTCCACATGACCCATCCTCCCACCCTGCCCACCTGCCCATTCCACATCTGTAAGATCATCAACCCAGAGACCATCCTCCTTGGCCCTGCTAGCTACATTGCTTCCTGGCCGTTCAGAGAACACAAACACGCACTTCCACGGGCCGACTCCCACCAGGCAAGCTTCTACCCTGGCTGTTGCCCTTGCTCTTTCTCGTGTCTGGAATGCTTTCCTTGGGGATATCACTTGGCTCATTTCCATCACCTCCTTATTTCCTTCCTCACATGGTTCCTTCTCAGTGAGGGGCTGGCCTCATCTAAAGCTGTATCCATTCCTCTCACTCGTCCTCCTCTTCCTTGCTTTTTGTTCCTCTCAGCACTGACCATTGTTTGACATACTTTATATTTTACCTATTTTCTCTTAAAAAAAAATAAAGTGTCTGTGCTCCTCAACTTGAATGTAAGCTCTGAGGACAGTGATGTCTTTCTTCTTCTTAATCTGTTTGGATAACTGCAAACAATGATCTAATCCAGGTCTTAACCTGTAGGAGTTCCTCAGATAGATCTGCTGAGGAAATGAATGAACCAATGCATGAAATGAATGAAATAGTCCTGTGGACATCAACTGAGATTTGGAGAGCAAGGCATCAAGAGTGGGACTTAGTGTCAAACTGTATAACTGATATATTTTTCTGTTAACCTTTTTTTTTTCTACTTAGAATGATAGTAAACTAAAGGATCTTCAAGGGTACCCCTGCTGGCTAGCCCAACTTTTCTCTAAGCTCAGGACCCTTTCTAGTACAGCATTCTTAAGGTATGTGTTATTCATGTTTTGGTATGAGACATGGTAGGAAGCAAATATAAAAAAAACCTTCTTCTTATGGTAGAAACTCTGATCTGCTTCTCTGAGTCAGCAGAGGCTGTAAGTCCCCAGAAGCACTGCCAGGTGCCCTCCTTGCTGGGCAAACGTAGGGTGGGATAAGGTGTGTTGCTACTGCTGCCTTGGACAAAGCGTGCAAAACTCCTTTTGCCGTGTTTGTGCCTAGCAAAATCTCTGTCTCCCTTAGGTTTCCAGAACTCTCAGAAGGGAGTGATGGACTAGTTAGGATTAGGAGCTCAGAGGCCTTTGGGAAGGCAAAGGACTGAATCTCTAACCTAGAGGTCAGCAAGCATTTTTTTGTAAAGGTCCAGATAGTAAATATTTAGGACTTGCTGCCCAAATGGTCTCTGTCACAATAACTCAAGAAACAACTTTGCTGTTGTAACACCAAAGCAGCTATAAAGAATACATCACAGAATAAGCACTCCAGTAAGTGCTTATTCCCTGATGGCTATACTCCAATAAAACTTTATTTGCGGACATTGAAATTTGAAATTCATATAATTTCCCTGTGTCATGAAATGTTCTTTTGATGTATATATGAACCATTTAAAAATGTAAAAACTATTTTTAGCTGTGGGTCACATGGAAGCAGACAGTAGCACCTGTGGTTTGTTCATCATTGCTCTAATCCTTGGTTCCCAAGGCAGAAGACTGTCCAGGGTTCCACTGGTTGAGGGAGTGCTGATTCTAGCACACAGGAGCTGGTGTTGTGCTCTGAGAAGCCTCGGCCAATGTTCACATAGGAGAGGGAACCGTGACCTGGGTCTAGATGTAAGACAGCCTTATGGGCTAGGCAGGGCTTGGCAGCCCTGGCATGATCACAGCATTAGATGCCCATCCTCTGGGTTGTGCAGGGCCTGTGATCAGAAGGCGGTGGTCTGATCAAGTACCCCGGAGCCTCTTTCTGCTGGGCTTTTGGAAAATGGACTAATCCCTTTTGAAATCAGTGGGCCCCTAGGATCTTTGTACAATTTGGGGTAGGGCTGAGGCTAATTCTCCAGAGAGCTATTGGGCTTCCTGCTAATGTAGTTATATAGGGTCAAGCCAACCCTATTTGTAATGCAAGCTAGTGAAGAGGGTTATACCTGTTATCCTTAACTTACTCCTCTTTAGTTCCCAGAGCTCCATAGCACGGCCCCTCCTGAGAGCTCAGTAGTACTTGGTGAACTGATGTTTACAGAAACGTAAACCACTACCTGTTCCTTGGTCAATGCTTTTTCAAGAGCTTCTGAGATTGAAAGGAAAGGGACTAATGTGTATTGAACTACCATGTTCAGGCATGGTGCTATGGGCCATCACATACATTATCTGCTTTCATCCTCCCTAGAAGGTAAGTATCTTTATTTACAGGTGATAAGTAACGTGTCCAATGTCTTACAGCTAAAAGTGGTGTAGTCCATTTGAAGCCAGTCCTCTCTGATTCTTTACCCCTCCATTGCATTTCAGTAGATGAATGTCACCCATTCTTTGAATAAAGCAGGGGGAAAAGTGTATTTGATGTGTTGGCATAGGTCATTTTCAAGCCTCCTCACTGTCATTAAACCTCAAACCAAAATCCATCCTACTTATATCAGGCTATTTTTCGGCTCATACCAATTACATAATTACTTTGTAATATGTTAGTTTGTAGGCTTTGATATGACATTTAAAAATATAATGCATATTCTTTTATGAGGTGAATTCTGTCTTCCTAGCCAGCTTGAAATTTCTCTCAGAGCATCAAAGACTCGGTTTGGTAGGACTCCAACCCCAGTGTCATTTAAACACCTTTCCTTTCAGTTCAGACACTTAAACACCTCTCATGCCTCTTATGTCCTTTTTCATAAATGAGTAGCTCTCACTACCTTCACCTGATGCTCACAGACCAAACTGTCACCTTCAGGCCTCTTCTGGTTTCCTTTTCTCTCTGTTCCTCTCTCTTGCATTGTCCCATGTTTACCGCAGTGTCTTGGCCAGGAGGAAGTCAGTACCCAGTATGATGAGGTAGTCATGCAGTTACAAGCTGTGGTGAGGGAGCCGTGCAGTTACAATGTGGTGAGGTGGTCATGCGGTTACAGATGGGCTGGTTGTATCCTGCCTTAGGAGCTATAGAGAAGACACTTTGTAGACAGTGTGGCCTGGCTCTGCCCTTGGCTTCCTGGAGCACAGCAGCATAATGCATAGCATACCTAGACAGTTTGCAGGCTGCTGACCTGCCTCGGTTTGTGTGGAGCACTTGATGTTCTGTCGTTTACTCAAATAACACATTCAGGTAAGATTCACCAACACCAAACATCTGTATATGATGATACTAGAGAGATATTTCACAATGGACTTTACAGGGACCACTGTAGGGTTTATAGAGAACATTAGAATCACACTCTTTCAAGAGAACTATGAATATTTTTGTGTAGTTACCTATGACAAACTGCAAAGGAACCACAGAGGGTTGAGATATCAGTTTCTGATTCCTCTTCATCAAGAAACTGGTGATAACACCTCCGTAGACAATAAGGCTAAGGACCACATTTTGCTGGTGTGAATCCTTGCAGTGTTTCACACTACGCATGTTCTTGTCACGCATGATTTGGTTTTGCTTTAGGGACCTCATAACTGAACATGGATAGTTTTTAGTTTCGGATTGTTCACTTCATCATTTCTCTTGTATCTGTTTTCACTTCCCCTGTATCTTTTGAACTAGACTATCTTTTGACATTTTTGTGTTCTAAGGACAGGAGAATTTTGATAGCCAGCAGGATACGTGGAAAATACACCTCACATTTGCACAGCTATGTGACGTTTCTTATGAGGTGCCACAATAGCTCCCCTGGCCTCAGAGGTCCCGAACTCTGCTGTTCAACCTCCCCTCTCCATTTTTGGTGGCGGTGATGGCAGCCACAGAAATACCAAACAGAGAGCCAGACTCTGGGTTAGAGCTCAGCAAGTGCTAATTGAATCTAACCCTCACCAGTTCTTCCGCAGAACTCTGGGAAAGCACAGACAACACAGATGAAATGTGTGAGGCTGCACATGGGGACTCTGCCTGTGCACATGAGCGGGGCATTGACACTGGGCCTGGAAGGGACCTTGCTGCAACTATTATCAACGTCCTGTACACATTCAGGTGGCAGACCTTCCCTACCCACCGAAGGCCATTTTAAGAGACAAAACTGGAATATGTTTTAAAAATGATAGGATTCTAATGAAAAGCCAATTAAAGCAGACAGATGGCCGACACACAGTTCTAACTTTCTTTAGATTATTTAGAGGAGTTATTTTTATAAGATGAGAAGGCACTGCCTGACAGCAGCTGTTAGTCGCCATCATTTGGAGTGTGTCTAATGGAGCCTGAGGTGGGGAAGCAGGAATACTGACATTTTATTTTGCCATTTTCCTATTAAGATGTCAAACATACTTTTTAACAGCACTTTTAACAATTTCAGGGGACAATTTATCAGCTCTCATCTCCGAGCTGCTAACGCATTCACTGAGATCAGAGCGTCCTTTCCATGTCTTTATAAATCAAGTGTTTCAAGGAAAGAGCATCAGGTATGTTATTCTTTTCAAATTACAAAATTTCAGTGAAATATGGGCCTTGTTTGCTGTTTATTACAAGGGCTAGCATTGAGATGAAATCGCCTAATTGCAAATCAGAGCTAGCTCCAGGGATCTCATCCCAGTGTGAAACTGAAATAGCAGCAAGAGCCAGATAGCGTCGCTTGAGGTTTCTTGGAACATTATTTCCCCATCGGGATAGAGAGTTTAAACAGCGAAGGAGGGAAGAGCACTCAGTGGAAGGAAATGTTGGAAGAATTTTGTTAAATTTTGAGTTTTATCCATTATTGTATGACCTTTTGTGCTATCAAGTGCTGCACTGAAGATCTGCAGAGAGAAAGTTTATACAAAGAATAAAGAAATGAATGGAATGAAGAGTTGGTAAGGGGAACATGAAAACAGAAAAGTAGTTGGAGTTGTAATCGGAGGGGTTTAACTCTTTGGCTGCATTAATTGATTTCAAGTTTTTTTTTCAAAATGTGTCCGAAGTGCACAAAAACCAAAAAGTTGATATTTTGACTATTTTATGCATTTAATAATAACAATTTGAGCTGCTTTGTATAGAAATTACATTATTTTAATGTATAAAGGTTTCAGATATATTCATTCAGATGTATCCGACCGTCGCGGCAAAAGGGTTAAGGGAGGAATTTCTTTTCCCCAAAATACAAACACTCAACAAGTATAAAACAACTCAAGAGAGCAGGTGGATTGGATGCACTGAGGATAAGAGGACAAGGTCACAGAGGGTTCATTCAGGAGCCAAAGCCCCCAGTATAAGTCCTCAGGGATACGTTATCAAGGACCCACTTGAGATTTCCGGGGTTGAAGAGCTGATTGCAAAATGAGTTGGATGACTCAAAAAATATTTTTGTGGTGCTTTGTCTACCAATTAAGGAACTTTAGGGGTAGAAAGTTGTTTTGAAATAAATATCTAGAAGGAAATACAAGGCTCTTCTGGGCTTAATTTTTGCTAATAGCCCTAAGCAATTCAATGTGTACCTATGTGTGTAATAATTACTGAAAAATGAAATTATTGCTGGAAAAATATAATTCCTATTTAAGGAGATAATGCAAATTTCTAAGTTAAACACTGATGGAAAATAAAATAAGTAGGAAACTTTCCCAAGTTATATACCTAAATGCAACATCACATATTTCTGATAAAATATTGTCGGTGATTTTCAATTTAATAAGTACTTGTGAACACCTACTATGAGTACTAATTTGAGTACCAAGAATGGTACTCCAAGTATTTACTGAAACAAAACACTGAAAATGATAGTAATATTTTCAGAAATATGCCCCATCTCCTATTATTAAGGTTCATCACAGTTATTCTCTTATAAGCTTAAGATAGCCTCAGTATGCCTAACTTTGCAAACAAGGTGACTTTCCACCTTTACTGTCATTAATTCATGTGTCTACCTAAAAATTTTGGTCTTTCTTTTCTTTAGACATCTCATTGAGTAACACTTTGAATAATTCATTTGTGTATTTTTATATGGAAGAGGTAACAAAATACAGAGTTAAAGATTGGGATGTGAAACTCATCTTTGGCAATGGTGACCTTTTTCTTATGGTCACCAGGCTACAATTATTGAATAATATTTGAGGACAATGGACAAATGAGTAATCAGAGAATGTCAGAATTGGAAGGAGCTATGGAGCTCATCTGTCTTAAATACATTATCTTACAGACTCAGTTCCATTCAGTAAGAACTTACCGACTGTGTCAGGGCTGGGTTGCCTACTGGGACCCAAACATGGAGTCCCATGTAGGCTCGAAGAGACCCTGATGTATCCTAGGTCACGTTAGAAACCTCCTTTGATCTACTCTCCACATTCTCCAGTCTGCTATACATCATTGGGTGCTCATCTTAAGAAACATTAAATCAGTAAGATTCCTAGTCTTCTGGCTTCTAGTTGAGATTAGTCTGTGGGAAACCCTACCCAGAGATCAAAGAGTAGAGAGGAGAGTGAGGTTATTTATCCTCTGTCTCCTTCCTTTTGGGGTTGCTATGAGCTGGCTGTATGCTTGGACTGCCAGGGAGCCCTCTCCACACAATTCTCCCTCTGGAATCTGAGAAGTGCTCCCTCTCCGTGTTCCTCAGGCTGTAATTGTAGAGTCACTGTAGTTATTAACTCCGGCATCATCTCTTGTGGTTTGTTCCCTGTACCCTGCCCACATCTTTGTAAATAGTTCTTTAATTAAATTCTTCTTAAGTGGCCCAATTTTAGCATGCTATCTATTTTCTGTTGGGACCATGACTGATAACTATAACCTAAGGAATGACTTTTCAGTTCACTTGCAATGTTCCTTGAAATGTTTGTAAACCCATTTTTATTTAAGGTTCAGGAAGTTCTGATTGTTGGGAGAACTTCTCCATTTTTAAGCCATTGATAGATGAGGGAATTGCATTAGGGACCAGATGGCAGAGGCAATATGGTGGCACTGGGAGCTCACATTCATTTTGTCCAAGTTGGTATTAAAATAATTGGTTGCCTGATTGCATTCTTTGATTCTGAATTCCATCAAGTGGATTTCTGTTTGGTGACAGATACCTTTTCCTGTCTCTCTACTATAAAAGTTACAGGAAAGGGTCAGGGTTAGGGTTAGGGTTACAAGTCATTGTGCTTTGACTGAATTGTTACGGAGTTTGATTAACAAAGCAGCAAAGTAGAGACAGGGTTGGTCTAGACCTGTGAAATAAAGGGTGCCTTCCAAGGTCTGAGGAGACCTTAGCGTCGTCCATTCCTACCCTCAGTCCTCTAAAATTCTAACCACTGGCTTATGGTTAAAAATCCTTCAAGTAGTAGAGCCCATTCTTGAGTTTCAGACTTTGATTCTTGTTCAAGCTGTATTCCCATTGAGGATAATAGCGGTTTAAACAATTGGCGATCAAAAACGGCCTCAGGTAAAGTGTTTTAGACCTTTCTGAGGAAGTTTTGATTTGGGAACAGAGAGAGTCTGGGGGGGGGGGTTGAATTCTCAAATTGGTGTGTAAGTGTGAGAGGAGGGCAGTGGGAGCAAAGAGGAGACATTTTCATGTGGGGAAAATGTATCGTATTATACATGTTCCAGACTTGAGAATAAGATATGGTTTAAGAAAATATTGAGAAAAGGCTTCCTCAGTTACAGAACCAGGTGCAAGGGGTGCCAAGAGCGAAAACAATGAAAAGCACTTCCCGTGAACTGCCCCACTTAATTGGTCCCAGCCTTTTGCCTTATACATGAATATATATTACAGTGAGTAAGACTCAGTGAAGAATTCATATTAGTGTTTATTGACTACTTACCATATGATAGGCATTGTTCTAAGTATTTTACATTTATTAACTCATTATAACAATTCCATGAGGAAGACACTGTTATTGGTCCCTGAATTAGTTTCTTAGTGCTGTCATAACAAAGTATCACCAACTGAGTGACTTTAACAACAGAAATTTGTTGTCTTACAGCACAGAAGTCTAAAATCGAGGTGTTAGCAGGGCTGGTGCCTTTGAGGGCTATGGAGGAAAATTTCTCCTGGAACTTTCTCCTAGCTTCTGGTAGGCTTAGACATTACTTGACTTGTAGATGGCTTTCTCCTTATATCATACTGTCTTCCTTCTGTATGTGTCTAACTATATGTTCACATTTCCCATTTTTATAAGGACAGTATTCATATTGAATTGGGACCTATCTTATCTTAACTTGACTATCTACAAAGACCCTATTTCACAGGTTGTGGAGGTTAGAACTTCAGCATCTATTTGGGGGGCATAATTCAACCCATAGCAGTACCCATTTTAAAGCTGAAGAAACTGAGGCACAGAGAAGTCAGCTGAGTTGCCCACCATCGCAGAGGGTGCTCCTAACCACCTTACTATATTGTCTCACAAAGGAAACCCAGGTGCAGAAAGCCTGGATGACAGTACAGCAAGGTGATTGCTAGGGTTCTGTACGGTTGAAAGGTTTTACCATTTCCTGTTCTGAAGCAGTGGTAGGCATGATCTAGGCTTTATAAGTTGATGTTAAGATGAGAATTACATTAGCACTGTCTAAAAATATGTCTGTTTGAGGAGATTGGTAAACTGGCACTGGTGAAGGACATTACAAGTCCTTCTACTAGATAATCTGTTCTTATGAAGAAAAAAAGTGACTGAAAATTGTTTTTTCATGCCTATTGGGTTTTTTAATTGAAATATGCTTTTCATAAAGTAAAATGTACATGTCCTAAGTACATAATTTGATGCATATTGGTAAGTGTGTATACCTGTAGGTTAACTATAGGTTTGAAGGTTTTTCACATTATTTTGCATCCTAACCAGCAGTGGAAGTCCTCAATTAGAGAGAATTTTGAGCACTTGCCTGATTGTATTATTTTACAGAAATAATGAGATGAAGTGGTGCATAGACCAGGCCTAATTTTCTTTTTCTTTTTTTATTATCTAAAGATGTTTTTCTCCTTTTTTTCCCCTGCATGTTTCAGTTCACACTTATCAATCCTCTTAATCTTTTTTACTGCTTTTTATTGAGGGTTGTCCCTAATTAGAGATGGTCCCTTAGGCACCTGCCTTGGTGCATTCAATCCATAGCCTGATAAGAGTGTTTGAAGGATTATCATGGCCAGTTTTTTCCTACCATGGATATAAAAGCAGCAAGATTTGAAAGTGAGAGAGGAGTTCAAAGCAAGATGGGGAAAAGATCTAATAGTGGCAGCTTGTGTGTAGAGCAGTGTGGCATCACCTGCTGCTTGGCGACTCTGGGCCTGGCACCTTTCTCCTCTCTCATGTCACAACTTGGTGCAGAGGGCGAGACACGTGCCATTAACCTTGACAGCACATCCCTGACCTCGCAGTCCCTAACGGGTGTGCTATCAGTGCTAGTGACTGAGGTGAGACTTTATTTTATTCACTTAGACTTTCTTTGTCTTCTCTGCATTCTTGCATGAATAATGGAATTCTAGAAAACTAGAGTTGAGAGAAGCCATTGAAATCATGTAGAAAACCTCTGGAAAGACAATTTTAGTAATTACCCCTTAAGGTTGCTTCCAACTCTGTGATTATAGAATTCATTTCTGCAAATAAATAAGTTGAGACCCTGAGAAGTAAGTGACTGGAAAATTAACAAGCTAACAGTGCAGAGCTGGGACTGCTTGGCCTGTGATGAAGACTTTGACACACGCGTGGTAAAATCCATAAGCTCCCAGGCCAGTCCTCCGGGAGAAGCTGTATTCTGCCTCACTTTTAGACTTTTGTTTCCTATTCAGACTCTGGGATCTTTCAAGCTCTTATTAAAAGGCTTACTCACCAACTGAAGGTATGCCTCTGCAAAGGGTGGAGGTCAATGAGGTAACACACAGCAGACTAGCCCTCTGCAATCCCAATGATGTAATGGCTCACAAGACCCACGTTCCACTCACATCACCCTGAAGCATCTCAAATAGTATGGGAAACAACTTCCCAGCTGATAAGTTTGCTGTTGTAACCATACATTTGGGAACAAGAAGAGAAATGGTATGAATTCAAAGTTCAGATTTGTTTTGGATACCAAGCCAAGAACTGTGGTATCTCATGTCAATCACAGGAAGACGTGTGGAATTTGCAGTGTTTTCTACTGCAGAGTAGATTGTAATCCTACAGGCTAATTCCCTACCCATTTTCTCTTTCCTTCAGAGCTCAGCTAGCAGCATGGAGCTCTGCAGTGAAGCGTGTCTAGTCACAGTGTGCAGACAGTTCCCACGTCTGTCTTAGTTCCCCTGATCAGAATTTATATATACCAAAGGAAGAGAATGCTCTGGCGTTAAGTGGAAGTCTCATGAAAACTGGCAGAGAAAGCAGAGGTGCACCTGGGGCAGCACAGGATACACCTGAGGCCACGGACCCATTTATGGCCCAGGTCTTTCCTCCTTTCCACAGCACCTAACCTAAAGCTCTGCACCTCCTAGTTCCTTCTAGTCCCTCCGTCAGCACTGCCACTAACTGCTTGCCCTCCTGGCCAGCCCCGGCTATGTCACAGGATTGCATCCACAAGAGAAGGGGACATTCTCCCCTCACTTACCTGCTCTCAGAGATTGTGGGCCAGGTGCTGCCACCGAAAGATCAAAGAAGAGACAGAGCATTTAATCAATTTCTGATTTTTATCCTCTAAGTACATGTAAGTATATGGTAACTAGTAATGATTTATCCTAACACATCTTCATCTGAATTCCAGAATGTTTCCTAAGTAATGCCGCAAGCAGCTTCTAACACAGATAGGAAAATGAACATGTTTTCTATGACTCATAAACAATATGGATGCACTTAATAAACCTAATTTTATAGAGATTGTGATGGTGATTCCTCAGCCTCAATCAGAGAAGGGATTTCTTGCTGGTGCAAAGACATGCTGAGTCAAAAGCTGTATGCAGATGCAATAATGTCAGTGGGTCTGTCTTATACCTGGTGTCTCATAAACATTAACTATTTATTGAGTAATGTATGGTTCCATAGACAATTCCCTATATTTAAAAAAGTCTTATTTTTTAAAGGAAAAAATCACTACATATAATTATAAATGTACAATATGAAAGTCACTCTGATTATTACCCTCTTTCTGATTCTCCAGAGGTAATAACTGTTAGTAATTTGGGTATACTTGCAAACATTTTTCCTATCTGTATAAGTACGCATATGTATATTTATAAAATATAAAGGCGTATATATTAGTTTGCATCTCATTTTTGTCTCTTAGGAATACATGTTGTGGTATGATAAAATATAAAAATCTAAGTCGTGCTTTTTAATTGCCACATACTTTTTTTCCAGCCTGAAAGATTTTTTACCTCTCTCCTATTGATGATCATTTATGTAGTTTCCAAATATTTTCATTCTGCAGACAATGCTACAGTAAATATTCTTGTAAGTAGACATGCTATAAGAAAAATTGGCTTTTGTGGCTAGTTAAAAAACCATCACTATCCTAGTCTTCACTGTGTATATCTTAATCACGTGACACCGACCATCACACAGCAGAGGAAGTGAAATTGTGTGTCGTCATGGTGAAGGCCTCTCAAGGAATGGGATTCTCCAGGCAACTTGTATCATTTCTTTTAAAAATATATGTTCATCTTTGACCCCAAAATATACTGAAAAGTAATTTGATAGAGGATTCAGTTTCTCTCTTTCTGAATTCTTTCCATTTTTAAAATCTATTTTTTTAGCTGTAATGAAAAACAAGGGACCGGGCAGGAGATGTCTAGCAAATAGTGTCCTGAGGTGTATGTATTCGTTTCCTAGGGCTGCTGTAACAAATAGCCACAAACCAAGAAGCTTGCAACAACAGAAATTTATTCTGACAATTCTGAAGATTAGAAGTCCAACATCAAGGTGTGAGCAGGGCCACCCTCTCTCTGAAGACTTTCAGGAAGACTATTTCCTTGCCACTTCGTAGCTTCATGTAGCTGCTGGCAGCCCTTGGCACTGCCGGTTTGCAGCTGCCTCATTCAGTGTCTTCATCACATCGTCTTCTTCCCTGTATGTCTCTGTGTGTCCTCCCCTCTAGGAAGGCCCTTGTGAGTCCACCCTAACCCAGTGTGACGCAGTGTGACCTCCTCTTATCTAATTGTGTCTGCAAAGATCCTATTTCCAAATAAGTTCTCATTCTGAGGTCCTGGGTGGACATGAGATTGGAGGGTATGCTATTCAACCTGGTACTCTGGGGATTATAGCAGTTGGTGCATAGAGAGTGAGTCCCTCAGAAATAAGAAGCTCATAGTATTGGTATTTGAGCACTGTACCGCTGTGTAAGTTATGGTTTGTCCTCTCTGTATAATCAACTACCCAGTGCAACTCCAAGGCTTCATTCTAGGGTGTCTCCAGATATGGGGGATAATTAGGGGTCAATGAGGGAAAAATCAAGAGCAGCACTATAAGAGAAAAGACCTTCAGTCTCACAATGAGCCCATTTGTTTCTTAGAGAATGAAAGTGAAAGGTTGGAACCTGACCCAGAAGAAGAGCTACAAAGTAGGAGCTGCTTTGTAGCAAATATACAAGGAAACTGAAATGGTTGGACATTGGTTTGAAAAACGTCTTTCCGAGTACCTCTGGTTGAAGCAACTTTATCCATAGCCCCAGGTCAAGAACTGTGTTCGTCTTTCTTCTGGCCAAGGAGGCCTAGTCTGCAGCTCTTACATGGACCTGTCTTGGGAGGAAGTGGGGTCATGGGGAGAGAACACAGAGTGGGGACACTGGCACTTGATCTATCTCCAGGACAGTGAACATTCATGATTGGCACCTTAGCCAACACTATCCTCTCATCCTGATCTCCTCTAATCACCCATGCCAGTGTGGAAAAGGAGATTGAATCCTAGGACTTTAGCTGAGAGTTCTTTCCAAAGCTCCAGAGTTGCTGAGAAAACTTGACCTAATTAGGGAAAAAGTATTTACTCTGATGTCACATTTACATAAATAAGTTGATTCCATTCAAAAAATAAAAGCATATTGTTGGCTAGTTAAGAGTGAGAACTTCTTAGTCACTTGAATTTCAGAAGCCTTCTGATGCTGATGAGGAAATAATAATAAAAACTATTCCTTCTATTTTAATTATCTTTTACTATTTGCCTGAGACTTGACCATAAAGAAAATAATATAAATCTAATAAAAAGCAGGGTTATGATCAGGCAACAAATGGATTATTTTAGCGATTTGCAACATAGAAGCCTGCTTCTGAACCAAGTCCCAGGTGGTGAGACACCCTCCTTGTTTGCACTTTATAAGTAGAAAGAAAAGTGAAAGCCCCACCAAACACTCCTAGTTTCCAAGGAAACAGCATTTTCTGTGGAGTGGAGCAGAAACTTGAACTCTCCAGCCTCGTTGCCTCACTTCAAGTCGATACCAATGATCCTGAATAAATGTTTTGTCAAACAACAGGGCCCTGGTGTCCTTTGCACAGATGGGAACTTTACAGAGGGTGAAAATCCAGTACCCATTGATTGTTTCTCTGACAGTGTGGTCTTGCCACTGTCTCCTCTTACATAATTAGGTGGTTGTACTCTCTATATGTGCTCTGCTCCCCACTGCTTAAGTGAACATGTACAGGGTACAGAACATGTACAGGTACAGAGTTGACTCAGACTAGTACAATTCAAACCTACACAATCCCAATGTTACCCTAGGTTCTGAACAGCTGATAGTTAGAGACATGATTAAAATGATGGCCCCCTAGAGAAGAGCCTTTCCTAATTAATCGACTTCACACCATCTCCAAAGATAGCTCTGGTTGCTACTGTGATATTAAGACATCCCTTGACTGTGAACAGTAGAAGGATATAATAAGAGCTCCTACTCTATCCTTGAGGATCACATAATTCTAAGCTTCAGGAATAGAGCTTGAGTTGGAGCTTGAGTTGAGCTTGGGCGTCTGATAAAATCACACTGTCTATTACTTCAAATATAGAGCCATGTGAAGCCTGTATGGAGGGAAAGGTGATCACACCCTAACTATATTTTCATCAAGCTTTGATTTGGCAACAGATGACTAAGCAAGAGTTGTTGGAGGACATTGCAAGTTTGTGAAATGTTGATATTCTTCTTTAAATAAGTGGGGGAAAGCCTTGAAGAAGCATTAGAACAGCTTTCTTTAATGTTTATCTGGCTTCTGATAGACACTCAGTAGATAATGATTCAATGATTGAATGGCTCTGTGACTATTACATTGTCGACGGTCATTAGGAATGGTCATTGAGAAAGGAGATTAAATGAGAAGAAGAGTGAAAATAATTCAAATAAAAATGAGGTCTCTGTGCTTCAGCTGAATTAATATGGAAATTTTTACATAGCCGTTAAAAATACCATGATATTTTCAAATGCTCAAGACTTCTAATTACTTTTGTGGGTGTGAATGGCTAGAACCCTTGTCATTCTATTGACCATCAGGATTGATCTGGTTGATTTCCATGAATAGTCCCTTTTTTTCCTTATTGATCTAAATACCCTCTGGAAGCTGAGTTCACAGATGAAAAATGTGTCTTTACCAGAAAGACAGGGTTCTTCTCTGTTTGGATCAACCGAGAAAATAGGGGTGTTGGGTTCGTCCAGGTCTTCACCAGCTTCATTTCGTAGCTTCTTTATTATATTGTTTTATTTCCCCCTTCACTGCTTTTCTGAAATTGCCACTTGACTGGATGACCCAGGCACCATACCAGTGTTGCTTAGTTCTTATTCAATGTTTCAGACAGATGTTTAGCTATCAATCTATAATGATGTTACATTGTAATCAAAGGCAAACCTAGAGTCTCCTGGTTTATAATGTTATTGCTGACAGGATTCTGAACACATAAGTTCAAGACAGATGTGACCCTGTTTGTTACATAGGTGCTCATTCTGGAGAACGTAAAACATCTGCTTGGAGGTAGAAAGGGAAGCCTGTACTGAATTAAACTGGGAAATCAGGAGTAATTATAATCCTATTTGGTTTTCGTCTTACCTTCTGAAACTTCAAAATGTGTTAACATTTGAGCTAATGTGTTATAAAATACATTTAGATAATGTCTTTTACTTTGTCTAAAATCTAAAAAGGGATGAAAGGAGCCATGCGGTGAAATGAATGGCTGGCGCGAGAATGAGAGAATTGTGCTGAGGTTGTAAATCTGACACGAGGATGGCGGAGAGACCTAACATTTATCTAGCGATTCTATGTTCCAGGCTCCATGCAGGTGCTTTCAATAGACTATAGTATTTAATACGCAGAACAACTCTTTTAAGTTTGCCATTATTAGGAGGCTGAACCAAATGAAGTTGCCATTTTTCATAGGTAAAAAAAATGACTGTATATTGACAATTTCAAATGGCTCAGCCTAATATTTTCTCTTTATGGAGTGAAAAAGCTGATGTGAAGGGAGATTAAGTAATTTTCCCAAATCATGCAGTTTCAAACCCAGGTTTTATGACTCTCAAATCCATTCTTATTCCACTGTACTGGGCTGCCTTCCAAAGAGGCTGTGTCGTTAATTCTCCGTTGATGGTGGAGAAACGGTTTAATATGTCTGCGCCACGGTTTCCATACCCCAGTGATTTATTAATACCGCACACCTACTTGACAGAGGTGTAATTAGGACCAGATGAACTTCTATATAAAACTATTTGGGGAATATGTCCTAAAAACTTATTACCATACTTCTGTTTTTTAGTTCCGAAATGTGGCCTAAAGATCTAACATCAACCAAAATGGAAAACATAGAACTTTTCTTGATATAAACTATATTTTTATAGTCTCCCTCTAAAATGTCTTCAATTTCTTATAAATGGTGAAATTATCTTTTTCTATAGAAAATAATTTCATAGCTTAGAAATATATTGCATTCAGTCACTGAGAAGATGAAAACTCTGTAAACGTGATTGGCTGATTTCTTAGGGATAGTTTAATGAGTTTTCTCAAAGAAAAGAGAGAGCTTTCCTGGAATGTTTGGAAGTTCACTAACTTTAGGCATCCACACACATACTACAGTGTTTCTTATACATAGTAAATACTCATAAATATTAAATGGATAACAGAATATGAAAAGTAGAGAGAATGAGAGATTTAAAAAAAAATCTTACTATATAAATCCTGCAGATTACTGATATCAGAAAGCCTTTCTCTGAATTTCTCTGAATTTCTGAAGATTATCTGAAGAGTATAGTAATAGTTAAGAACTATTTGGGGCCGGCCGAGTGGCGCGATGGTTAAGAACTCGCTTGGGATGCCAGAGGGCCCCGGTTCGGATCCCACATATGAGGGCCAGTGACACTGCCCTCTACAGCTAAGATGCTGAACAACAGCTCAACCTGGAGCTGGGCTGCCATGAGTCGCCGGCGACGGCGTAGGCTGCAGTCCCTGTGGCAGTGCATTGCCATGGGCTACCGTGTGTGGCCAGCAGCCAGCGTGAGCGGCCAGCAGCCGCAGTGAGCGGCCGTCCAGAAGCCGGCGACTGATCTGCCTCGCCAGAGAAGAGCGCAATGATGGTGCCAACTTAGGCCAGTGAAGCAACGTCCTCCACAACTAGATTGAAGAACAAAACGACAGCAACTTGTCTGTTCCCCTTTCCCCAATTCCCCAGCACTGTTCCCATCCCCACAATTCCCCAATAAAAATCTAAAAAAAAAAAAAAAAAGAACTATTTGAATTAATGAGGTAATGTGTTTTACTTGATTGTATGTGTGTAGAGTCCAAATGTATATTCCTACTTCTCTTGCGTGTGCCTAGAGCACTTTTGTACTATGAACTGTATTACAATAGATGCTAATGCAACAGTGCCAACAAGGCAGACGCATTCTTGCCTTTATCCAACTCCCAGTGTGCTCTGGTACCCTAGAGCCTCTGCCTGGTAAACTGATTTCGCAGAAATTTGATTAGGCTCTTTGAACGCAGCTTAAGGAGGATGAAAGGAGGACCGTTGTCATTTGGGTTCTAGTTCAGGAACATATACAGGAGCAGGAAATGGTTTGGATGCTTTGGGAACATGCAGTCAATGCTTAACTGATGAAAACCAATATGGCTACTTGCCATCTCCTTTTGTCTGGAAGTGAGAATGTCAGGTGATGGAAGGAGAGTGGAAGGGAGGCACTTGCAGCACAGCAAACCTGCATAGGGATGTGAAATATTAACTTCAGGTTCTCCAGCCATCGGTTCTCCGTCCCCAACTCTGTCCCAATCCTGGGAGTTTCTACAGACCTATATTTCCCCAGATTTTCAACAGAATATTTTGTAGTGAACTGAAAAGCTTATTAACACAGGTGGTAAGTGCTACTTACAAGTTATTTAACCACATAAATGTTTTTATAAAAGGCTTCTATGGCATACAAAGCTTGTACTTATAATGGTGAACAATTTTCTGCTCTAGGCGTGAACTTCTACCCACTAAGACTATAGTCAATGTTATTTTTATAGTGATAAATTTATTGTAATATAGTGGTGATTACTAACAAGGCCTGTGTCTCTAGAAGGATTTGGGTTATAAGAAAGCCTGGAAATACAAGCCTGAGTACATACCCAATGTGTGACAGGCGCCTAAGAACACATGGATGTGATGAGTCAGTGAAATGGACTGTAGGTTGGGTTATGTGGTGCAACTGGAGCCTGAGCAACCATCAAGGTGAAGGTCAGCATCTGGGACGTGATCCAGGGTATTCCCGAGCAATGGCAGGCAGCAAGTCTGTGTCGTTCATATGCTGTCTGCACATGCTCTAAATAAATCCAGGTCCTCATCGTGCCACTTTATAAAGATATCCATTGAGCAAAAAGCTTGGTGAGATTCACCATGCAAATGGCACCTAAGGATCTGGCTTCAGCGTTACAAAGATCAGTAACAGGAGTTCTGCGTTGGTGTCGGTGTGCACACATGAGGCTTCCTACAAAAACAGAGAACAGCATAAAGTGGCATTACGTTAAAATTTCAAATACCACAATAATAAATCATTAAGAAATGATTTATCTCAGGTGTTTCTTCATAAGCTTTCATGTCCTTCAAAATAGTATTCTTAAAAATTTGTAATTGAGGTGTATGAACTACAAGACGAGATTCATCTAGCCTGTATTTTTGTTTTTGCCCTGGTAAAGGCTGGTAGAAGGTTGGTAGTAGACTGATGTATAAAGCAATTCTTCAGTGGAGGGTGGTCCGCAGAGGGGGAGGGTTTCAATGGGAACTTACTGTGGGGACGCCAAAGGTAGAAGTCATGATGGAAATGGCATGACTTTTGGAAGCGTTGATTCACCCATGCAGAACTCTCAAAGTGATACTCCCTTTTTTCACCACACGACCTTTTTCATCTTCCTCACAACAAAAGTCTGCACATAGCATTCCAGAGTCAGAGTAAAACATGTTTGTTATAAACTTGAGCTTGTTCAGATTCCAGTCCTGCTCCTCTTTTGAGGTGTGACTTGGCCCAGTATGAATAGCTGGGATTGGGGTGTGTATATGGTGGTAGAGCTATTAGTTAGTTTTTATTTGGCAGATTTAGCAAATAAAAATAGAGGACACCAGTTCAATTAGAATTTCAGAGAGACAACAAATACTTCGTTTAGTTTGACTATGTCCCAAATGTTGCATTAAAAATTTGTTAATTATCTGCATTTCAAATTTAAGTGGGCCCCTGTATTTTATCTGGCAACGCTTTATTTAATTAGAACTTTAGTGAAGGGAGCTACCGCTTAACAGGCTGCCAGAATTTTGCTATTGATATTTGCTGATGCTGTTCTTTTTGCATGGTGATATTTGGTTGCACCCCTTTAGATAATCAAATGTAAAGGAAAACAGAAGTACGAACTCAGCGCCCTGGGCACAGAGTTTTACAGGAGTTTTTTTTTATGGCTGGTCACAGGCCACCCCTCTCAAGACCTCTTGTGTATGCAGAGAATATAGAGGGGTTGGAAGTGGCCGAGAGGAAAAGAGTTAAGATTCTCCAGTGCCTGTTATTGGAAGTTTCCACATAATTAAAAACTGAATAATGGGTTAGGATGACTCTTACTGACATCTTCTTGCAGATAAAGATCCCCAGGGCCTCAGAAGGGAACCATCAGAAGGGAACTCTCTTAAGGTCAGGGAGACTGAGCTAGTGGCTTATGAGTAGGTCAACTGCAAAGATGTTGTCCAGTATGTGCCACAGGCTGCAAACCCCAGTTTTCCTTGCAAAGGGTGTGTTCTGGCAATAACACTAAATGTGTGATAAGTAATCTGAGGAGGCCAAGGTGTTCGGATATTTGCAGATGCTGCTCTCGACCATCTTTGGTACTGGTATTCTTGTGACAGGGGCACACATTTGGGTTGCAGTCCCAGCCTCCCAAGAACAGGCAGGAGACAGTGTTAGCAAAACTGGGTTGCAGTTTGGTGAGCTCGGGCTTCAAACAGCTCGCACTGTGCAGCATCTCACTCACCTCTATCCTCCCACACCCGCTCCCCACGGGGAGTCCTACTTACTGGCCTCATTCCTTTCTTCCCCAAGTGTTAATTCTTTGAGAAGCCCATTTCCTCTTTCAGTTGGGTTGCCTCTGTCTCTCTTTTGTCTCAGTTGAACAGACAAACACATCGATTGGAATGCTTTACTACTTCTTCTTCCTGGAGCTTCCTGGGCCCTAGTATGTCAATAAAAACTAGGGAAGGGGCTGGGAGAGGGTGTGTGATGGTGGGAACATACCCCCATCTTACCACACCCCTCTATATTTAAGGTGACTAGTGCCTGGTACATCCACATAGTCAATAAATATTAGTTTCCTTTCACCTCTCTGTTAGCAGCTACCCTGGAACCAGCTGACTAGTTTTATACCCAGAGGACAGGAGAGGTCAAGAAGAAAGGCAGTAGAGGCTTTCTTTGCTTCTGAGGGAATTGTCAGGGCAAGGGTGGATTCTGTCAGTAAGTGTGATTGATGTTAGAGTGTGAACTGCTAACTACCTGGTGACTTTGTCAGATTTAAAAAATTCTGGGGACTGCTTTTTCCTTCAACAAGATAAGAAATTTGAACTAAATCATGGGTGCCCATGCAGCTGACCTGGCAAGTACCCAGAAAATTACACCTCACGACAAGATGACCATATAATTTACCATCCAAACTAGGATCCCGACAGCATAAAACTGGGAGCTAAAAATAATTAACAGGCACACATTGTTCCATGAAAAGTGTCGAATGGGACTTTTCCCAGGGAGTCTAGAATGTGTTTTCTCTCTACACATTCCTGGGTGTTCTGACTAAATTGGCCTGGGGTGGGAGGGTGCCGCAAAAGCTCACAAGTGACTCTGATGAGCAACTTGCTTGTGAATCACTGGAGCCGTCCTGACGTCCTTTGCACCTTGTCGTGTCTTTCATACCTGAAGCCAATAGTTGACTAGGGGTGAGTATCTGGATGCTGGGTATTTGGTGTTTGGTGTTTAGCCACCATTATTCACTGCTTTTTTCTGAGCCCTCTTGCTACCCTTTCTCTTCTTCCTGTGACTGTGCAGACCAGAAGGGGGCAGGAGTAAAAGGCAAATTCTTGAGGCCCGTTTGGCTTATTTTTCCCCTAAAAGAAACTTAATTCTAAAGCAGCCTCTCTGGAACCATGACCTACCACAGAGAAACTAGATTAAAAAATTATTGTGCCCTCTGGGAAGAACGTGTTTACTCGTTCCTGAATTTAGGTCATATTAGTGAGCAAAGATTAATGGCACATCCAATTAAGCTGAGCACTAGGAATTGCATGTGAAGCATTGCTCTGACAATTACTGACCACAGCATTTCAGCATCTCCGGCTTGTCCAGGGAAGGCACTGAACAGGCAGTTCCTTCAAATGAGAGAAAATCACAATTTTACTTAACTAGGACTCAGTCTGGTACCACAGATATTTTATATTGCTCTTTATTGTCCTCTTATTAGAAACCGAACTAATTAAAACAAAACAAAACTCTGAAAATGATGTGCCAATCAGAGTACTCATATCCATGCCATGTCTGTGGTCTCTGAAGGGGTGCCCGTTAGTCATCCATGTGTCATACCATGCGATGGCAATTATCCACTCAGAGGCTATTGGATAAAGGTGGGTAGGCCTGGGAACCCGGAACAGCCATCGCCACAGCAGAAAAGATGACATGAGCCAATATAATTTCCTTTCTCTAGAACATCAACTAAGAGGGAGCGGGCAGGCAACACGTGGGGGAGGAGCGGAATGTAAAGGCTGGAATGTTAGAAACGGTGGAGAGCACATGATGGACCACTTGCAACCCAAGGATAGGAAGGATCGGAAACTAAGAGAAAGCAGGTGCAGTGCCACTGGAAGTGTGGCATGAGCGGCAGTGCTGGTTCGTGTGCTGTTATTTACTACTCTGTGATCAGCAAAGTGAAAGACAGGAAGCTGAGCTTTTAGACTGTGAAGCCAGTTAACATCAACTTGACATCCACATGTGCGATTTTGTGTTTTGTCGAAGCGTTGGTCCGCGATGGGTTGGGGAGTGGAAGGGGGGAAGCATCCCTTGACCGTAGGTACTCTGAGAGCCACTAGATTAGAAGCAGCCGTCATGGCACAGGAAGAAGGAACCACGTGGAGAAGCACTGAGTCATATGACTGGCTGAGTTTTCATGAAGATTTGTGAGTAGCTACCGCTAAAGCCTTTGGAGACACCTGAGTCGCGAACCATCCCGCCATCCTACCTTATTCTTCCTCTTCCTGGGGTCTGGTTTCTGACATTTCAGCGAGTGTGTTTCATGAAAGCAAAGCAAGGAAACATCTACAGAACTGTTTGAGGAATGTCTTTAGATGTTTTCATTTTGCATATTGAGTTGTCATACGATTTTGAATGAGAAACGCAGGCTATAACAATTTCTTGATTTAATGACAGAAGTGTTTTATGGACTGGTGGGCCCAAGAGGAAGCCAGCTAGGCAGCAGGGAGGGTCTATGTGGCCCATGAGAGAAAAGAAATCATCATAATAAAGGAGCCTGGCGAGTCCTTCAGGGCATATCGTGAGTTTGTACTTGATCCTACCCTGATATTGACCCCTGTGTTCCCTGGATAGGATTGTAAAGTTGAACAAAATGTATCATCCAAGAATTCTGCTGGGAAGTCCTTTCTCTTTTCTTGACAGTGAAGGGATGGAGTGCATGGAGTACTAGGACCTTTTCTTCTAATCAGAGACAAAAATGCAGGGACACTGAGGAGTTCCAGGGAGCCGTAGTGGAGAGATCTGATGCTGCAGGATTACTGGTGACTAAGAAGAGCACGTCAATCCCAAGGGTGGGGAGCCTGCACAGGAAGTGGGCTGTAGGTTTGACCAGCAACATGGTGGGCTGGTTTGGAAACGTTCACCATGGTGGAGGTGAGGGATTGTGGAATACTACCTAGAAAGATAGTGAATGCAACATCTGAAGCATGGGGATGTCAGGGATGCTGGTAGCTGCACCAATTACAGGAGAGACAATTTTACCCACCCCTGCACCATGGCCTTTGAACGAAAAAACCTGGAACATTCATAAGACTTGAGTAGGAAGAAGGATGGACATTCTGCTGTTTTACAGGCAGTGCTCTTGATCTACTGGATCCACAAAGTGTTGTAACCCGGGAAGCAATCTGCGATTTGTTTGAGGGACAGTGGAATATATAGACTCAGTCAGAAAAGAGGGAGTTAGGGAAGGGAAGTCTTAGCTGAGGGTGTGAGGGTAGTTAGGAAGGTAGATTGGGACATCAGTAATTGAGGACTGCAGATGCCAGAACTGAAGAGCCTGAATTTATCCTGTAGGTCATAGGGAGCCACTGAAGATTACTATAAAGTGGAATAATATGAGGGAAAGACAATTACACAATATAAATTTAAGCTGGTCCTAGGTTGGTGTACGGAATGGCATAGGGTTTATGCAAGGATCTGGCACCAAGTCTTATAGAACTAATGGAGCCTTGATCAGGGGCGTGAAGGAATGCAAAGGAATGGTTGTGAGGAACATTAAGAAAACAAATATTAATAAGATTGGGGATTGATTACATATCTATTTGGGTAGCTTAGACACTTTAATCTCTTGTATTCACCTTAGTTGTTATCTACAACATATATTAAGCTACAAATCGATTAGTTAACATAAAGAGTGAGTTAAATAGACCTCAAGACATCCTTTAAGAGTTCCTAATGCAAATAGGCAATCACATAAAAATATGCACTGAACAAATGTTGTAAAATCTCATTGATTAAAAAATAATGATTGGGAAAAGAGTCAGATTAAAATAGCAGAGTGTAACTTTCAGAGGAAAAAAAAACTCTGACATTCTGAGTTACAAAATGTTTGAAAAGAAATGCAGTTTTATTACTTTCAAGTTTATATAGAACTAAGTGCTCTAGGTTGACATTACACAGAGCTCCTAAATGACCACAATGGAAAACAGTATGGAGGTTCCTCAAAAAATTAAAAATAGAACTACCTTATGACCCAGCAATTAAACTTCTGGGTATTCAGCCAAAGAAATCCAAAATATTAATTTGAAAAGATGTATGCACCCCGGTTTACTGCAGTGCTATTCACAATAGCTAAGATATGGAAACAACCTAAGTGTCCATCAATAGACGATTGGGTCAAGAAGAGATGGTGCATATATACAATGACTATTACTTGGCCATAAAAAATAATGAAATCTTACCATTTGCGACAACAGGGATCAACCTAGAGGGTATTATGGTAACTGAAATAAGTCAGACAGAGAAAGACAAATACCATATGATCTCATTTATATGTGGAATCTAAAGAACAAAATAAATGAACAAACAAAATAGAAACAGACTCACAGATTCAGAGAACAAACTGATGGTTGCCAGGTGGGAGTGAGGTAGGGGGCTGGGTGAGAAAGGTGAAGGGATTAAGAAATACAAATTAGTGGTTATGAGATAGTCACAGGGATGTAAAGAGCAGCATAAGGAATATAGCCAATAATGTGATGTATAGTGCCAGGTGGGTACTAGACTAATTGGGGGATCACTTTGTAATTTATAGAGATGTCTAACCACTACACTGTACACCTGAAACTAATATAAAATAATATCGAATATCAGCTGTAATTGAAAAATAAAAACAAGAACATTAGTGGCTACTATTCTGGCTGACTTAAATCCATTATAGATTGACTATGTGTGCTTCAGGAATTATAATGTAGTTCCTAGGCTTCCAGATCAAGAAGAGCCATATCTGTACACATGTGAGATGTTCACAGGATTCTAGACTTTGACCTTGATATCATGTTGGTTTCTCTCTCTTGAGAGAAGAGATGAATGTGTTTTGCATATGGAAGGAGGGATACACACATTTGGGACCAAAAGGGAGAACTGTGGTAGATTGTATTATTGTCCCCAAATATTCATTGCTTCCCTGTGGCAAGGTTATGCCTCCATATTTTGCCATGTATTATGTGCACCCACGTTTTTGGCCCAAACTTTCAGGGAAAAAAATCTTTCATTTTAATTTTTTAATTCAAACTTTTATTTGTTTATATTTAGGTACTTGTTTTTTGTATTATAAAGGAATTTTAGCATTTATTTTTTAACATGTTATGGTACAAGAAATTCTATGTGACAAATAATTACAAAATACAAGAACAGATATAAGGTACAAGAAATTTTATGTAGCAGTAACAAATTTATGCTATTTATACGTCATATAAAAAAACTCTTCGTCGTTGCAAGTTTGTCATAAGTTCAACAAACCCGATGATCGTATTCCAGGGTAGTATTTTGTATACAGATATCGTTATTGATTTCTAGAGTTACACTTTTTACTCAGAAGCATCAATAAAAGAATTGAAAACATTTATGTAGATACAGAATGAGTACTACCTATGTAGAATGCACATCCTTATTTTTCCCTCACAAATTTAGGCAAAAAAGTGTGCATTATATACGGCAAAATACAATATATCAGATTTGGCCACATTACTTGATTTGGAAAAGAAAATATGAGTAGACATGAGAAGCCATTCCTGGTCTGTTCCCCTCCCTCACTGCCCCCTGCCATGTCAGAAAATGGTTTCATCATCAGCTTGTGTCTCAGGACAAAAAAGATCTGTAACAGATTGGACCATGAGCTATAAAGGATATGTAACATGATCAAGAAATAAACTTGTGTTGTTCTGTACTCCTAAGACTATGGACTCATTTGCTATTGCCACATAACTTAGCTGAACTGAGTGATTCTCTCTCTTTAATATTTTGATTTTTTTAAAGACAAATTTTGATCATCTTGCCCATATAGCTTTCTATCCTGCACTTTTCCTCCTAACTGTATTTTGAAATTTTAAAAAATATCCAGCAGTAGTTTCCAAAACTCGAAGACAAATAGCTTTCCTATTCTTAAAATCAACTGAAAAGTTAGGTGCATGGGACTGTAGAGACCAAGGCGCCCTGAACAAGATGTCAGTTATTTGGGGGTTTTCTCCTCACTTTTTCCAGGTGACTTTTTCCAGGCGGTAGTTGAATTTACATCATTGCTTCATGAATAAATTGAACTTAGTCTAATTTAAAAGAATAGTAAAACCGTGGCTGGCTTTCGAAGCACCTCTGACCTCTGATATGTTCTTTTAACCCTTGTGTTCTGATAATTAAGACTTTTCCACCCAGAATGGTGGGCACACAGAGAGCTTTAATGTTCCTTCTTTCATTTCTTGCTATTTCCCTATTTCTTTTTCTCTTTCTTAAATTAGAGAGCATCTATTCACTAACTAAAAAGGGAATAAGGAAGAAATGTATTCACAGAAATTGGGGAAGCATATGTGCCTTAAAAAAAAACCTGTCAGGTGGTTTGCAGTTGTTCCTTATATGTAATTTTAAACTTTACATTGAAGAAGTTGACTTTCCCATGGCCTTGGAACTAGTCCCTTGATTTCCAGGAAAAGTAATTCAAATAAAGCTATTTTATGGCAATTAGATGGCTTGGAGAAAAGCTTTTAACAACTCAGAGCCTGTCAAACAAGAAGACATTATCTAAATGTCTTTGAAAAGAAGATTTTAATTTCATTATTACTTCTAACCCATTTGGGAAAATAAAGCTCATGGGAGAAATGCCATTATTGTGTGTATTCACATTTTAAATTTGCACAAACAATTCTGTCATACCTTCTGTAAGCACCATCAAGTCGCAGGTTGAGAACTGGAAATTATTACTTAAAAAAGAATCAAGCAGAAAAGTACATAGATTATATGTCTTCACAAGGTTAGTCAATCAATTAATTGCTTATTCAATAATTTCATTATTTCCTTTTATTTTTTAGGCATCTATATCATACATAGCACTATGGGTAAATACAATAAAAACCAAAATATAATATGAATAGAAATAGCTTCATGTAAGTCAATTTACTTCTAATAATTTTAAAGCAAATAAGTGAATTTTGATATTTTTGTTACAGTAACTTTATTACAAACCATTGGAGATTGTAGCCTTCTCTTGATTTACTCAAAAGGCATATTATTTTGGCTTCGGATTTAATTTTACAAAGTGATGTTTCCTAGTTTCAGAATAAACTAAACACTTCAATTCCAAGGGAATCAATTAAAACAGATATTCATGTTTCAGTTCCTGAAAATTCCTTTAGATGTCCCTGTTTTATATTGCATCAGAATCAATATAGCAGGCCACTGGGAAAGACACTGCCTGAGGCTGGCTTCCTCACAAGTTGAATTTGTTCTTTAAGGACAAACAGGGCTCTTTGAAAACAGGATTTGACAAAATTAATGAAAGAAAAATATGGATGATGGCATGCAGATATATCGTTACTACTTCATAATATTTATAAATCATAAAAAATCATCTGTTTTGGGGAGATGTCCTTTTCTGCTTAGCTTGCTGGCAATTGTGATGCATAATATAATTTTAATACTATTTGGTTTTGTAGTACAAACCCATGTTTTCATTAGAGGATATCCGTTTGAGATGAAATGACAAAAATTAGGTTTACGTATTTCTTTCTTCTATGACGAGTATTTTTAAAGGATATACAATCCTGAAATGACTCTGCTTTATTGTCTATGTGTCCACATGTCTCTTACAAATTTAAACATGCTGAGACACAGTGATATGTTTGGGAAGGAAAAAAAGACATCAGAAAATGTTACTAGACTGATAGTTACATGGGGTGGATTCAACACACACTTTACCTTCCTTCTCTACCAAATCCCCACTAAATCAGTATTAAAAGAAATATATATATATATATATATATATAT